>NC_089851.1:32536969-32871969 GCF_036373705.1 Amia ocellicauda | reverse complement strand
TGGAAAAGAGTCATAATTTCTAAATCATTTCTCTACGTACAAACCAATGTTTTATTTTTTCAAACAAAACAACAAAACAAAACATCTCTGTGAAATATTTTCTGATTTCTAGGGAGCTTCTTAGTTCTTAACATCCTTGCAGGAGATAAGCTCATGTCACTGATGGAGAAACCAACACACTGAGACCTGAACCTCACTTCCAGCAAACAGCGAGCTGTTACTGATACTCTCACCACTCACAGATTTTGGCCTCAGGAGCAATGACATTTGAAATAACAGTATAAATCAAGCATTGTGTCACTTTGGAATGGCTATTAAGGTGGTACCTGAAAACTAAAACTATTAGCAGCAGTCTTATTGTGTAAATTCTTCCCTCCATTTTCTTTCATTGTTAACCTACCTTAAAGTATCCCACGAGAATTACCCATCATGTGACAAGATTGTCAACATACTGATGGATTCTATTACAGATAACTAGCTAAAATATTCCTGTGTTACAAAAATCTACTCCTTGAAACTATTTTCCCACTAGCATTATATTTAACTGAGAATTAAGATGATATAACAATATTTATGGAAGCATTTATTCGAAAGTATTTAATTCTGAGAAGACCCTATAATTCACACCAGAAGTGACATCATGTTCTTTGAAAAACACTGGTGTAAGAATACTTTTTTCGACAAAGTTAAAAGTAGCAGACATTTAAATTAATTTAAATTGAAAGAAACGCAACGTTCTTCCCCCAAAACTGAAAACAATTGGTAATAATGTTTGTAAGCAAAGTGTAATATTTGATGTTGTGTCCTGCTCAGCTTGCATATGTATCTACAGCAGTAACTCCAAAATACTGAAAACATATGAAGGATAAGTAAACATGACAGTTTACCTTGTTTTCATTGTTGTGAAAGATATTTTTGTGATTGCAGAGATTTTTTTTGTGTACATAAAAGTACTGACCTGCCACGAATATGGCTGTGTTGCCTCCAGCAATTTGGGAAAAAAATGAAAAGTTTTCAATATGTGGGTCACTGACCTTTATGGGTCCTACAACACTGAAATCACCAGCCTACCGCTAAGAATTGGCTCCACGTGGCCTTTTGCATTTTCTGAGTTCTTCCATTGGATAACTTATGAGCCATTGTTTTTTAGTTTAGGTTGTTTTTTCTTTTTGATGTGTCAAAAAATCCAATAACATTGTTCAATATTATTGATGCATTACAGTTAATTGTGTTGCCGTATGCCACCCAGTAATTATATTGGTTAAACACTTCTTCAGACAGAAGGTACTTTAAGGTTAATTTGCTATAATTGCAGATCAATCAAGTTAAATCAGTCTCAATCTGGCAAGAACATGGAGAGTTAATAGCACACAGGACTGGCACCAATACTGTTTTGGTCAGGCCCAACTAAACAGACATCTAAACAGCGTATAAAGAGATCAAGTAAAATACAGAATAGTATTCTCATGCGAAAAAGAAAAGAAAAAAACATTCTGTCACCCCGTGCCCATACACACACACACACACACACACACACATATATATGTATATATATATATATATATATATGTGTATATACACTCACCTAAAGGATTATTAGGAACACCATACAAATACTGTGTTTGACCCCCTTTCGCCTTCAGAACTGCCTTAATTCTACGTGGCATTGATTCAACAAGGTGCTGAAAGCATTCTTTAGAAATGTTGGCCCATATTGATAGGATAGCATCTTGCAGTTGATGGAGATTAGTGGGATGCACATCCAGGGCACGAAGCTCCCGTTCCACCACATCCCAAAGATGCTCTATTGGGTTGAGATCTGGTGACTGTGGGGGCCAGTTTAGTACAGTGAACTCATTGTCATGTTCAAGAAACCAATTTGAAATGATTCGACCTTTGTGACATGGTGCATTAACCTGCTGGAAGTAGCCATCATAGGATGGGTACATGGTGGTCATAAAGGGATGGACATGGTCAGAAACAATGCTCAGCTAGGCCGTGGCATTTAAACGATGCCCAGTTGGCACTAAGGGGCCTAAAGTGTGCCAAGAAAACATCCCCCACACCATTACACCACCACCACCAGCCTGCACAGTGGTAACAAGGCATGATGGATCCATGTTCTCATTCTGTTTACGCCAAATTCTGACTCTACCATCTGAATGTCTCAACAGAAATCGAGACTCATCAGACCAGGCAACATTTTTCCAGTCTTCAACTGTCCAATTTTGGTGAGCTTGTGCAAATTGTAGCCTCTTTTTCCTATTTGTAGTGGAGATGAGTGGTACCCGGTGGGGTCTTCTGCTGTTGTAGCCCATCCGCCTCAAGGTTGTACGTGTTGTGGCTTCACAAATACTTTGCTGCATACCTCGGTTGTAACGAGTGGTTATTTCAGTCAAAGTTGCTCTTCTATCAGCTTGAATCAGTCGGCCCATTCTCCTCTGACCTCTAGCATCAACAAGGCATTTTCGCCCACAGGACTGCCGCATACTGGATGTTTTTCCCTTTTCACACCATTCTTTGTAAACCCTAGAAATGGTTGTGCGTGAAAATCCCAGTAACTGAGCAGATTGTGAAATACTCAGACCGGCCCGTCTGGCACCAACAACCATGCCACGCTCAAAATTGCTTAAATCACCTTTCTTTCCCATTCAGACATTCAGTTTGGAGTTCAGGAGATTGTCTTGACCAGGACCACACCCCTAAATGCATTGAAGCAACTGCCATGTGATTGGTTGGTTAGATAATTGCATTAATGAGAAATTGAACAGGTGTTCCTAATAATCCTTTAGGTGAGTGTATATATATATATATATATATATATATATATATATATATATATACAATGGCCTTGTCTGAGGATATAAAGATTACAAAGACTATGATTCAAGTTTTTTTTTTACATTTTGACTTGAATTATATTTTGTTTTTACATCATGTTTGGCTTTAAATTGCTGTTTTTTTGTGGATGTAGCCAATTCATAGGAAAAACAATGACAACTCAATAATCAGGTGGGTCATCACTCATCTGAAACCCCTTGAAGTTTACTCTCTGTAAAGCTGTTGCATATGCTTATCTTTCCTGTTCAGTAGTGTAAGAGTAATGGACACACTGAAGTGTGTTTCATATCTACCTGTGATTTCCATAGCATGAGAGTAGGTGTTAAAACTTCATGCATACTTGAACTCAGCTCTCGTGAAGATAATTTATATTTACCTTTACAGTAACCTAATGTGATCCATCTGCATGTATGCATCTCCAGTCTCTTACGTTTCCTTCCAACTGATGATGTAGATAATCTTCTGCCTCGCACTGATGGCTGAAGTGTAACGCTGGCTGGTTCAGCTTATTTTGCCTCCCAAGCGCAGCAGCACAAACTGCACATGCTATGCTGGCTCCAGGGATCAGCCATAGAGTGGTCTCCCCCACTCAACAGCATGACAGCCGTCTGGACTGAGCTAAGAAGGGTACATCTCTGGAGTCTTCATAGGACACCTTCCATTCTTGTGGTTTTGTCAACTACCCCACGACACCTCCAGAGGGCTCGACAGTGATTGTGGCGTCCCAGAACAATCCCCATCTGTCCCCCTCTAAGCTACTAACTTAGTGCTCTGCATCCTGCCATAGATTAGGGATCCACAAATTCAGTCCAGGTTTGCATTCTCCTTAAGCTCATAACTTCTGAATTTAACTCAATTGGACGCATTTTACAACATTTCTGGTTTCTGAGACCCATACAATCTTCTGGATGTGGCCCTGCTGAATTGGATGTGTATATCCTGTACAAAAAAACCCAAACATTGCTATGTCCTTCTTCACCTGCTCAAGAGTGCTTCAATACTATCCTGCATTCTTTTGCACTTTTCAACATGCTAATGTTATATTCATATTATAATGCTAATGAGTCAAGATAAGGTTTGGTGATATTATATGTTTGAATTAATAAGATACAACATGTACAATAAAAATATGTTCATGATATTGACTGTAAGAGGCAACTTTGAAATGTTGAAGTGTATCATTGTCCTCCAATGACTGGCTAGCTTATTGATGGATGGGAACTACAGACACTAAACAACATTAAAGATAATGTAGATACATCTTTAATTTAGTTTTTTCACCTATTTGCTGTTCTTTGGTGCATTTTTTTTTCCAAAATAAGAGCTAGAAAAATATTTATCGTCATACTATTACTGGTACTACTGATACTATTTTTCTTCAAAGAGATCAATACAACATTAAAAGACACTTTAAGACAAGCTAAAATCATTCCCTTATTAGCTGATATTTCAAAATGAAATGGACACTACACACTATGATGTTCCTTATGAAACATTCAGAAAGAAAAGTGAAAGATCTTTAAAAAAATGCAAACACATGTTTAAATACTTCTAATATAAAGTCAACTCATGTAGGCCTAAATCTAGGATTGATATATATATATATATATATATATATATATATATATATATATATATATATATATATTCTCTCTATTCTCTTTTATCTCCCAAATCTAAGGAGCTGAAATATTTTGTATTTTCCCCATTCTTCCGCCCTGCAGTGTTTTGAGAATCTTTTCCCATCTAATGATCTACAAAGAGAGAGAGAGAGAGAGAGAGAGTCAGAGAGAAAAGTGTAAAGTTCCATCTTATGCAAGATGTAAAAGAAAAAAAGAAACAAATTCTTCCACCTGTGCAAGGAAAACTAATCCATTTAGGTATAGCCACAGTAACAAGGTGCTGTTGTGCCCGAGGCAGCCTCTTTAGTTGGGCTTAAGCAGCTGTAAGGAGATGAGGGCATGGCGGGCCTCGTTACAGAAATTAGACGGATCAGGAAGTAAACACAACTGGCTTTCATTTGATCCCGCTCCACGACGGGGAAAGGGGAATTCCTCGGCTAATTACTTCATGGGTCACTTATCCCCCGGGCTGGTGTCAAAATCCGACACTTATAATCTGAAGGGGAGAGAGGAGAGAGAGCGGGAGAAAGAGAGAAATCACACGACAGTAAAGCTGTCAAGAATCTGCAAAGACGTTGAGGTGATATACATTTTATTTTCAGTGTCGGTGACCCCAAGGATGGCTTTTCCATAACTGGCAGCAGCAGCAGACAGGCAAACAGGCAGCATTTCTTCTTTTTGTACATGTACATAGACAGCATGCATCATAGCAGTCTGCCCTGCTTCTCGTTTCTTCAACTCCCACCACTAATTCACATCGTACTTTTTTTCATTTCCTAATTACATTCCGTAAATCATGGAGGAATGAAGGATGAATAGAGCGTCAAACTAATAATAAATAGTGCCTAGCGAAGGCCGAATCCCACTCCATCTCGTTAAACAAAATATTTAAATTACCTTTAATAGAATATACACCGCAGTACATGTAGTCAATTAAAACCAGTGCTCATTTTGTTATTTATTCTGTTTTATTTAGCCAGGCTGCAAAATGTAGGGTAAGCTGTGAGATTCCTTTCAAGTCCAAATATTCACACACTTTTTTTTCCATTAAGAGGCAAGGTGGTTAGTTAGTTAACTAGTTAATTTCCAACTGACTTGCTCAGTTTTTTCTGCTTTCCTCAAAGAACAGACAATGCTATATATTATTTATTTTTTTTAATGGAGAAAACAAAAATAACAGCCAAATAAATTAAATGTTTTCATCTAACAGACCCTACCTACATAGAAGGGGATTAAGCAATTTGACGGCCCAATAAAAGACTATCCTCGAGCAGAAAGGCCTTAGCAAATCTCTGGAGGTAGCTGACAGAGGTCCACAATAATTCTGTACGTCTCATTTTTGTGCATTTGATTAAGACTGGTGCGGATGTTTGAATTGCTCAGAGTCGGGTGATAAAACAAGTCACCGAACCTGTGTACGCAAACACATACCAGTTAAGAACCATGGCTGATTTAATTATCTTAATGGAAATTATGAATGTGTCAGTAAATGGTTAAATGTGTTTATGAATCATAAAGGGGTGAAATTAATACTAAGGCTTGGGTGATGATGAGGCACAAGTTAAACCCTCAATTAAGAAAGCAATGGATTTGATAGGAATGCCATGATCTGGATTGTGTTATATTGCTTACAGGATTCCTTTGTCATGTAATAACCTTTTGGCACGTACATCCTAAATCACACTGCAGGGTCTGAGACAGGGAGTTTGCCATGTGTGATGGAAATCACACTTTATTCTAAAATGTCTTTTATATAAATTTTATTCTCAAACCAGAAGCCATTGGTATACTATAATCATTGAGGTAAATCTCATAAAAGGTCATCATGTGACTTAACATCATGTGACTAGGTTTCTTTTAATTTGATTTGCTGCCACTCCCACTGTAAATTATCTAAAAAGCCAATCCAAGACCTGGTACATCTGGAGAGCTTGCAACTTGTGTGATTAAGAGTTCTGTCTGTCAAAATTGTGCAGCGATCCTATTGTAACCAGCCTTCCACCTTACACTATGGGGAACATCCATCCAATGGCCACCAACTGCAACTACCGCTAACATTACATATGAAACCTGAGAGACAAATTTGAAGAAAAACAAACATTTACTGATTACAATACTGTGTTTTTATTGTTTTTCTTCTTTTTCTTATAATTGTTATGGCGGAACAAAGATTGAACAAGAGGGATACAAGAGCACATAGGCTTACAAACATACATGACATGGTCTGACACACTAGCTAGCTACTGTACCAATGCAGATCGAATCAACTAGACCAGCACATAAATGGCTAATGTTAAATGTAAGCAAAATAAATAAGAATCAAAAAGGTGAAGATTTCTACTCTGTTGGCAACTTTTATCTTTAGAAAGTCTCATTGCAGTTTTTGTTTTAATGTTCTTAGTTTGTATCTCAGACTGTTTGTGCATTTTGTCCAATAAGAACAATATGATGAAGAAGAAAAACAAACAAACATCAACAGTGTTTAAATCATAATTATAGTGTAAATGTTCCTACGCCCGGGTGTGGCGTTACTCCCTGGGGACTTGGTGATGTCTGTGGTGTTCATTTCTTCGGTCTTTCAGAACTTTCTGGCCATTTATGTTGTTGTTGTTGTTGAGTAGACCTCATGGGTTAATATTTCTTGAGCATATCAGGATATGTCTTGATCTAACCATTTTGCTGATGGCCCCCATTCATCACTATACGTTTGACAGTGCTAAGTAATAAACCGAAATGCTGGTGTGTCACAACCATGCAAGCCCAACTGGGGATGGAAATGTCCTCCTGATGGCTCACTGCTCTGTCACATTAAGTTTAACAGGATTCATTTGCATCGTGCTCAGAGGGAAACCTGGACACACTCCATCTACCAACACTCAGCATGTAAAGGGGCGGGCTGCCAGACATCCCATCAGACAGAAGTCCAGTTTGATGTACGCATTCAAAGTAATAAAAGAGCATTAGGGAGACAATGGCAAGTTAACCTGTCTCTGTACTTCAGCAGTCTGAAAATTACACAGGCACACAGACACATCCTACATGGAAAACTTTTCCTGTAACAAAACTTTATGTTCATATTACAGTGAAAATGTTTTGCAGTTTCTGTCAGAAATGAAAGCTAGAGTTAAACTTGAGCAAACACCCTGGATACAGGTCTTTCTGATAATCATCTGAAACACAACAATTGTGTCTTTACTGAGATGCCTAGTAAAATAATAACCTTACTAAATTGTGTATACTTGGTCATGGTCCTCTGAAAACACCTGTTGCATTTTAAATGGTCCCGGTCTCTTTTGAATACCTGCGTGTTCATATTACTTGAAAATTGTTATAACATGTTGAAAATACCACAAATGCAAATGTCTCTGGCAAGTGAAAGAATACAAAAAAGTACAAATCGCTACTGGAGTTACTTAACTGATGGGATATCAGGCTTTTACAGAAAACAATAACACAAAGTGACAAGAACACCATGGTTATTATTGTCATTTTTTAAATTATTATTAAAAAACCAGGTACCAGTTATTTTTGACAGCCGGTACACAGCTTCTCTACACATGGCTTACCTCTAATATATATAAATCATATAAAATGTTTTTTTTATATATACAATTAAATTAACTGAAATAATATTTCACTGAGGGTCACATTTGCTACCACTGTCCATTGGATGTGATAAGCACAGCTATTACTGTTTCAGATGTCAAATGTTCACACTTACTGCAATAACTGGGAATGCTTATGAGAAGAGTAAAGTACACCTAACATTGGCAGTCTAGGTTGTGAAATCTGATAAATGCTATTCTGCATGAAACACTGAGCCACTTGCATGTTTTAAATGAAACAGCCCTTCTCAGGACTAGAGAATTGCATCAACGAAAAGAAATACAATACACAGTATTTTCGCAGTAAGAAAAACACCTAATAGAATAGAACTCAGTAGAAAAATAAATACGATATGTTTATACATTTGCTCAAATCTATCAATGACCTTTCTGTAAAAGTTTCACTGTGTACTGATACTGTATTTCAAGACATTCTAAATTAAATATAAATATATTGTTTTACAGAATGTCATGATGGGTCGAATGGCCTCCTCTCATTTGTAAACTTTCTTATGTTCTTATCACTTTCAAAATAATGTATGCATAATTAATTTAACTTTTATTTTTTAATTAATGTTTTTAGGATTACTGATTGCATTTTTTTTCCTCTGAGTCTATCATATAGCTTTATCAATACTTCTGTTCAAGTAATAAAGGCAGTGGACCATGCATTGAAAATATTGTTATTACTAGAGAGCATGTTGTCCTTAATAAGATGAGACATTTGTGTCCTCATTGATGAAGGGTATGTGATACAGAACAACACCTATTGGAGTTAATTTAAATAGTAAACAGTCTTTTAAAGGACAACGTTATAAACAGACAGTTCTCCTGGAACTCAACTGAACAATCACACAAGTGCCACTGTAGGCCCAAACTCAACCGAACACCAAACAATCAGGAGAGGTGAAAGAGGCCCTGCGTCTCTGCTGGAAAAGGTCATCATGAATGTGTAAAACTAAGAGCAAGGCCTGCCACAGGGACCAAACAGGGAGCCAGAGACTCAACTAAAGTAAAAAGACACATAACCAGGAGCAGGGGCCATCACATGACCAAGCTTAACCAGTGACTAAAACAGAAGCATACAACCAGGAGCTGGGGCCATGCAGGAGATCACTAACTCAGGAGCAGGGAACCCAAATAGGCCCTGGGACTAAACTGAAATTAAACACATGACCAGGAGTAGGTACCACCCTGAGTTGTGATTAGTGACTCCGTTGTTGCAACTTTTTGTTGCAAAATCTTTTCATGGTCTTTCGACTGGAAAGTTGGTGGCTGCCTCTTTCCCTGCTATTTAAGTGTCTACCTAGTATAAAAATCTTGTTTATTATTACATTAATTATTTGTCATTCTCTTCCCCAGCTACTCCACCTACTATATCCCATGGCTGCAGATATATTGGGTACTACCTGAAAGTGTTAGTGCCGGGCTCTCCATTTCTCTGTGAGGCCTCGCCTCCCCCCAAGTCTCCCCTCTGCGCTTCCTTTTATGGTCTCCTTTGCTCATCTTGAGTCAGGCTCGGGTTATATACATATATGAACATAAAACATACGCTGCCACAGTGGACTTCCACCAGTTCTGTGTGCTGGCTAGTGGGGATTTCTACGGGGTTTACACAGGCTTTATTGCGCCACCGCCTGTCCACAATGTCTGTTGTCCACCATTATGTTTGCACATTGCTAGAGGGCTTTGCCCCCGAGGAACAGCTGTCTAGCTCCCTAAGTTGCGAGGTCAATCGTGAGCCTATGGGCTTCAGCAAAAGACGAAGTGTGTCTGTGTAGATAAAGCAGACGGGGGAGGGCTTGCCTGAGTGACAGCGCACAGAGGCCTATCAGCAGCTTTGTTATGATTTTTTTCTTTTTCACCACTTCCTGAAGAGCACGCCCCACAGTCCCCTTTGGGAGTTATTTTCTTTTCAGATAATGTTATATAGGATATTTGAAGCATGAAGCATGAATATAAATTAGAACATGCTTTGTGAAAATACAACTGTGCGTTTACAATACATTTTCTGAAAAATGATTATGTTTACCATAAAATCCGATAGAGAAACAATACTGTGTAAAGCTATGTGATGAACGGTTTTTGAAAGCTTTTGTCCTGGCCTTGAAATAAAAAATATCATTCCACACCTTATTTTTTTAGAAATATAATATCACTAGTACTTGATAGTGTTTGTTTAATTTTCTCTCTTCCTCTCTTTTTTCCTCATGCTTATTCAGTAACAGTAAACCAGTGCTGCAAATAATTTTCTTGGATGTGAATAATGCCCAAATGATAATATAACAAGTTAATATAATGCACCCTTTTATCCCTATAATTGGGTCTATGGGCTGCTTGCCCATTTCTTATGGTAAAATGGATGAACAACTTATGTTGTTGTTGGTGGTACCAATGTCCTCTCCAACGACATTGTGGGTGATTTGTTCTAAATGGATGTGTTTTCCCTTCCCCTCCAGTGAACCCAATGAGCCCCAGGGTTCTTATTTAAGACTGATAACTATGCTGGCTATGTCAGTCCAAGTGGTGTTCAGTCTTGTGACATGCCACTAAAAAGCTCAGGCATTTTTTATGATTTACAAATGCTGAAGAAAACCAAATGCTTCTCTAACAACAACAACAGCTACTACTATTATTATTACTACTACTACTACTACAGATTCTTCCTCCTCTTCTTTTTCTTATAATCATTATAATTTTATTTCATTATTTCATATTATATATCATTGTAATTTTACTATATGTAGTTCTATCTGCGATGGTGTTTGTATTCTAAATTCCATCAGATAAAATGCAACTCTATGCCTTTATTCCTAGTAATTTCACAAGTGTTCCAATATTTAATATTCAATATTGTTGCTGGACCATAATGGACCCTTCTGTACCATTCCGTACGGTCATTCCAATTAAAGTTCAATATAGTACAAAATCGGCTATGTTTGAAAATCCATTTTCAGGTTGTGATGCTGTCTACAACTGGGTAAAACAGTTGGATGGGATTATTTGGCCATTGTATTTCACTTCACCACATAACAAATTATTTTACAATGCTGTATGCCTCCTATAGGTATTTCTTATTTTTTTTTGGACAAAACGATAAGTGTATTATTCCTTACACTTTCTGGCCTGGGGATAATAAGACAGATGCAAGTATAAACAGTCATTATATTTAGGGGTGGAGCTTGTGAGTTTGTAAAGTGGGTAACTGCAGAATTATATATATATATATATATATATATATATATATATATATATATATATACACACAGCAAATACACACTTATTCTGAGTAACTGACATTTCTGCAGTTTCTTTTTAAATGCATACAAATACAGTCACAGCTTGATTTTTGACAGAGAATGCAAAGGTACAAACAGATGGAGTTCCCTAAGGCAGTAGCTCTAAAACCCCATCCTCAAGTGTCCTCTGGGATTTTTGTTTCAATCAGGGCCTAAATATTCATTGCTTCCTTGTATACTTTACCTTTTTACCCTGATGTTAAGTGTTTGATGCAACGAACCAAAAGTTATGGTAATAATGCAGACAATGAACAGAAAACACTGTGGATAGAGACAAAGAACAGGATCCAACAACAATGTTTTTTGTGTGTGTGTTTTTTTCCTTTAAGCACTGTTATTAAATCAAATAAGTGGCTGCCTTTGTCAGTATTTAACACATTCAAAATTCTCCCCTTTACTGCTAATGGAACCAGCTGAGAAGGGAAACCATTGACAGCTTTGAATTAACACATGGATAAGACAGTGGCCTTTATGTGCCAACATTGTGAAATTAAGGAGAGTGAATTTAAACTTTTCTTTAATACACAAGGCTAACAACTGTACATTTATAAGGCTTTTCTGGGGGACACCCGTCCAAAATAAGTGGGCAGAACTGTCGAAGCAAGGTGCCATTGCATTGTCTTGGGGATATATTGGCTGCAAATCTCCATCACTAACTCACTAAACTCTGATTGTGCTGCCTTATTCCTCTCTGTCCTCTCTTGACAAGAGCACCTCAAAAACAAGTCCTGGCCCCCCGCCTGTTCCCTCCTGGCACCTGGGTCCCCTCAAATCACATCCTACAGTTTCTCATGCCATTGCTATGCTGACGACCATCAAATCTTCTCTACCTGCCTCTCTGCATTTTTAAATATATTCTTATTAGGACTCACGTTCTATATTGTATGCTCTTGGGCATCCTTTATTATGTTAATGTGTATATTATTATTATTATTATTATTATTATTATTATTATTAACAAAACAACAACAACAATAATAACAACTGCAATTTCTAAACAAATCACTTAATGCTTGCTTTCAGGATGCCAGGGACTTCTTGTTTTGACCAAATGGAAAGCAACAAAGAATGGGGAGTGAAAGCCTGGGATTAATTTAGACCCTAAAAATGTAATTGCATTACATTTCTAACTCTTTTAAACACTTATCTTGGGAGAAATAATTTGATGGGCAAGTAAGAGAGAGTGAAAAAGAAAATGCAGCGATACACTACCATCAAGGAATACAAGAAAATAACACTGATTCATTTTTGCACAAACCAGTATAGCAGTTTTGTTTAGTTTTTTTTTTTTAATTACCACTGCAATGGTCCAAGGATACACTTGTTTTACACAGATACAATGTTTTTCTGTCAAAAGCCCAAGAACAGGTGTAGCATTAGAAATGTAAGGAAAGCAGAATCTACTACACATGTCCTTTTGTCTTCTCCCAGCCTTGGGCAGATTATCCTTTCTGACCTTGACACATGGAGATATTAATCCTTTTATATCCCCAAATGAAGGCTAGGTGAGCTCCCTAATGCTATATATTACTGGCTAATCTGTTTTTTGTGTTTAAAGGTATTGTTATTTTTCTCTCATAAGGGATTTTGGACGGCTCAGCAGCTTAAAACAGATGCCAGACACCTAAAAGTAGTTAGGGCAGCAGTCTTTGTATAAGGCAGGAAGATCAACAGATATGAGAAATATTCAGCTGAACATTTTAGTAATATATATATATAAAATACCATGATAGCCATATTTTTCTTATTGAATTTATTGTGTTTGATAATATATATGGGCAGCACAGTGTTGCAGGGGTAGCGTTGCTACCTCACAGCTGCTGTGACCCGGGACCGTGCCGTGGGGGTCTGCCTGTGTGGAGTTTGCATGTCTTACCTGTGTCCCCTTGGATTGTCTCCTGGTGCTCCATTTTCCCCCAACTCCCCAAAGAAAGGCTGCTGAGGTTGATTGGCTACTCTGACTTGCCCTGTAGGTGTGTTTGTGTGGGTGGCATTTGCCAAACTGTCTGGCCAGCATGGTGAGTTATGGCTAACGATCCCTATGGGGACACCTCATCCTGCAATAGATTCATAAAAGGTGATTGATGTGTGTGTGGGTGTGTGTGTATACAGCTCTGGAAAAAAATTACTTGGAGTGGTCCATTTTTTCCAGAGCTGTATATACAGTATATACACTCACCTAAAGGATTATTAGGAACACCATACTAATACTGTGTTTGACCCCCTTTCGCCTTCAGAACTGCCTTAATTCTGAAAGCATTCTTTAGAAATGTTGGCCCATATTGATAGGATAGCATCTTGCAGTTGATGGAGATTTGTGGGATGCACATCCAGGGCATGAAGCTCCCGTTCCACCACATCCCAAAGATGCTCTATTGGGTTGAGATCTGGTGACTGTGGGGGCCAGTTTAGTATAGTGGACTCATTGTCATGTTCAAGAAACCAATTTGAAATGATTCGACCTTTGTGACATGGTGCATTATCCTGCTGGAAGTAGCCATCAGAGGATGGGTACATGGTGGTCATAAAGGGATGGACATGGTCAGAAACAATGCTCAGGTAGGCCGTGGCATTTAAACGATGCCCAATTGGCACTAAGGGGCCTAAAGTGTGCCAAGAAAACATCCCCCACACCATTACACCACCACCACCAGCCTGCACAGTGGTAACAAGGCATGATGGATCCATGTTCTCATTCTGTTTACGCCAAATTCTGACTCTACCATCTGAATGTCTCAACAGAAATCGAGACTCATCAGACCAGGCAACATTTTTCCAGTCTTCAACTGTCCAATTTTGGTGAGCTTGTGCAAATTGTAGCCTCTTTTTCCTATTTGTAGTGGAGATGAGTGGGACCCGGTGGGGTCTTCTGCTGTTGTAGCCCATCCGCCTCAAGGTTGTACGTGTTGTGGCTTCACAAATGCTTTGCTGCATACCTCGGTTGTAACGAGTGGTTATTTCAGTCAAAGTTGCTCTTCTATCAGCTTGAATCAGTCGGCCCATTCTCCTCTGACCTCTAGCATCAACAAGGCATTTTCGCCCACAGGACTGCCGCATACTGGATGTTTTTCCCTTTTCACACCATTCTTTGTAAATACTAGACATGGTTGTGCGTGAAAATCCCAGTAACTGAGCAGATTGTGAAATACTCAGACCGGCCCGTCTGGCACCAACAACCATGCCACGCTCAAAATTGCTTAAATCACCTTTCTTTCCCATTCAGACATTCAGTTTGGAGTTCAGGAGATTGTCTTGACCAGGACCACACCCCTAAATGCATTGAAGCAACTGCCATGTGATTGGTTGGTTAGATAATTGCATTAATGAGAAATTGAACAGGTGTTCCTAATAATCCTTTAGGTGAGTGTATATATATATATATATATATATATATATATATATATATATATATATATATATATATATATATATACTGCATATACAGCTCTGGAAAAAATATATATATGTGTGTGTGTGTGTGTGTGTGTATTGAGAGAGAGAGAGAGTTGTATACATAAAGTATCTTTCTCTGTATATATATATATATATATATATATATATATGTGTGTGTGTGTGTGTGTGTGTGTGTTTGTGTGGCTGTGTATAGTGCAAAATATTATATATCATATATCGCAAATGTAATGTAATCATACGTAAAATACTAAAACAACAATAATGAAAACAAAATAGAACTGTTAAAATGTGCAACAGTTAAGTTTATCCAACCTGTATCCCGTACATACATTAAATTACTTTCTTTGTTACATAAAATATGTAATAAAGACAAGGCAGCCTTTATATTAATCCTTGATTGAGCCACCTCTTAAAGTTCTAGCATCCCCCCCTGCACCAGTTTCCTCCAATTGTAATTTCAATCTAGAGAATACAATGAGTCCTGCAGTTTATAATTAGTAAACAGACATGAAAATATACAAAGGCTAAGACAAATGTGTGTGTGCTTGTCTGTAAAGTGGTTTTATTTCTTGTAGATTTGGTCAATAATAATAATATACAACTCTTAAAATCGGGAGCACAGAACAAGACAAAGCATGTATCTGCCACAGCATGCATGACCACATGTGTGGTAGAGTCAGTGATGTAAGGCCAGGATTCTGTGCATTTCACTGACCACTCTCTACTGCTGAATAACTCCTACAATGTTTTTTTTAAGATCTGAGCTTTTACAAATATTGGACTACACTCATGCCATTATGTTAGTAGCCTTGAGTTGTATTAAGCTGCAGCATTAAATGCAATTTTCTGTCTTTCAGCACCACAATCCATCTGGGGACCTGGCAGCTCTGTGCGCGACTTTTTAAATATTTAAATATGTTTAAATTGGCACAGCAGTCACTATTTGAGGGCCCTTGTGCTTTCTATTAATTCTGTGTGGCTGAGAAGTATTTTTGGGGGCATTCGACATAGGAAGTGAGTTTGGAAAATAAATATATTAATGTGATTATACCTCAAAATGCTTTAATTACAATGGAAGAGTTTGTTTGTTTGTTATAGCAGAAGACCTATTATAAAACACAACACAATAAGTAAACTACAGAGCAGGATGCGATGATAAAACATTGCACTGCATTGTGTAGTGTTTAGATTATGATCTAATAATTTGTCCAGTCTTTCATACATTATACTAGATTAAGTAACACTGCTCTCAAATGCTAACCATAACTGGCCAATGAATGTCTTATATTCTTATATATATATTTGTGTGTGTGAGTGTTGTTGTTACTGATTGGGATGGTATTCTTAGACATACTTTTTGTTACCAGGGTTAAGCTGGCAGACGTCAAGGAATAAGATTCATGTGTCTGTGTGCATTTGTAAATAAAAATGGCAAGAGTGCTGTGGTGTGAGAATGATGTCTGGGAGTTGGTCATGCTGTGGGCAAAATAAAATATCCAGCAACAGATGGATGGAACAAAATGCAATTTAAAAGTGTTCACACAATTGTTTCTAAATGAAATAGCTAAAAAATGATGTTAAAAACAAAGATTACAATCGTAATCAGTCGGGAGAAAAACTTGTTGATTTTATCAAGAGCTTGATGACATACTTGGTAGACCTGGGTTGATAATATGCAGTGTGAAACAGTTGTGTCGAACCCAGGGGCCAATTGTAACCCGTGTATTGCAGTGCAAGGCAAATGTGAATGCAAACAGGGCTGAACTCAGGGGTGAGTCACCCCGGGGCAACTCAACTCTGGATGGTATAGTGTGAAAACGGCTATAGTTAGAAGTAGGCATCATATAACTAATATAATTATGCATACTATTATCCGTAATATCTTGGGTTTCATTAAAAATATATATTTTCTATCTTTATTACCTCTTATTTTTGTATAAGATAGTTTATGTATTTTAAAACCACTTTTAAATATGTGTGTGTAAACTGCAAGAAATGTTCAGGTGTTAATTGTAGCAGCAATATGAACCGAGCCCTGCGCTACAGATACGGCACTACAAAAGGTAAGAGCTCAGCAAACAAATCTCGCCCAGTCAGACAAGAAACATGCAAACATATACAAAATATCAAAAGTAAAAAGAGAAGTAATGTTGCTCGACATCAACGTGTTAGATATCCGAGTCCCCGTAACCAAGGTCTTATTAAACATCAGGCGCTTCCCATCGCAGTTTGGTGCTTTTCTCGGCCCGTGTCTTTGACAGAAACATTTCTATTGCGAGTTCCCATTAGGTCTGTCAGGACAGCAGTGACATTGATGAGAGCAAACTGGAAAGAGACAGTTCAGTCCACTTGCAGTGATCATTATGGTTCCAGTCTTTTTGATCATCACTACGGCTTGAGCACTCTATCTGCGCTGCAACCATCAAAGCAGATTGCTCCCGCAGTAACGGCACATGACAGAGCCTCTGTCCTCCATCTCTTCCATTTCATTGATTTAGTATGTTCTTCTGTTCGCAAAGGCAGTGATTGCTCAAAACCGAATCTTTGAATCTGCCAAAATTGTTATGTATTGCGCAAATGATTACGGGATGCTTTTAAATGCACATGCAAGCTTTTCAAAGAGAGTGTTGCTACTGTTTCTGCTTCACAGAACAAAAGGGCACTGGGAAAAATAAAGTATTTATTAGAATATATATTTATATATTTCTTAGTCAACCAAGAGGCAAAATAATGTTTGTATGAACATGCTGTTTAGAATACAAAAGGTAAGACACTGATATTGAATACATTTTAAGCATTAAGAAGACCATTCAATAATAATATTGATACTAATGTATGCATATGCATATGTATAATAATGCTATGATTATATTTAAAATGTTACCAGTATTATCTAGTGAAGTATTTAATTATTAATGTATTTCCATTCATAAGAAATCAAGATAATTTAAAAAAAAATGTTTTCCTTATTGTATCATTGTTTCTGAATGTGTCTAAGATGCTATTTAGAAACAAAACAACAAAAATGTAATGTGACCACAGTACATAACACAATGAGGAGTTATTGAATTCACATTTCCTATATGTATATTACAATGTGAAACTTCAAAAGAAGTACAAAGCTTAACAAGTTGTTTAACACACATGAAGCCAATTGAAGCAGGCGTGTAAGTTTTAAAATTTAAAAAAAAGTAAAACTGTGCTGATATAACAGACATATATTGTATATAAAGAAAATAAATGAAGGATGAGACTTAAAAGTACTCACGAATGCAAGTTCCTAATACTGTGGTTAAGAGTATGAGTTATGTCAGTTCAAGACTGCCAGTTTTGCTGTCTACGGTTTATTTTCAGTGCTTTTGAGTCAAAATAGTTCAATGTATATTTACACTTCTAAGCAGAAATATATGTTTGGGGGGAAGTATAGGTTTCAATAAAAAATAAAGCCAAATTTAAATAAAACAAAGCACTGACAATATTTTCCAAATCTTCTCATAATTAACTGTGCTTGACAGTCTTAGGCCTTCATATTTGAGGACCAAAGTATTTTATAAAAGCTAAAGATTCCCAACTCCATTGAAGCACACTGTTCACTTGTAATAATCATCATCTGGCTGAATCCACTTTCACATTCTGCTGTTGACACAACACATGTATTGATTCATTTTAAAAGAGGTTTCAGTTTGTCTAAAACCCTCGAAGTATTACTTTCCCCCAAAAAGCTAAGACATCAGATATATTGAATGTTGTTTTAATGGTCTTTGCTTCAGAAGATTATGATTCAGAGTCTGGCTCTGACTTTGAAAATAATATTGATAATAATAATAAGTCCCTAAAGGAAATATATTGTGTTTTTGTCCAATATATTGTGGTTATTTTAGGATATACACATACATTACATCTGAATTATTTGGGTCAACAAATATACAGTACATACTGAATCTTCTACATGTAGCCTATTTACCATTTGATTCTGAATTATTAGCTTAAAATTTGATTCTGAGGACCTGTACAATTTTATTTCGGTTTGCACAGTTTTTTGGTGCTGTATTTAATACTTGTGTTTGAGTTTGAGCATCACAGTTGCTATCCAAACTGTCTGTGTGATATCCCCAATGTATTCCAAGTGTAGTTAGGTATCAAATACAGGTATTAACAATAACCTTTACATATTTCAACACACTCGTATTTCATGTAGGAATGCATATGAAGTCGTATCTTACCCAGGGAAAGCAATAATCATGTTTTATTTTTTTAACCAAGGGTTGGCTTCACCGTTACCACTGTAGCTGGCATTAGTATACTGGTTTTCAACAGACAATATTCAGTATGTATAATTTTGTAAGTCGCCCTGGACTAGGGCATCTGCTAAGAAATAAATAATTAAATAATAATAATAATAATAATAATAATAATAATAATAATAATAATAATAATAATAAAAAGACCAACAGACTGACAGTAATAGACAGGAATTTTACAGTTTTTTGATTGCTCTTGTCAACAACATGTTATGAATATGCTCTGTGTTCGTGGACATATCTCAAAACGTGGACCTGTCATTTGCACATATTTTTTCCGGTGTAACCTGTTTTGTTACTAAAAACAAGCTACATTTTTGCAGTACACCTCTACCCTGATATGACGCTGTCCTTAGGAGCCAAAACTCTTACCACGTTACAGGTGAATGAATATTTTTGTTTTGCCGAGGATTTGACATATACTTTACGTATTAAATGGCTGTGTAGGTTCAAACATAATGGTAATGAAAAGAAATGTAATAAATCATTTATTTCACAAAGAGCAAGAAATGAGTCCTTAAAATTCATTAAACTCTCTTGAGGATTTATTCAAAGTAACTAAGCATGATTAGTGGCATTTCAATGTATTGATTATTTTCCCATCAATAATATTAATTTAAATTACTGATTATAATACTGATTACTTATTATATATTGAGAAATATTGGAACAATGAAAGTCTTTATTATATTATACTGTAGTCTATTGGGAGAGTTATTTTTATTTGTCTTTAGTATTAAGCATTTGGACTACACTTAATTTAATATATTTTTTGTAATATTGGAAAGTTCTACTTAAAGCTAGTTATATGTTAATTATGTGGGTTAGGCTTAATTCTCAAAAACTAAAATGGGGAAGAGAGGCTGAATTTACTTATTTGAGCATATGGGTGGCACTGAACTAAATTTTTCTAGAGGTTGGGTCAAGTAATTATTGTATAGAAAAACAGACTGTAGTATTCGTAGCAGACTGGACATTGGTTGTTGCAGTTAATGACAGTTATTTAATATATATTTTGTTTGTTTCATTTTAGGATACTAACCCATCTTTTCTTTACAATATGAGACAATAAAGATTTTATTTTTCCATTTTACTTAAGTCCCTTTGCCTCTTTCAGCTTGTCTCACTCCTTATCAGTCCCACAGCATAACAATACATATGTCTTCATATTGTTTTAACATATGTCTAAATTAATAATTCCATCAGCAAATTGTGGAAAACCAATACCATTGAACTCAAAGCAGCTTAATACAAATTTTCCTTCACCATCTGTCTTCACAATGGTCTATAAACACATCCCAGTGATATTTCCTATCTCTTTATATTATGCCATGCCACACCTAGCAGAGCCAAACACTCAACTGTGATCAACACAACTTATCATTTCCAATATCTGGATGTTCTAGTCAACGTTGTCTACATTTGTCTTTTCTTCATTTGAATAGTGAATTAAATAAAACACAAAACTGAATTCCCTCAAATGTATTATTGGTGCTGACTACGAAGTATGAAATTTTGCTCGTTGCTTGTGTCAACAAGTGAACTGTGCCAGAACTTCAATGTCTTCCACATGCTGATCATCAATATGCTAATCAGCCATCAAATCTGTTATTTATCTGAATGATTTTGTGTAGCTCATTGTGCAATTAGACATGCTGCAACAGAAATCTTCAGACGTCTGAACATGTCTCACCAATGGAAAGTTCGTCCTAATAAGCAACAACTGAAATGTAAATACTGTCAAAATGATGCAAGTCTGGTAATCAACAACAGTAACAACCACGATATTTAAAATAAGAAGAATCTTTCAAATATCTGACAGAATAGCTTTCTCTCATGTAATGATCCAGGCTTTCACTGCACAAGGCTATTGGATGACCAGCTTTTTCCTTTGGTATTTATGTCTACATAAATAATATGCAGATAGCACTTGCATTTCTTGAAATACAGAAAGTCAAACTGTATGGTGATCCATGGCCTTTCACTTCTTTCTATGCTTTGGTATAGAAAGGCAGATAATCTCACAGGAGTCCTGTGACAGGTTGCATGACCTAATCCTGGCAGATGAGGATGTGTTGACAGGTGAAGTTGTGGTATCCTGTGAAATATGATACCTTGTGAAACTTGTTACAATAGCTTTTTTTTTCTTTTTCAATTTAATAATTTTAAAAAGTTCACAGGGAGATAAATGACGCCAACTATCAGCACATATTTTAAAGACGGGCAACTTTTTGTCACACATTAGAAAATTATCCACGTGTTCTTTTTAGGAAGTTATTTATTTAAAATTAAAGCGCAAAATTAAACAATTCTAAAATATATACAATTACATTTTCCATTTCTGATGTTTTAACTGGCAGAATACATAGCATTGTATTCATTGTATTAATTTTGTGTTGTTCCTAAAATATTTTATCTTTTGAACAAGCTGTCCTGATTAATTTATAATAATGTTAAAGTATTTTGTGATTTGCAACCTATCTTCATATACGTTTTCAAGTGTGATATAATGTATTTTGATCATGTATACAGTAGGAATTATAACTAGGGGCACCTGAAAACTTTCCTCTAAGGAAGGAAAGAGATGTCGACTATATTGTATGTTGTAACTACAAACAAGTCCTAAGAAAGACATCAAGTACTCAATGTGTCTATAGTTACCCTTCACGAGGAGGGGTGTTTAGGTGAGAGCGGCTGAATGGAAATGTTATACATTCCTTCAAGATACATACCACCATATGCAGATACAGAAAAACTTGTAGCTATGAAAGCAAACCTGTTGTTGAGGGCAGTCTAACAGCCTTTGTCCAGATTTACAAGTTATTAGATATGCTTAGATTGAGCAGACTATAAATATTGGTCAAATCAGCCAGTAGGAAGAGGGACATGGAGAGATCATACAAATGTAGCAAAATGTAAGAAGAACAGTTAGTCTGTCAGCTGCTTTAACGCCTGCAGTTCAAAATGGAGGTGGTAATGTGAGTAAGTAAGAAATACTTATATTTATGAAATACTTATATTTTATTAACAATAATGCTAAGTACACATGAATGACAACAATATTGTTATCCTAACAATTAAGCAAAATGTGCGTGTGATCTGATAATGACCCTAAACACACAGCCAGACTCATATTAGATTACATCACACAGAAGAATAAAGGGCTTTGAAAATGATGACCCATAACCTTAAACCTAAAGACATATAAATAGGAGAAGCTTGACAGGAAAATGCAAAAAGAAGACTGCAATGAGCATAGAGCTTGTAGATTGTACCCACAGATGTGGCCACTCTGATTAAAACAAGGGGGTTTTATTAGGAGAAATATTTGTATTGTGTCTTTGATTATGAGAAACAGATATGCATCTTTACAAATCAACTGTCAATTTGGATGTTCCCCTTCATAACTGTATAGTAAAGTTTCCAGAGGCCTTCATATTTTTCACCATCCTTGCTGTGCACTATGATATGAGTCATAGATTGTGGTCTGTAATGCATCTATAACTCCTACCTGGCCAGGGACTCTATTCCTCTATCCTGGTGGTTTGCAGAACCAACATCTGTTATTGGGCATCTTTAATGTATGTACATTTGTAGTCTCGGTACAGTGTTTGCAAACGAATGCGGTTTGTGCGACAAGCACTGAGAAAAAGGAATTTCCTCTCATTAGAAATGGTTTTCTCTTTATTTAAGCAAAACCCCAGTGTTTATCTTCAGAACCAGAACCTCTAGGGAAGGAAACTCTGCCCTTAGCAATGCCACAAGCATCTTAGAGTGACATGAGAGACAGGCTTAACTACAGTCTCTTGCTGGGGTCTACACACTGCACAAACAAAGACTCACAGCACTAGTGACTCCACACACACATAACCACAAACAAACACACAGACAGCGGGAGCACTTACAAACAAGGGTATCATAACCTAGCACAGTAACATAGAAATATTCCCAAACCCCCCAAATTCTACCACTATTACTCATTAGTGTGTGCTTTAATAAGATACTAGTGCACATATATCTATATCTCCATGTATACGCATCTTTGTATCTATCTATCTATCGATCTATATGTCTGTCTGTCTGTTCAAGAACAGTCTTATTTCAATTAGAACAATAATAGAACATAAGAAAAACATAAACAGGTATTTAGGAAATGCATGTCTTGCTCCTGGTATGATTTAAATGTGAACATAGCATAGTCTCTGTAATGATTTGGACAGGTTTCTATTCTCTTTGACATGAGCAAAGTATCTTTTCCACATATTTATGTGTGGATATGATATATTTATTATTCAGGTATGTAATATAGTTAAACACAGTCTTCTGAGTGGTAAACCCCTCGGTCAAAAAAAAAAAAAGGACCTTTATTAATATGCTGTACTTTCAACAGTTTACAAAGAAACAACATAGTCTAGCATTAATCAAATTATATTTTGTTGCAAAAGAATGACACTGTCTGCTTGAAAGTGATGGCCAGGAGAGGGCAGGCACACTGTATTTTAATCTCATTTGAATTCAAATACTGTAAATGTGTAATCCCTTGCATAACTGAGCAATAATCTAACAGGAGAAGGTGGAGCGTAGCGCGCTACCTACATTTTGTTTAAATCAGCACCTCGCCACACTGCAGCCTTTTACAGTGTGGAGGCATCGTCAAGACAAAGGGGATTGTTTTGTGGGAAACGAGAACGACAACAAATAAACAATTTCAGGAATTAATGAATTATTATTTTTTATTTAAGTCAATCAGGCAGCATCTGCACCAATAGTTCAAGACGCAAACAAAGAGGTTTTCTATCTGCGACTCTGCAATGTCTCGTCAGGTTCAAAGTCCATAAGCTAATATTGCAACGCATTCTAGAAAAGGACTGATGTAATACATAATGTATGCAAATTTATGAGGGCGGTCTGAGGGGCCCAGTTAGTGTGAGCGTGGTAATGTAGAGACAGAGTCCAGGGTTCAGTCCCTCCCTGCTCCCGTGAAACTGACTTTTCAAAATGATGAGTAATTTCTAGCTTCTCCCACATTGGCAACATTATTGGAAGCCCCAGAATGGGAAATTATATGTAATGTTTGTTTTTTTGCTTGCCTCCTTGTCTTTAAGTTGTTTATTTAGTTTTTTTTATATTGTTCTTTTTTTTAATTCTAAACTGCATCAGCAGGGAAGCATCTCCTTGTGATGAGAAACAACAGTTGCTATTTTATACCAATTTCTTCTATTTTCTAAGATATTTTCATTTTACACAGCTGCCAGAGAGTTAATCACAGTGGACTATAAGAACTAATTATTCATTACAGTCCATTAATTAACCTTTGATTTTAACTATTGATAGTCGTAAGGAGAAACAAAGGTCAAACTGTAAATGAAGGGTAAAACTAATTCCCACCTTCATTTTAAAACAGATGATTATTGAAATAGGAAAACAAACACAATATTTGTGACGCTTACAG
The DNA here is from genome assembly GCF_036373705.1 of Amia ocellicauda. Lineage (NCBI taxonomy): Eukaryota > Metazoa > Chordata > Actinopteri > Amiiformes > Amiidae > Amia > Amia ocellicauda. Next base: position 32,847,435 of record NC_089851.1, on the reverse strand, counting down.
GTGTAACCATTTTTTTTTAATATGCCAAATAAATGCAGAAATTAAATCTTAATTTGAAGTGTTTAATTACTGACACTACATATGTTACTGACCAAAAAATAAAAATAATAAAAAACAAAATCAAAATATATAAACACATTAGCAGTGGCGTAGGTTGGGTTTCAGAATTGGGGGGACATGTCCCCTACACCTTTGGAGCCAGGCATACATTATTTGGGGGGACAGTGTAAGATTCTCTCAATATTGGGTGGGATGTGTCCCCCCGCCCCCCCCCAAACCTACGCCTATGCATATTAGAGAACATACAGTAAAATTAAAATGTATTGAAGAGCTCACATGATGTTTAAAAGGATTCCCTCGTTGCTTTATTATAGGATTAGTAATTGTAATAAAAATTAAAGCCAAAACAGAGAATCTGACCAGCTCTAATAGGAAACCAAGTGCATCCCAATGGTTACATTAGAAAGAGTAGTTAGCTGTAAAACAGTACAGTGTTAGACCATAATGGACTGTATCACTGATGTTGAAGGTCAGATCCATCATTTTCCCTTATTAGTGTTTACTTGACTCTTGCTTATGGAAGCAGCCCACTTCTATCACTGGAATATAGTACACAATATAATCAGTTTATTGAAGTATTTTTTATGTGATGTTTTCTATACTTAAAATGTTAAATGCTTAAACTTGACAACAATAACAACAACTACTACTACAAATAATAATAATTATTATAATAATAATACTGCAGATCTAAGCCACATTTCAAACAAATAAATACAGAATACAATATTAACCACACATGTATCATGGTCACAGGAAAGGATGTTTAAATACTTTTCAATCAATGGGAAAAGTAGCTGCACAATGATTATTATTATTGTTACACAGAAAAGCGTAAAGACATGCCGGCACATTGCATGGATCATAGCTTTATCTGAAAGAAGGCTTGTACTAGAGGAATGATGCAATAAGGTAGGGCACCGGCTCCAGAGGAGAAATACATACTGAAATTGAACTTCAGAAGGACCAGAATGGTTTTGTTTTGGAATCTTCTATCTCCTGGCAACCTTCACTATTGTTTAGGTCAATTAGAATTCCTGCAGTGTAGTCACTGGAGTTATTTCTGTTCCTTGCAGCTCCATTGTTCATTTCTTGTTCTGTCATTTATCTACCACTGCTATATATATATATATATATATATATATATATATATATATATATATATATATATATCCTTCATCTTATATGATAAGATTCAGTGATTTGTTTGGTTTAATAAATATAAGATATTGTTTCATTAAACTATACTTTTTTCAGGGAGTGTTGGCTATTGATCCAGCCTAGAACAAAATGCAAAAAATGCAGTCAGTTGAACAGAGACTGCTTCTCTATTTATTTCTACTTAAGTAATGTATTTCATTATTCTACTTAATTGTACTTCAATTTATTATATGTATATATACAGACGTTCACTGACGTACATAAAGGATCCATTCTGGAAACCTGCCCATAAGTTGACATTTCCGTAACTCTTACACAGTATGTTCGTATGTACAGTATGGGTTAGTTTCTGAGTTTGATGTTAGAAGTTTTCTATCATATCCTATCGTATTCTTAGAAATTCACTGTACTTTATGTAAAAACATTTTGTAACAAAATATAATAAATAATGTATTCAAAGTTTTTATACAGGGACCTTTTATGTATAGTCAGATTTCCTTAAGTTGAGTCATCTGTAACCAGGGGAGTGCCAGTATATATATTTTTTATTTCTTAATATATATCGGCTCTCGTTGTGGTTCCACCATGCTGTGCAGACATAACAGAGGAGGTGCGGGATGCAAACCAAAGAACTTTATTTGAGAACATGCTTTTGAGTCTGGAACCGGACTTTGCTGACTGACTGTGTTTCCGCTGGCTCTCACTCCTTGCTGTGCGTGGCAATTCATTTTTATTCTAGAGGATGGAGGCGGCATGGATTCAAATCTCTCACTTCTTGACACCAATGTAACGAGCACCGCTTTTCTCAGCTCTCGTTGCTCTCGGTTCTCGCTGAGGCGCAGAATGCAAACCAACAGGAACTTTATTTGCGAACAGGCTTTTGAGGCTCGAACCGGATTGCGTTGACTGACTAACTCACTGACTCAACTCTATCTCTTACTCTATCTCATCTCTCTGGTTCTCTCCCTGCGGGAACTAGGGCACCCCTATTTATTAGATCGTACCACGTGACTGGATCCCCCAATCACGGCGTCCCCCGTGTTCCCGCGCGGGGCCAACCCCTGACCCCCGGAAGTAACTAAACACCACAGTTACATAACCATAACAGGAACCTAACCCTTGAACACATACACGCATGCCCCACATGACCCCCCCAAACCCAGATCACCACAATATATAGATATAAATAGCTAGATACAGAGATAAGTTTAGGATATATACGGTAGGAAACCATAGGAATGAAGCAGGAAGACATTTTCCTGAATAATACTAGAGGATTTAGGATGTTTTCAGAACAAAAAAAAAACTTGATTAATTTTCTTTCCAAAGGATTTGAAAAGATGGTTTGGATTTAGGTCAGATGGAACCATGGCCTTTCGGGATGAGGCCTGACAGCTTATAGGATGAAGCGAGATAAAGGAAGTGTGTATACAAAAAGAAAAAAGCCTACCTTTAATATCTGATACACAGATGTAAAACATTGCCGTCTTACTGAACACAAATTGGCTTTTTGGCAGCCATCACAATTAAAGACTTAACAGATAGTTACAGGACACAATTCCTTTCAACTCTGGTTCACAAGTAACACTGTTAGCTTCCTGTACTAATTTAGGAGGTGTCTCTTTGTAATTGATAAATTGACTGCTGCGGTCTTGGTTTCTCATAGTTGAGTTCCAGCCCAAAAAATTAAAAACATATATTAACTGTTGCCCATGTGTGAGTCAATCCCCAGACTGATCTGCCACCCTCTTCTTTGGAGGGCTGATTCTCAACTCCTCCTCTGTAACCAATCAGATGACACACGTCCCGTCCCCGGCCTCCCAAAGACAACAGGCCTCTTTACCTGGCTCCTGCGGGGGTAGCAGCACAGCCCCTGCTGCCTGCTCTCCGCAGCCATTATTCAAATGCAACCTGACTGACAGGAGCTGAGCAGTGTTTCAGCCTGTGGGGCCCGAGATACGCGCAGTGTCTGTCAACACTCCCAATCATCCCTGCTTATATTTGCTGACTTTCTTCTTTTTTTTTTTTTTGCTCTACCCCCACTTTTGCCTGATGTATTCATTGCTAGCCTCAGACACCTAGTTAATCCGTTTAGAACCTATCAGCTCTGTTCATCGGCTCATAAACCTATTACCTCGGAGGCAGTGGGCTCAGGGACACAGGTGCCAGACTGGCGGAGGAAAACCAATTCTGTTATGTAGCAGGCCACGGAGCCCTCCAGACCACAGTGCTTTCCCACATGGGGAATTGCATGCATGTTATGTGGCAGCAGCCGCTTTATTAAATATCGATTTAAATCACAGCCTTTAATCAAATTTGAAGGAAGGCTGTTCTACCTCCTTCTCCTCCTCCTCCCCTCCTCCTCCCCTCCTCCTCCTCCTCCTCCTCCTCCTCCCCTCTTTTCCTTATCCCATTCAGCCCGCTTGACATCCCCAGCGCACTGATGACAGAGCCTGCCCAGGAACAAACAGTTAGCAAGTCGCTCCAGCACAGTGGTCCTTATCAACTGTAATGAGCCATTTGTGATAATCGGGTGATGAAATGTAAATGGGCAGTAATGAGCACAATTACATCCACTTGAGGGAAATCATCAAAGCAGATTCCTTTCCTCACAGAAAGATGAACTCGGAGGGTCAGGCTCAGAGCAACTCTCACTGCCTGGGTGGAAAGGCCCCCCCGGTGCAAAGTGGATCCGTAATTCCCATTGGCTGGGAAGTGTGGTCTGCTGCTACTGCTTGTGGTGCTGGTGGCTGGGGTATTGCTGGTTTAAACTGGTCCTCTAATTAAATAAACCCCCCAGAGAAAATTAAAAGATGAATTTAGCATCAAGGCTGATAGATCTATACATTACTTCCACAAGTTATCAGAAGGAGTGAGGTGGGAGGAAGAAGGTGTTGTCAATAGTTAAGTGACATGCTGTGTCAATTGGTAGCTCTGCTTCAGGGATGTTTGGGTTGTGCAGCTTGTAAATACCTTTTCTTGGTTATATATTTAGGTAGGCATACAATAGATGTCGGAAGTAAGGTCAGGAATGCCTGTCATTAATCATAGGTTGCAGTGAAATACTTTTAAGATTGCAGAGAACTTGTGCATACATCTAGTCCAGAGCCTTTCAGGTTTCAGAGGGACTTTTAATTAAATATTTAAGACCTAGAAAGATTTTAAAATAGCTCAATTAAGAAAATCATTGTTTCAACTACATGATTTAGGGTATAGGTGAGATTAAAACAATGAGGACCTGTGAAGCGAACAGTAATGATTACTGTAAAAATAGCACATGTGGAAGTTGAGTCTGGATTTGTACCAAGAAACTTGCTTCTGAACAGGTTTTGGTTTCTGTCTTTATACCGTTTATGTATTCATTTAGTTATTTATTTTCATAATTTGTCAAATTACTGTCATTGCAACTTACATTTATATCCATTCTCGAATACCCTTTAAATAACATTTGAAGCAACTAACATTTATTTATTTACCCATGATATTTATTTTCAAAGTACAAATAATGTGGTCAGACTTGTCATTTTTAATTTCCTTTACACTATAGAATTCTATAAATATTGTATGCAAGGGCTGTTGTAACATTGAGACATCCTGATTGGAGCTGGTGTCTGGAAATCACCAATCACAAATGCTCTGCTCTGTCCATATGATTGCATGAATACATACAGTTAGGTCCATAAACATTTTGATAGTGACACAATTGTCATATTTTTTGCTCTGTATGCCACCATAATAGATTTGAAAGATGTGCTTTAAGTGTAGACTTTCATCTTTCATTTGAGGGTACTTACATCCAATTTTAGGGGCTCAAAAGTGATTGGACAAACTAACATGATCATGAATTAAATTGTGAGTTTCAATACTTGGTTGCAAATCCTTTGCAGTCAATGACTGCCTGAAGTCTGGAACCCATAGACATCACCAGATGCTGGGTTTCTTCCATGGTGATGCTCTGCCAGGCCTGCACTGCAGCTGTCTTTAGTTCCTGCTTGTTCTTGGTGTTTTGCCTGCAGTTTTGCCTTCAGCAAGTGAAATGCTGCTCAATTGGATTCAGGTCAGGTGATTGACTTGGCCATTGCAGAACATTCTATTCTATTGCTGAATTGTTCTATCCTAACAATTTAATTCATGATTATGTTAGTTTGTCCAAATACTGTTGAGCCCCTAAAATTGGGCGGACCACATATAAAAATTGGTGTAATTTCTACACAGTTCACCCAATATGGATGTATCTACCCTCAAATTGAAGATGAAAGTCTATACTTAAAGCACATCTTAATTGTTTCATTTCAGATCTATTGTGGTGGTGTACAAAGCCAAAATATGACAATTATGTCACTGTTCAAATATGTATGGACCTAACTGTATGTGATATTTTAAACACACACATTCACACACAAAATCAAGCTGTTTGGCAGGTGTTGGAATGGTGCAGTTCAGAGTCTCTCTGTGCTGTAGCTTTGTTTTTTTTTTCTTCACTTTAGATCAAGTTGCTGTTCATCACTCTTCTTTTATTTTCTCTTGCCTCCAGCACCATCATACTGTAATATATAAGTGCAGTATTGGGTACAAATTTAAAAATTAACATTGTTTCTAATGTAAATTTAATTTTCTACTTGCTTTTTAGCTCTTGACCATTTATAACATAGTCCTATTTTATTACAATTATTGTACCATTTTATGGTGTAAGCATGGAAGAAACATCAGATTCCACAAACACACACACAGACACACATATATACAGTGACTATATATAGTCTACACCCCTTGAACATTTTTGACATTTGTTTGTGTCAGTGCCACAGAGTTTCATGCATTTTAATTATATATTTTTTTCAACTTATCTACACACCATATGTCACATTGTTAGAGGGAATTGTGAATATATATATATATTCAAAATATAAAACTAAGATATCATAATTGGATGGAGTTAATTCTTGGTGGAAACACCTTTGGTAGCAATTACAGCTGTGAGTCTGTTGGGACAGGTCTCTACCAACTTTACACACCTAGATTTGGCAATAGTTGACTATTGATCTATACAAAACTGTTCAAGCTCTGTCAATTTTCTTGGGGAACATTGATGGATAGATACAGTGAGGGAAAAAAGTATTTGATCCCCTACTGATTTTGTACGTTTGCCCACTGACAAAGAAATGATCAGTCTATAATTTTAATGGTAGGTGTATTTTAACAGTGAGAGACAGAATAACAGCAAAAAAATCCAGAAAAAAATGCATTTCAAAAAAGTTATACATTGATTTTCATGTTAATGAGGGAAATAAGTATTTGACCCCTTCGACTTAGTACTTGGTGGCAAAACCTTTGTTGGCAATCACAGAGGTCAGATGTTTCTTGTAGTTGGCCACCAGGTTTGCACACATCTCAGGAGGGATTTTGTCCCACTCCTCTTTGCAGATCCTCTCCAAGTCATTAAGGTTTCGAGGCTGACGTTTGGCAACTCGAACCTTCAGCTCCCTCCACAGATTTTCTATGGGATTAAGGTCTGGAGACTGGCTAGGCCACTCCAGGACCTTAATGTGCTTCTTCTTGAGCCACTCCTTTGTTGCCTTGGCTGTGTGTTTTGGGTCATTGTCATGCTGGAATACCTTCCACGACCCATTTTCAATGCCCTGGCTGAGGGAAGGAGGTTCTCACCCAAGATTTGACGGTACATGGCCCTGTCCATCGTCCCTTTGATGCGGTGCAGTTGTCCTGTTCCCTTAGCAGAAAAACACCCCCATAGCATAATGTTTCCACCTCCATGTTTGACGGTGGGGATGGTGTTCTTGGGGTCATTCCTCCTCCTCCAAACACGGCAAGTTGAGTTGATGCCAAAGAGCTCGATTTTGGTCTCATCTGACCACAACACTTTCACCCAGTTCTCCTCTGAATCATTCAGATGTTCACTGGCAAACTTCAGACGGGCCTGTACATGTGCTTTCTTGAGCAGGATTTCAGTCCTTCACGGCGTAGTGTGTTACCAATTGTTTTCTTGGTGACTATGGTCTCAGCTGCCTTGAGATCATTAACAAGATCCTCCTGTGTAGTTCTGGGCTGATTCCTCACCGTTCTCATGATCATTGAAACTCCACGAGGTGAGATCTTGCATGGAGCCCCAGACCGAGGGAGACTGACAGTTATTTTGTGTTTCTTCCATTTGCGAATAATAAATATTATTATATAATAAAATATAATAATAAACTGTTGTCACCTTCCCACCAAGCTGCTTGACGATGGTCTTGTAGCCCATTCCAGCCTTGTGTAGGTCTACAATCTTGTCCCTGACATCCTTGGACAGCTCTTTGGTCTTTGGCCATGGTGGAGAGTTTGGAATCTGATTGATTGATTGCTTCTGTGGACAGGTGTCTTTTATACAGGTAACGAGCTGAGATTAGAGCACTCCCTTTAAGAGAGTGCTCCTAATCTCAGCTCGTTACCTGTATAAAAGACACCTGGGAGCCAGAAATCTTGCTGATTGATAGGGGATCAAATACTTATTTCCCTCATTAACATTGAAATCAATTTATAACTTTTTTGAAATGTGTTTTTCTGGATTTTTGTGTTGTTATTCTGTCTCTCACTGTTAAAATACACCTAGCATTAAAATTATAGACTGATCATTTCTTTGTCAGTGGGCAAACGTACAAAATCAGCCAGGGATCAAATACTTTTTTCCCTCACTGTAGCATCTTTAAGTCATGCCACAGATTTTCAAATTAATTTAGATCAGGGCTCTGACTGGGCCACTGAAGGACATTTACTTTTTGTTCCTTAGCCACTCCAGTGTAGCTTTGGCTGTGTGTTTTGGATTGTTGTCCTGCTGAATGGTGAACTTCCATCAGTTTCAGCTTTCTTGCAGAGGGTAACAGGTTTTCCTCAAAAACTTTTCTGTACTTTGCTCCATTACTTTTCCCTTCTATCCTAACAAGTGCCCCAGTCCCTGCCAATGAGATACATCCCCATAACATGATGCTGCCACCACCATGCTTCACAGTAGGGATGGTTTTCTCTGTGTGATGTGCTGTGTTGGGTTTGTGCCAAACAGAATGCTTTACATTTAGGCCAATGTACCACTTTAATTTAGTAAGAACACACAACTTTTTGCCACATGGCTACAGAATCTCCTTTTTGCATATTTCAAACAGGATTCAAGGTGCACTTTCTTGGGTAATGGCTTCCGTCTTGCCAAACCACCATACAGGCCAGATCTGTGGATAGCCTGGTATACTGTTTTCACATGCACACTTTGACCAGTCTTGGCGAATACAATCCTGTAGCTCTTGCAAAGTTGCCATTGGTCTCTTGGTAGCCTCTCTCATCAGTCTCCTTGTTGCTCAGTCATCCAGTTTGGAGGGATGGCCTGATCTAGACAGGGTCTTGGTGGTGCCATTCACCTTCCACTTCCTAATATTAATCTTGACTGTGCTCCAAGGGATATTCATCCCCTGATCTGTGCCTTTGTCCCAACGTTATTTTAAAAGCTCCTTTGTGCTTTGAAATGCAGTACCAAGCAGAGGGAACCTACAGGAACTGCTGAATTTATCCTGAAATCTTGTGAATTGCTATCACTTGTGGAGGCCACTTAACTTGTTGTATGATTTTCAAGGTGGCTTGTTATGCCTGAGTTAATTGCGGATTGCTTCAAGGGGGTGGATACTTATCCAACCAAGCTATATCTGTTTTGTTTTTGTTTTGATTAATTTTCTACAAATTTCTAGACTTTTTGTTTTACTTTGAAACTGTGCGGTAAACTATTTAATGCATTTTATTTACAGGTTAGGCAACAAAAGGTGAATATTTTGAAAGGTGGTGTAGGCATTCTATATAAACTATAATTATCATAATTAGTAGTATTACTAATATGATGTCTGTTGACTTATTATTTGACATAACATGTTTTTATTTCCTTTTTTATTTTGAAAATAAACATCTGTCAATCCATACTTTGAAATGAAATATTAAATATTTTACAACGTAAAGGCTTAAATTAAATTAAACTTAAATTAAAACATACCCACCAATATATCTTCAGATTATCCTTATATTATTGTTTTTTATGAACTGAACAACCCTACCGATCTGGAGAAAATAATCCATGATGCCGTCAGTTTTTTGTGAGTCGCAGGCCCGGAAACCAGCCAACCAGAAAACAAATGCTGGTTTAAGAATATATCTATCTAACACACTACACCAACCATTTCATGAGTAGTTGTCAGCACTAGAATCAAGTATGTTAATATTAAAAACATATCAAGTAAGTTGACACAATTTATATAATGATGGCATCAATAATTATTCAAACAATAGATTTACAATGAACAGACAAACAAACAGTAAAAAAAAAAAATTAAATGGCTGACAACAATGTACATGAATGTAGTACTCTCAGCTACGGTTGCCACCCATTCCATAAAATACAGAATCGTTAAGTAATCCAGAGCAAAATGTTGTGTTCCGTTTTGAATCAATACGGAATGCTATTTGTTCCATATTTCCATACCTGTGTGACAAAAGTAAAAACAACACAGTTGGGAACCACAATGAAACGAATTTTCTTGGTAAACGTTTCCTGAGAGTAAGTCGTTAAATTGCAAGCACGTGAGGTTAGCTCTCTACTCTGTGTCCTAAGTCTGCACAGACTTTTAGCATACTCTGCGAGCGCCCCCTAATCAGGAGGAGTGAATTGCCTCAAGGGCATGATCTTATGGATTTCATGGTACATATGTCAAAGTATAAAAGAAATATAATATTTCAAAGTTTGTCAGCTCATCAATAAAAGAACATGCATGTGTTCCATGCATTTGTAAGTGCACATCTGGCAAGGAAATACATAATACATACATGTGTTTTACATGTGTATTTCTCTCAAAGCACACATTAAATGTTTATTGGAATCCAGTGTAAATATGATATTAGACACCAAAAAATAGTTATGAATCTGATCAATACGTGAGTATTTAAGCCTTAAGTATCCCAACACTGAGCAGGAATAAAGATTTTTACTAATGCAACATTACATCTTTACTTTATATTTTGTCAGGATTGTGTTCTCAGAAGTCCCAAAAATTTCTACCAGGGAGGGAATGTTCCCAGACCCCCTTAGCTTCACTCCGTCTCCAGCCCCCGTTCCTTTTTTATTTTGTTTCTCAAAGGTGGCAACCATATTCACAGCATTCTGTATTGTTGTTGCCCTTAGGAGCTGTGCCCTTACCTTTTTCACATTTGCATTAACGCGAAATACCAAGCAATATCCTGGATGATGACATGATACACATACACAATTATTATTATTATTATTATTATTATTATTATTATTATTATTATTATTATTAATAATAATAATAATAATAATAATAATAATAATACACAAGTGTAAGGCTCATCCATAAGTACAGCACCAGAGTATGTGGCTTTTGAAATTATTAAACCTGCTTAAACTGGGTTAAATTCTGATATGGATATTTACTTTTCATTATTTATAAGTCAGTGTGTTAGTTCAAGAATGTTCTGGGGTTCATGACGTTTTGAGGAACCACAAATGTCAATCTGATTGGTTATCCTATTTGAAGCATGCATGCCGAGCTAGCGAATGGTGCAGAGCCCACAGCTCAGACACAGAATAAATTACAGTTGACCAACTTCTCTGTAAACAACACACACATCAATGTCCCCTGATCATATAATATAAATCTTATGTACTGTCCCAATACAATTATTTATTGTGAGCATCTATAATTCTGTAGGCTTTCATGGCTTCACTGGTGTAGCAGTACTCTGTCTAAAAACAAATGTTTGATGACCAAGACTGCAATTTCAGGAAGATATTGGATGTTATTGGAAAACAATCCGAACATAAGTGCTTCGGGTAATGTGTTTTTTTTTAATACTGAATCATTTATAATGGTACACATTTCTATCAGAACTCATTGAATTTGAGAAATTGCTCCTTGTAAATAAAAAAAGTATATTGTGCTTTCTTATAAGTAACTGTAAGTTGCATAGGGCACAACCCTAATGCATGCGCACTGTAAAATTTACTATTTTTCCAGGGATCTCAATAGTTGGCCAATGGAGAAATCTCCACATTCACTACAAACCTTGAAAATGATTGCTAGCCTACAAATAAATAAATGTTGCTTGCAAAAACTAATTTAATTGAAACGCACATTCCTTATTTAACATTCACTCCATGATATATACACTTTCTTTAAGGTTATCACTGGAAACCCTGTGGTGTTCATGTTTTGTCCTTAGTGTCATTGGGTGTTGTTCCATTTTGCTTTTAGTCATTCACACTTCCTCTTTCTCCTCTGCAACATTGGATATCTTTCCAAAGAAGAAAAAAAATAGTAACGTGACCTTAATGAGATAATGTTCCACTTCGTCCTTCTACTGACTTTATGCTCTAGAAGACAACTACTTCTTCAGGTGGATCAAATGGCTCAGTGGTTTCATGATCTAGTTTACTTGTAAATTCTTCTCATGTGCCCTGCATTTTTGTGACTCTGCTGTTTTCTTTTATTAGCTCTGGATCCATTTGAGTACAAGTGAAAAAGGAGTTATATGGGAGGAGTCTGCTTAATTAGTGATAGTGATCTATGAGAAAAGGGGGAGAAACAATGCAAGTATGTAACTTTTTGGCAAAAGAGTTCAGGTCATCTGATTTCAGGGCTCCTTTATTTCACCTGAAATCGTTAACCCCACCCCCACCCCCAGCTCAAAGCCTTTGGGATGATTTGATTTGCAGTGATATTTGAAAACGGCCTCATTGTGCTAACAAGATTAAGCTGCGCTCCTGTCTGTTTGTTGCACTGAAAATTTGCTGGGTGATTAAAACTGTCTTTCTGCTGGAACTAGAGCCAGAGAATGGGATGGTTGCCAGGTAACAAGGCATGAATTCCTGCTTGATGCAGCACCATCGGCAAAACGCAAGCGGTACAGCAGACACCTTAACGTCCAGGCAACAGAAGACCAGGTGCCTGTTTTACCCTTCATGCACAACAGAACAGTTTTACCATATTAGAACATATATTTCAATAATTTTGTGGAGTAGTACTAAAAGTGATTTTAATCAAATGGGTCATTGTTTATTATTTCACTATTGCACTTTTAACTATTCGAGATTTAACAGATGTGGGCAATATATTTTTCTGTTTTTTGGAGATTAAAAAATACAAAAAAAAATACAAGAGCTGGAAGTATGTGTATATGTATGTTTATATTGAACAATATAAGGCATGTGTGTGTATACAGAGGTGGACAAAACAGTAGTCTGGACTCCCAGGACTACCAAAAATTGGGACGGACTACAGAACTGTACTGTTGCAAAGCCCAGGCGACTACTTCAATTCGAAACATAATTCTGTTATAGACATGCTTCTTGTCTTGATTGACGAAGCACGTGGGCTTCTACTTCGAATTAGGTCCAGGCCTATGGGGGAGGGTTCTATTCTGAACACAGAGCTGTGATTGGTTGTTCCACTGGATTTGGCTTGCAGGCGGGAGTTTGTGTGGCTGTCTGATTTGCAGATGAAATGTTAAAACTGCATAAAAGAAATAACATAAAGGTAAGCCTTGTAGTTCATTATATTTTAATTTATGTCGAGCCCAGTGTGTTTTATTGTTAACAGATTTTGGCATTTAGTTTGTGCGACTGAGAATCTTTAGATTCTATATAATATAATTATATATTTCAGTGGTGAAGTGAGTTAGCTACACAGTAGTATTAGGGTTGCCACCTTTGAGAAACCTAAAAAGGAACGGGGGGGCATAGACGGAGTGAAGCTAGGGGGGTCCGGGGGCATGTCCCCCCGTGAGAAAATGAATGGGATAAAGCCTTTAATTGGCCATATATGGTGACTTCTGAGAACACAATCCTGACAAAATATACCTTTATTTTAAGTAAATATGAGGTCAAAAAGTGTTAGTTGAACAGATGTCTTTTCTTTTTTGCCTTAGATTGTAATGTTTCATTAGTAAAAATCTTTATTCCTGCTCAGTGTTGGGATACTTAAGGCTTAAATACTCACATATTGATCGAATTCATTACAACTCTTTGTTTGTGTATAATATTTACACATATTTACACTGGATTCCAATATACATTTAATGTGTGTTTTGAGAGAAATACACATGTAAAACACATGTATGTATTATTATGTATTTCCTTGCCAGATGTGACCTTACAAATGCATGGAGCACATGGAAATTATGTTATAATGTATACATACACCACTAAAACATGCATGTTCTTTTATTGATGAGCTGACAAACTTTGCCATATGTACCATGAAATCCATAAGATCATGCCCTTGAGGCAATTCACTCCTCCTGATTAGGGGGCGCTCGCACATGCAGTGAACTTTGTCTCTGGAGATAAACAGGTCTTTGTCACACAGCTCTCGTTGATTGTTTTGCAGCCGCGGCTGCGTAGTCCCTCTTGAGGAGCTGTGCTGCTGTTCAGACTTTGTAGCCTGTGGCTTCGTCACCTGGTGACGTCTGTTCCGGCTGCGTTTATGCAGACGCCGAACTTGGACAGTTTCGTCGTAGAGTATGCGAAAAGTCTGTGCAGACCGAGAGCTAACCTTACGTGCTTGCAATTTAACGACTTACTCTCAGGAAAAGTTTACCAAGAAAAAAGCGTTTCATTGTGGTTCTCAAATTGTGTTGTTTTTACTTTTGTCACTCAGGTATGGAAATATGGAACAAATAGCATTCCGTATTGATTCAAAATGGAACACAACATTTTCCTCTGGTTTACGGAACTATTGCGTATTTTATGGAATGGGTGGCAACCCTAAGTAGTATTAATGACATTTGTAGTTGCTGGTACGTTTTTAGTAATTGATTGAAAAAAAAAGAACTTTTTGTTCAGTATGCCATTGTATTTACTTTTTGAAGATCACTTGCTGTCTTTGTATTCATCGGTTTGCAATGCAAAGTTTGCAGTTACGTGATTTATCTTATTAATTGTGAGGTTACTGCAATTAACCTATGTAGGGATGAGTGCTGATATTGAGGAGGAGACCATTTCTCTAAGTCCTTAACTTACACAAACACTGACATGAGTCCAATGCATCAGAAATGCAATGATACCCGGGTCTGAAATTAACTTTTGGGTGAACCAGCAATTTGTTTACCAGCCAGCTTGTTCTTCTCACCTTAAACACATTAACATGCTTTGCAATGCTCGTCTTACAATAATGGAACTAAATACAATTTAAACAACAGAAGGTAATAACAATTTTATCATAGCAGGTATATTAACTGGAATACACACACACACACACATCAAGAAACATCATAAAGAAAGGTAAATTTCGTGTGCAGCCACTTTTGCCAAACATTTTGAAATTTCGTAATTTTAGATTTTTAGTCCCAATTATAAATTAATTGTTTTGCAGTTATTCAGGAGGATACAAACAAACTGCATTCAGAACAGAAAATTATTTGGTATGTACTGTTAAAAAAAAAAAGTCACTTATAGCGACACTTGCCGCTATTGTCAACTTCCCATTTCTCATAAAAAATCCGGATTTTTCTTTCTGTTTGCTGGTCTTCCCTATTTTTTTTCTTTTCAGGCTTAGTAACTCCAGCTATATCACTCCACATTTTGTGTGAGTAATATAAGCTAGCTAACTTGCTCTGTGTTGATTCAGCAGTGTGTGTACTATTTTTCAAACTGAAAATCACACGTGGCTTATGGGAGTTGTAGTCCTTTAGCTAGGTTCTGGTTTATACCTTTCCAATAAACCTTTGCTTATATTTTACTATGAACACTGTTGCTAGAATACTTAGTGAAAAGTATTTTTTCTTCAGTGTTTTATGTAAACTTGATGTTGATGTGCTGCATCCAAAAATAAAAGGGGGCTTATGCTCCTCTGCTGATTTGATATACTGACTGAAAAGACCCTGTCAATCACTAGGAACTAGCTTTTTGATTGATCGTTGGAGATCTTAGGGTAAGCCTCACAACAACAAAAAACAGCTTGTCACATATCATTGGTAAAATAAATTGTAAATTCTGTATGTGTACATAGATTGAATTTGATAAAAATCATAGGGTTAAACCTACTCCATTTATCAACAATATTTTCTTTTTGTGTACATATTTTGTGTCTACCCACCAGTGTGGCTGGTAAAAATGACAGATTAACCACCACTGCAGAAATGTACCCACATTTGGCGGGTGGTCGGGTGTCAATTTCAGACCCTCATTAATAATTTAATTATTTTATGAGCTACTACTAGGCCTAATGTCTACTGTTCTAACATTTACCAATGTGTTTGATGTCATGACAGACTATTGTACATGGACCTATGTCTTAGCCTAATTTAAAACAAAGAATAATAGCACATTTTATTTTACAATGAAACTTACAAAACAATATAACGTGTTTTTAAAAAACATGTATTATCATAAAAATGTATGTAGGACAGAGCAAGCAATACACAGGCCATTTTATCTAGGCATAACTTTTTATTTACACTTGATTTATAATTAACATTTATTTATTTTTGTGTTAGGGGTATTTGTGTAATGTTTCAACAAACAAATCTTTGTGTATTTCTGTTTTGAAATAGTTTTTAATAGATCTTTAAATGGAAATGTTTATCAACTGAAACATGTGGGCTACGCATTGGACTACCACACATATTATTGATGCAGTGTGTGTGTATATATACACTCACCTAAAGGATTATTAGGAACACCTGTTCAATTTCTCATTAATACAATTATCTAACCAACCAATCACATGGCAGTTGCTTCAATGCATTTAGGGGTGTGGTCCTGGTCAAGACAATCTCCTGAACTCCAAACTGAATGTCTGAATGGGAAAGAAAGGTGATTTAATCAATTTTGAGCGTGGCATGGTTGTTGGTGCCAGACGGGCCGGTCTGAGTATTTCACAATCTGCTCAGTTACTGGGATTTTCACGCACAACCATTTCTAGGGTTTACAAAGAATGGTGTGAAAAGGGAAAAACATCCAGTATGCGGCAGTCCTGTGGGCGAAAATGCCTTGTTGATGCTAGAGGTCAGAGGAGAATGGGCCGACTGATTCAAGCTGATAGAAGAGCAACTTTGACTGAAATAACCACTCGTTACAACCGAGGTATGCAGCAAAGCATTTGTGAAGCCACAACACATACAACCTTGAGGCGGATGGGCTACAACAGCGGAAGACCCCACCGGGTCCCACTCATCTCCAATACAAATAGGAAAAAGAGGCTACAATTTGCACAAGCAAAGAATTTGGCGTAAACAGAATGAGAACATGGATCCATCATGCCTTGTTACCACTGTGCAGGCTGGTGGTGGTGGTGTAATGGTGTGGGGGATGTTTTCTTGGCACACTTTAGGCCCCTTAGTGCCAATTGGGCATCGTTTAAATGCCACGGCCTACCTTAGCATTGTTTCTGACCATGTCCATCCCTTTATGACCACCATGTACCCATCCTCTGATGGCTACTTCCAGCAGGATAATGCACCATGTCACAAAGGTCGAATCATTTCAAATTGGTTTCTTGAACATGACAATGAGTTCACTGTACTAAACTGGCCCCCACAGTCACCAGATCTCAACCCAATAGAGCATCTTTGGGATGTGGTGGAACGGGAGCTTCGTGCCCTGGATGTGCATCCCACAAATCTCCATCAACTGCAAGATGCTATCCTATCAATATGGGCCAACATTTCTAAAGAATGCTTTCAGCACCTTGTTGAATCAATGCCACGTAGAATTAAGGCAGTTCTGAAGGCGAAAGGGGGTCAAACACAGTATTAGTATGGTGTTCCTAATAATCCTTTAGGTGAGTGTATATATATATATATATATATATGACATTTTGTTTCAAGAGAAATGAAGAGATGTTTGATCCTTGCAACTTGAAAATATTTTACATTTTTTAAATGATTTTGTATAATGGTTAATTACAGTACAGTTTCACTTGAATGTAGAAGTACTGAAACAACATTAGTCTACTTCAGTATTTAAACCTATTGTTATCATGCATAAACACAGTTTTGAAAGCGAGCAGCCAGCTTAGTCCTACTGCTCAAGTTAAAAGTTTAATAGAGGAAGGACAAGGTAATAATGTCTCACTCCCTCACTGTATTTATTAAATTGGATTATGTATGCATGGAAACTCTAATGAGGATTTAAAAATGCAATTATTGCTTAAACAGAAATACTTTTTTTTTAATTGATAAATGTTTCTATTAGCTAATAAATGGGGAATCAACAGATTTAGAAAACCATTTTTTCTAGTGGTGAAAATTAGTCCATCAATCTTGATGCATTTGTTCACTTTATTCCAAAACTTTTTTTTCTTATCAGAGGTCTATAAAACAAAATAGATCTTTAATAACTGTAAACCTACACTTATACTAGGTATAACAGGGAGCTTAATATGTTTTATAGCGCCCTACAAATTTAATGTTTATGCATCTACAATGTTACTAGTCTTTGTAATGAAGAACTACCAATTATTTAAGCTCTTCTTAAATAAAGTGGTGATGTGGTGTAAGAGACATATACAGTTAAATATATCATTTGCATTATGATTTTAATATGAATAATACAAATTCTGCTTTCTAAAACATAGCCCACAAATTCCAAAGAAATATCAGAGTTAATTAATTTTGAGAAGTCATGGTTTTATATTTCACAGCCTAGTTCATTGATAGATATTGTGCTAATTACAATGGAACACCTCAATTGTAAAATATGTAATTTTTTGATATCCCTGTGTGACTTTCATTAAGGGCAAAACATACCATACAACACTGCTGTTTTGTTTAAATGAATACAGTTTCCAGTTCCATTTCTGGCCATTCAGACACTATAGCTGCAAGATATTATTTGTATTTATTGCATATTTAATTGTTTGCAAATGGTTGTAAAGTGTTTTGTTCATACTGCGTTTGTGGTCTGCTGAAACTTAGAAACAACAAAACACAGTGTTCCTCTCACCTTCCACCTTCTCCCAAATGTGTTAGCAAATATTACAATAATAAGATTAAATGGTTGATTTTCAATGAGTACAATTGCTTTAATTGGGGGCTCCCAAATTGTGTTTTATTTTGCTACTGAGTTTTGAAATATAATCAGTTTGCCTAATTTTATTGCGTTTCCTAATGATGCTTGCCCTAAGCGATTGTACTGTGTGTTCCTTAGCAAACAGCGCGTGTCAGCTACAGAGATTAATCTTGATTACTTTAGCTTCTATGAAGTACTGTACAATAATGCTGTAATTGGTGAAAATCACAATATCAAGCATAGATATAGATAGATGGAAAGATAGATAGATGCTAAGGCATAGATGTAAGCTTTGTGAGTTTTTGTACAACAACCTTTTTTGTTTCACTAAAAAGAAGACCAAAACACCAGGCACAAAGTAAAGAACTGTTGTAATTGAATGATCATGAGCTTGTATATCATTCATCCAGACTAAATGTATACTCAATATTTACGATGCATTCTTTAATGCAATGACTTTCTTTAATTCTCACACAATCAAATGTATTTCTTTGTATGTATTTTTTCACAATTAGACACGGTTAGACACGGAAAACAAGTTTATTCACAACCAAATGACTAAAGAATGATTTACACTCACCTAAAGGATTATTAGGAACACCTGTTCAATTTCTCATTAATGCAATTATCTAACCAACCAATCACATGGCAGTTGCTTCAATGCATTTAGGGGTGTGGTCCTGGTCAAGACAATCTCCTGAACTCCAAACTGAATGTCTGAATGGGAAAGAAAGGTGATTTAATCAATTTTGAGCGTGGCATGGTTGTTGGTGCCAGACGGGCCGGTCTGAGTATTTCACAATCTGCTCAGTTACTGGGATTTTCACGTACAACCATTTCTAGGGTTTACAAAGAATGGTGTGAAAATGGAAAAACATCCAGTATGCGGCAGTCCTGTGGGCAATAATGCCTTGTTGATGCTAGAGGTCAGAGGAGAATGGGCCGACTGATTCAAGCTGATAGAAGAGCAACTTTGACTGAAATAACCACTCGTTACAACCGAGGTATGCAGCAAAGCATTTGTGAAGCCACAACACGTACAACCTTGAGGCGGATGGGCTACAACAGCAGAAGACCCCACCGGGTACCACTCATCTCCACTACAAATAGGAAAAAGAGGCTACAATTTTCACAAGCTCACCAAAATTGGACAGTTGAAGACTGGAAAAATGTTGCCTGGTCTGATGAGTCTCGATTTCTGTTGAGACCTTCAGATGGTAGAGTCAGAATTTGGCGTAAACAGAATGAGAACATGGATCCATCATGCCTTGTTACCACTGTGCAGGCTGGTGGTGGTGGTGTAATGGTGTGGGGGATGTTTTCTTGGCACACTTTAGGCCCCTTAGTGCCAATTGTGCATCATTTAAATGCCACGGCCTACCTTAGCATTGTTTCTGACCATGTCCATCCCTTAATGACCACCATGTACCCATCCTCTGATGGCTACTTCCAGCAGGATAATGCACCATGTCACAAAGGTCAAATCATTTCAAATTGGTTTCTTGAACATGACAATGAGTTCACTGTACTAAACTGGCCCCCACAGTCACCAGATCTCAACCCAATAAGAGCATCTTTGGGATGTGGTGGAACGGGAGCTTCGTGCCCTGGATGTGCATCCCACAAATCTCCATCAACTGCAAGATGCTATCCTATCAATATGGGCCAACATTTCTAAAGAATGCTTTCAGCACCTTGTTGAATCAATGCCACGTAGAATTAAGGCAGTTCTGAAGGCGAAAGGGGGTCAAACACAGTATTAGTATGGTGTTCCTAATAATCCTTTAGGTGAGTGTATATCAACGGAGATGTAGAGACATTAAAATTAATTAAGATAATGTATAGACTTTTTTCAGATGTATGTGTCTGGGGAACAAGTAAATAATATTAAATAAATTAAAATACTTAATAGTGTGGTTGAGCAACTGGAATGTTTATTTTATGGCTTTTTCAAGTTTTACATTTACATTTATTATAGAACTTCTAATTAAAGCTTGTATCAAGACTACGTAAAAAGAGAATGCAAAAACCTTCCTCGCTGCCTTGCTGCTGAATGCATTGAATAAGTACAATACATGGCCAAAAGTATGGGGACACCTGCTCGTCGAACATCCTATTCCAAAATCATGGGCATTAATATGGAGTTGGTCTCCCCTTTGCTGCTTTCACTCTTCTGGGAAGGCTTTCCTCTAGATGTTGGTACATTGCTGAATGGATTTGCTTCCATTTAGCCACAAGAGCATTAGTGAGGTTGGGCACAGATGTTGGGTGATTAGGCCTGGCTCTCAGTTGGCTTTCCAATTCATCACAAAGGTGTTTCATGGGGTTGAGGTCAGAGCTCTGTGCAGGCCAGACAACTTCTTCCATAACGATCTCGACAAATAATTTCTGTATGGACCTTGCTTTGTGCACAGGTGCGTTGTCATGCTGAAACAGGAAAGGGCCTCCCCAAACTGTTGCCACAAATATGGAAGCACAAATTGTCTATAATTGTCTATTTCTCCTCCAACAATCTTTACAGTTGGCACTATGCATTCGAGCAGGTAGCGTTCTCCTGTCATCCACCAAACCCAGATTTGTCAGTCAGATTGCAAGATGGAGAAGCGTGATTCTTCACTCCAGAGAACACGTTTCCACTGCTCCAGAGTCCAATGGTGGCAAGCTTTACATCACTCCAGCCGACACTTGGCATTGTGCATGGTGATCTTAGTCTTGTGTGCGGCTGCTTGGCCATGGAAACCCAATTTATGGAAATCCTGACAAACGTCTTTTGCTGATGTTGTTTCCAGAGGCAGTTTGGAACTCGGTAGTGTTTGTTAGGACAGACAGATTTTTACACGCTACGTGCTTCAGGACTCGGTGGTCCTGTTCTGTGAGCTTGTATAGCCTTCCACTTCGCGGCTGAGCTGTTGTTGCTCCTAGACTTTTCCATTTCACAATAACAGCAATTACAGTTGACCTGGCAGCTCTAGCAGGGCAGAAATTTGACAAACTGACTTGTTAGAAAGGTGGCATCCTATGACGGTGCCACATTGAAAGTCACTGAACTCTTCAGTACGGCCCATGCATGGCTGTGTGCTTGATTTTATACACCTGTTAGTAATGGGAGTGCCTGAAATAGCCAAATGCACTAATTAGAAGGGGTGTCCACATACCTTTGGCTATGTAGTGCATATATTACTAAGTATGCTTCAATATTGCCACACTGCCAGGGTCCCAAACCAAACTTTTTTTTTAATTGCACTATACTTGCTCAGGAGAGAATTTGCTTTAGCATGTTCCCCTTCACATATATAAGCACATGTGTAGTGCAGTGTCCTATGAACACTAAAGAGACAGTCAGGGGCAGACTGGCAATCAGGAAGTGTGGGAAAATCCCCGGTGAGCCGGTCTGTTTGGACCTGCGTGGGCTGCTGGTCTGTTTGATTTATACTTTTTTTCCCTGCCCGTTACCTGCTGAGAATCACACACTGTTATTAATTGGGCATTCTCACTCTCTCACGCACACATCATCACTCCAATCATTGCTTCACTAAATCCAATTCCGTAATATCTAAGGGGGAGGCGTGGCCAATCCCTGATTGGATTTCATCTTCCGTTTGCATCTATTGTATTGATAGTGGATGAGTGTCATATCAGTCAGAGATCTTCTATAGTAAAAAGACACTCCACCACGCCTCAATTCCCATCACACTGTGCGCAACGAATCCCGGTGTACACAGAGAGAGATAGTGAGATTTGCATAAAGTAATAGAATGACATTATGTGGAAGTTAGCAAACTTCAATACACTTTTGTAATGTTTAAACATGTATACATTTTTTGAATTATTTTCATATAACACATTACCATATCATGACAGACCATAGTTTTTATTAAAAACCTTCTTATTATAGCTGTGCACTTTTTGTAGCGCATGGACAGATAATCCTGCCAGTTTTAGAATTTTGATCAGTTTAAACAAAATAAAAATATAAATAACAGACAGATTGTTTGTCTGCATGTGTCACAAAAACTCCCCTGCTCGGAAAAGTGCATTTTTAACTAAAATATGTTCTGTCATGATATGGTAATGTGGTCACTTTCTCCACGACACCTTAAGCATATGTGAAAAATATGTTTAAAAATGTATACGTTTGAACACTGCAAAACGTTTATTGGAACGTGCTAACTTCCGCATTGTGTCATTCACTATTATATGATTTTTTTTTAGTTTTAGACAGAGCTGCAAAATAGCTTTTATGTTTTTCCAGTATAGTAATAATATATTGATGTGTTCCATGTAAACAGTGAAGTGACTGTTATAGTGTTAAAGGTTGTAATATTTAAAAAAACAAAAAATACGTAGTTTGTGAATTGAGTCATTAGTCAACAGTTGTTATTTGAATATCCTGAACATTTTAGTTTTGCCCACATCCAGGACTTGTTGGACTCAGACAGGTCTCATGAGTAAAATTAGCTTGAATCTGTAGGTTACTCATAGCCAGAGTAAAAGTAATACCATAAAGGCTGTTTAATTGAAAAAAGTGGTGAATTTACTCAGCACTCACTCGTAACGTAGATCAAATTGCTGGCAATGATACGTAAAAACTTAATAAACAAAGTGATTGTTGTTTTACTATAGTTACACTACCGGTCAAAAGTTTTAGAACACCCCCATTTTTCAAATCTCAAATTTTATTACTTCTTAATCCAAAGCTCAATCAAGTGACTTTGTTAATCTTCTCAAATGGATGGATCAACAACTACAGTCAGAATCACAACAGGAAATTGACAATAACCATCAGATATGTTTGTCTCATATAAAGACTTTACAAGAACAGGTTTCTGAGTGTTTGGAACAAGTACAGATGTGCATTCTTTACGGAGTGAAAAGACTGTGGCTACTGGAACTGCTAAAGTAGAGGCTGAATTACATTATTGTCCTGTTGGTTTGCCCCCTAGTGCACATAGTCGTGTTGTAGTATTGAATTGAGATCACCTTGTACTTTTCTTCCTTTTCTTCCTCAGTTTGGTGATGTCCCTTGACATCCCAAAGGAGGATACCATATTAAACTGGAGTTTCACTCTGCGTAAACAGTGTCCAGGTCAACAAGGAAAATGAAGTTTACTTCAAACCCTTTCTGATGACTTTCTGTTTGTAGTGCTACAGTATGTGGACTTCCATTGTAATGATTCCAGTCCTGGACTTCTGGGTGTCTTGATTAACATACCAGTTGGTGAGTTGCAAAGCGCAGTAGAATTCATCCTTTACTCTATTGTAAAGATAGTAAGATAGTAAAGAACTTAACCGTTCTCCAGCCTTCATTAATCACTCTCAGTGTTTGTGCAAGATCTCGTTTTCCCGTTTCATAACATGAAACCATATCTGCTTTCACTTGTTCCAACATGGAAACAGTTTCTTTACATCTGGCTGTATTTTCTTCCATATTACCTTGCACATTGTGCAGCAATTTATTATGAAAATCCTGTTGCGTTAACTGGATGTCATTAATTGCAGTCTTAATAAGGTCTACCCCTTCAGTTAATACTACAGGATCAACAGAAATAGAGGGGAGAGGCAGCAACGGTAAAGGCAAAGGCGAAGACACAACTTCTAATTCTATTTCAATCAAGGATTGCTCCAATTCAGACATATCAGAAGTAGCTAGAGGATCAATACATGGATCCTGTTATAAATCCCTAAAATCCATAATTGGAGTGTGGGCACAGCCAAAAAGCTATAAAACAACACCATGCAAAACAAAACAGAGAATAAACAGAACCATAGGCAAACTTTACCACTCATTCAAGTCCCTGTTTGGGTGCCAGTTTTTATTGAAATGTAAGCAGTTCAAGTCTAGTGAATAACCTGAAATGGTACAACAGTAAGCGGTAAACTGCCAGAGGTTAAAAAAAGTTTAGGTTACCAAAAACTGAAAAATAATGTACATTTCAGAGTTATATACTGTGTTACTACACCCTCTTATTTGGCAGTGTTATGCGCAGCTCCTCTGCATAGAAGTTACACTGTATTCCTACAATGTGCACATCGTGCCTCATTCAGATGGTCACAGATCACTCGGTTTCGATCGGATTTCTTTGCACATAGGCTTGTCTTATTCAGAACAACCTAACGATTGATTGAGTATATATTATTTGATGTTCAATCAAACACAGAGAAGTCCAGATCCAATTATGTAAAATTGTTGTGTATTAGTACACTGTAAACAGTTTTCCATCTTGACACTTTGAGCTCTCTATGGGTGTGTGTTGATTCTACCAAAATGTGGATGGTCTTGTTTTGATCAGTGGACTGTCTGGTTCCAGAATATGTCATAATTGTCAATATTTTCTGAGATTTTGTATTCCTACTGAAGACTCTGTATAGGAAAGTTGAAGAAAGTGTTTTATGATAATTATATAATGTTTTATATTGATGTTAGCATTAGAAATGGCTTGTATACAGACTGAGCAAATTAGCTTTATCTAGCCTAGCAAAACCAACAAAGTGGTTGTTAAAGATACATCCTATTGAAATTATCCTCTATGCTTCTTCTGTTTTTGTATGATAAGAGAAATGGGTTTCTCCGAATGTATCGCCTATGGGTTTTCCCGAATGTATCCACCCTTGGGTTTGTCTGTGTGTGGATTTCCTGTTTCTCCTCTCAAAGCTAAAGATGTTACCTCATTGTTAAGAAACCACAAGATCGTACCGTTTGTATGCTGTAACAGGACCAGACATCTGCCTCCATGATGACCTCCTCCCTTGGGAAGGGCAGCCTACAAACTTTCCAGATCTTGCATCTTTTTAAGCCTTTGATTGGATGAACGGCCACAAGATTCTACATCATTTTCCTATAAAGCTTCACTCATGTTTGTAAACATTACGTTCTCACTGAAGGAATTCCCTGACGTGGTGCTTCCAAGCCGGCTCGATTAAAGTTCTATTTGCTTTATCTCAACGACTTTTCCAGTTATTTCAGAGACGGGTTCTACACTACTCGGACATGGGGGGGTGTAAATACATACATTTTTCACATCAGAGAATGCTTCACATTGTTAGAAAGTTGAGCATCTCACCTTTCATGGGATACCAAACACTTGGCAAATAACACAACAGTAAAGAGTACACATTGGGTGTTAAATTTTATTAAACAAAATTATTCCATAATTTACTTTTTATCTCCAATTGTTTATTTGTTCTATGATTTAATTTCAGAGTACATTGAGACATTAAACTGCATACATTTAATTAAAAAACTGAAAAAAGGAGGTGTTCTAAAACTTTTGACCAGTAGCGTATGTTGTAAAAATGACTGAATTACGTTTTTTAAACAAACTGTGTTGGCGTGTCTTAGAAAGCCTAGGTATTAACTTATTTTAGAGTTTTGCTATTTCCTTGTTGGCTTTACAGTTAAAGCTGCCTGTCAATGAAGCTGCTACGTGTTGTAAACACACTGACACAATCAAGGATTATCTTTCTTATTCTTTAGGCACTCCTGTACAGCTTTGGTCTTTTCAGTATTTATCTGCAGTCGTCACTTTGATCTGATTGCACACAAACACATACACACAACCACATCCTGCAGGACACAGGTCCTCATTTCTCACACTGGAGTTCTGTTAAAGAAACAGAGGAGCTGAAATGCATGCAGATCACAGGACAGACACGGCTACTGGAGTACAGATATACAGTCCCAAAAGCACACACACATTGACAGGGATTGGTGATGGAAAGTAGACAGAAGATTTCCCAACCAACTCTACATTATCTGTAATGTAAGCCCTCTAGAGTAATTCAAGCTGCATTCAATCTGTCAGTTTCTGCACTGTGGATATATGTTTGTTATTGAAGTAACCACCCAGAAGATTTTTTTTTTTTTTTGTATCCCTATGCAGATACATGTTGAATCTTCTGTAAAAAAAAAACCTGAAGGGTACAACTGAAAACAATGTATCTCTAAATTACTTGAAAAAGCCCAATAGACCAATGAAAACACTTTGGGCTAGATGTACTAAGAAAGACCAATCGCAGCACAGCACAAACACACTGCAAATAACGTCTTTGTTGCACTTAGTCGCAAATAAAAAATAAAATAATACTTCTATGTAAAAAATCTGTTAATAAATACAGCTGCAACTTTTTAAGAAATTAATAATGTGCTTGATGTACATAGCCTACTACAGCCATGGCTCTTTTTCACATTTTGTTGTGTTACAACCTGAAATTATGATGCATTTGAATGTTTTTTTTTTTACATTTCTTTGATTTATACAACCTACTCAACTCATTTTTTCAAGATCATTTTTATTTGTAAACTACAATTAACGAAAGTTTAAAAAAATGAAATGTCTTGGTTACAGACGTATTCTGCAGAAACACAATAATTAAATATTCATCGACTAAATTGCAAAGACTAAATTAAGATTAAGTTAATTCTGCAAAACAAGGTCCTTTAAACCATGCAGATGCCATTGTGCTTGTTTAGTACGTCACCCGACATTTCTGTCTTATCTGCAACAGGTTTGTGACTCTTAAAACATGCACAATCCGATAGTATATCTGCTCCTTTGTGTCTTGTGAATGAGGTCAACATATGTCTGGATTTCTTTCAACTGGTATTTCTTAACACTATCTGGATTACACATAATATGTGGAACCCCTATGTGATGTATATGTTTTGGGATAAGTGATCATGGTCTTATCATATATATACATATAAAAACCCTTCAGTAACGCTTTAGTGAACATGTGGTGATTTCAACTTTGGTTAATGCTGACAAGATCTTGGATACACTGAGACTCTCATTTGGTTAGTGTGACAGTCCAAATTTCCCTAGCAGTAAGAGCATAGAAGAGCACGCCTGACAACCTGAAGGAAAGCTGAAGAGATGTTAGCATGGAGGGCTTTGACTCAGATTGACACTTGACAGAACCCATCTGATTTCATTCAGAACTAAACTTTCACCTTGAGAAGATGCTGTCATCTCATCAAACATGCACACCAGATAGTGATGCCACATGCCACTTTACACAGTCCCAGCGAGGTGTGAAGACAGCTTGCACATTACAGAGTGGGGCAGTCTCTCGTGTGCACACAGCAAGCATTATTGTTGTCATCTGTGACAGGTAAATTGGAAACAAAACAATCCCAAGCAAGCCCCTGACTCATTTACCTAAGCATCATCCCATATTATGGTCTAATGTATGTACAACATAATTTTGGGGAAAATTGTCATTAATCAACATACATCAGTGAGTTATCTTTTTTTAAATTATTATTATTTGACTTAATTCAAGCATTTATATTTATTTTAACAATACTGACTTGCTTGTCCAAAAAAATACATCCTGAGATTTACCATTAACCCTTATGTAAGATCATTGAAGAAATATATATAGCTGTAAATTTAATTAAATACATTTTATTGTATGTTTACTGAATCCAGTAGAATTAGAATTTCCAGTTCACAGTTGAAGAGTTTAATCTTTGAAGACAATAAAGAGCAAATAGATTAAACACGCTAAAAATGTTAAAGGTACAAAAAATGTGAAATTATCACTTTTAACTATATATTTTTCCCCTTTTAAACCAAATATATGAAAACACTTATTTTGCTCTTTAGTGAAGCACTGATGATAAAAAAATGATGATCTAATTGAGGTTAACGCGTTAGATTGCTTTATTAATTAAGCATGATTTCCTCTTGAATCTGTAATGAATTTACTGGAGGAAAAAAAAAAGATAATGAATTCAAGTTTTAATTAATCTTGTATTCATATGAATTTCAGGTGTCATAATAGAGAACAGAGTTTATACATGTGAATTAATTTATCACCATGTCATTGTCTATTGCTATGTAGCCATCAAATTAATCTTGCTTTAGATGTTCTTCATTCAATCATTGCAATATATGTGCATACCTTGGTATCCAATTCACATCGGGTATCCCTATTCTTCCTCATAGGCACAATTTTAAAGAACAAGAGTGCTAGCCTTGCCACAATATATTACAACTCCAGGTTAAACCAGCATTCTAACAGCCATTTTTAGCACTTACCAAAAATTGCATAGGCATCAACCAATCAAGTGAAATAAAATAAATACCAAGGTCTTAACATTGCCTGGGATTCACTAAGAAGGTGTCACATCACTTAATAAACACTATCCCCCCAAATTCATTTGATATCATCAGTTGTGTCTATTTACATTGATCAGGAGATTTGCATCCCGTTTCAAACAGCCTCTGATTGGATATGCACCATAAATTCACCCTGTATTTAGAGCATTCCAAGGCTAGTATGCTAATTAGCCTAATGACTCAATATTATAAATTGGATGACCAACTGCCATTGTGTTAATATAAACAACAGTTATATCAAAGTTACTGGTTTTGCAGTGTCCATCAAAAGGATGTTTAAGACTAGTGGGAATGGTTCCTACAAGGAAGAAAAACTCAAGAAAATTTGACCTAAATGTGGAATAGTGTTTCAGAAGGCTAACTCAAAGAAGATCTGAGATCTTCAAGAAACTCTGACCTTATCAGGAGATTTCCATTCATCATCAGTTTCAAGGATATGCTGTCCCACAGAAGAAGCCCAAAATAAAAAAAAATAGACAGTTATTCCCAAGTCAATTTGGGCAAGGTTATTTGTTCAGATTAGAGAAAAATATAAATTGTATGACACACCAGTAGTAGGTCTATCCAGAAGAAAGTAATTTCCCCTCTGCCGTTTGGAGGTGCATCTGTTTTGCTTTGGAGACCTGGTAGAGAACCCACATAATTCAAAATGCCAGGGTGAGAGTACATTTGAACATTGTGTGCAGAGAAAGACATGTACTTGTTCTTATACATATTGTATATTCAAATTCTATATACTTATGTCATACAAATACTGATGTATGTGTGTGTGTGTGTAAGATGATTACGTAAAACGTTTACAGGATTGGTGTCTTGTTATTTATCGAAACCCAATCGTGATGAAACTCAGATGTTCTTATTAGACTATAAGTGGCATATTGTAAATACAGCAGCTTGTCATAATAAAGACAGTGTTGACTCCATTATGTTCTTTTGAGTTTATTTCTTTGATTTACCACCGCAGACTTTGGCCCGGGATGATCTCCAAGGTTGCTGTCAGTATAAATTTTATGTCCTTCATTTTGTTGCTTTCTATGCCTGTCACATCCTCTCAGCTGTGACTAGCATACCAGCCGAGACCTCTGGCATACTGTATATTAATAGAATATTGATATAGCCCAAATACTGTTGTGGGATTTATTCGTTTGGTAAATCCTCACACCGTTTCAGTTTTACAGAATGGTTTAATTAGCAATTTTACAGCCTTGTCCCCTCATTAAATTAATTATTAATTAAGTGAAAATATAGGCATGTTTAATACTCTAATTATATTAAAGCTTTATTGTCATCAGAGTTCAGCTCGTGAAGGATATCTTGGGATCTCTGAGGCGGAGGATGCAGAGAAACACTCGCGATGACAGACCTGCGTGCTAAGCGTATCAGTTGCTCTGCTTATATAAGCCACATGTGCAAGTATCTTCTTGTGGACATTTTTCTTATGTGCAGAGTGTTCCAAAACAACAGGCACTACAGACGTTTACACAACGTCCAAGGGACTGGGAACCTTTCCAATGGAGTTAGGAAAATACATGTATTATTTTTTTATTTCTTATTCTGCCATTGCAATGACTAGTTCAGGCTTGAATCTGGAGTGTTTCCTTTTCTTTTTTTTTAATAATCCCAATTAAATCTGTGCCAGAAGAGTTCCGCTAATGGATCACTTTAAGTAAAGGATGAGAGTATTTGAGATGTGTTTTGTCATATTACATATATGTCTGTGAGAGATTTATTGCTGTGAAAAAAATAAATGCTCCTTTGATTGAAATGCAATGAACAAGTTTGATACAAGTTTCATCACTTTATTTAATCACTTCAGTATTACATATTGCAGGTATTGCTTAATTATGAGGGTTTTGTATACACATTATATAATGGTAAAACGTCTCATATCAATTAAGAAATATATCAATTTTAATTTAAGAATGTTGCATCTGCATCAAACACATTTCACATGAAAGTAAGGGATTCAGTTACATTATAATAATATTAAAATCAATGAATAACCATTACATCTAAGGTAAAGGTTGACTGCTCAAAGT
Organism: Amia ocellicauda; assembly: GCF_036373705.1. NCBI lineage: Eukaryota > Metazoa > Chordata > Actinopteri > Amiiformes > Amiidae > Amia > Amia ocellicauda. The sequence continues at coordinate 32,817,001 of NC_089851.1, read as the reverse complement.
CATAGACAACAGTGTCTTTACAACAGGCTACTGCAGGTGCCCTTGGTCAAGTTCTATCACATAAGAATCAAGTTCCTTAATGGAAGACATTACGGAGGTACCAGACATTGTTTATACTATACCTTGAATTACTGAAAAACAATTAAATTAATTCTGAAACACCCACAGCATAATATTGCAATAGAACATAATATTGTCACATATGGAGCAGATCCAAGAAACATGCAGGCCATGATTACTGACTTGCCAAGGGGTCTGGACCCTTCGGCACAATAGTAGTGTGCAGCTGAGGCCTGGGAGATATATATATATATATATATATATATATATATATATATATATATACACATGTATATACACAGCTTTGAATAACAGCCTCCTATTGGATAAAGAGCAGCACATGACCATGCACATATATATATATATATATATATATATATATATATATATATATATATATATATATATATATATATATATGTATAGAAAGTATGGAAAATGGAAAGTATTCAGATTCACAAAACATACATATATCACTACACAACTTTAACATTTGATAACCACGTGCCATTTTATTTATATAAATTATAATAGGAACTATATAACACTGTGGATTAATACCATGTCAAAGTTGCTGGTTTTGTTATAAATTAAAAAGTGTTTGAATCATTTTAATGATTTTCATTCCCCCAAGTGACAAGTAGCTGTGTTATAAGCTGTTTACACCACTTCAGACTATTTGGGACCATGGAAATATATTATATCTGGGGTGGTTCAAGGCACTTGGTTTCACCCCGAGCCAAATCACCACTCCGGGCATGAGAGATATCACTAGAACTGTACGACCTTGGATTATATCTTACATGTAAATAACCTGTTAACTTTTATTTTTAACCTCTGTTAAAATATGTTGATTTTAATTATAATACTTACTAGCATGAAAAAAAAAACATGTAAAGTCTTTGTTTTAACCTCTAATATTTCTTTAACAGGTAGTGTCACGATATTATGTGTAGACTTCAATTTGGAAACGATTCCATTTTGGGAACCTAGAATGTTATTATTCATGCTCCATCAGAATGTGTTGTTTCTCAAACTGCAACTGCTTGTGCTCAGCACTACAAGACACCAATACAAATTAAACGTTGGGATTAAGTCTGTAAACATTTGGTGTGCCCTTCTTAAATGGAGTACATCAATAAATGAAAATGCACTGATAGGTTCATTGATTTGGATATTTACATAATTATCATCAATGCTGGTGGATGGTGGAGTGTGGAGATAGATGATTCATTCATTATCTGAAGAAACACATGGGAGTGTGATACTCTAATTAATTTTCTTTGAAGGAGTCTGTGTTTTTGTTAAACAGTGGATTATTTGAATGATATATTGTCTACAAGGACAGATGATTACCAATTCATTGTGTTCAGTTTCACTGGGCCAATAACTACTGGTTGTCTCTATATACACATCTTGCATACACTAAATAGAGGGAGGGTTTCATTAAATCTAAATTATACACTACAAATGTGGTGAATACATAGTTGAATTCATGTATACATTAAACACAAACATATATATTTTTAATGCATATATTCTGTATTGAATTGATTACATTGGAAGATTGGTTATGTTGCATTATTGTATTATTTTTATCTCTTAGGGATACTATTGCATGCATACTTATAGTGACCTAATTTGAAAGAACTGTATTTGCCCAATATTTTTTTTATTATTATTAATCACATGAGATAAGCAATGATTGTGGTACATCCAGTATAAAACCAATGTAATTGTATTTAAATAAAAATCAAAATAGTTTTAGGGAAACATGATTGTTGAACGGGGCTGTATGAATGTCTTCACTGTGTTTGATTTTTAGGACAGTACTTGACACATATTACAAATTCACTGGCCTCTGACAAAACAGTGTCAAGTCCTGTGCTGTGTGCTGCTGACATCTTAGTTCCTTTGGATAGGCAAGCTGTTTAATTTGACTTTTATACAGCACTTGGATATAATTGCTTTAGTATTAACTATGCACACGTACGCCCGGTGACACTATCCGAAACTATTTTCAATAATTGATTCTGTACTTTAATTGAACAGCATGACTGACTGACATAGCTCATTACTTTACTCATTAGTTAATTATCGAAGAAGTAGGACAAGTCAATAAAACTGAAAGCAGTAAATTCCAATACTAATTAGTACCGTTTCCTTAGAGACATATTTAAAGGCAGATTAGTTACCTGAATGTCCCAAGACAACATGGGTGGGAGAAATGTGCAAGAGCATGTTAAGGTTAGCTGGCACACATATAAAAAAGGGAGACAGTACATTAGACGTTACTTTCTTTGAAAAAACGATGATCACGTACGAGGCTTCAAATGACACGAGACATCATATGTCAAGTTTATGAATTCATAGTTTACAAACAGCCTTGGAAAATGTGCCGTTTAAAATTAATGGCGGTGCATTTCATTAAATCTGACTAAATAAAATTGGAAACAAACCAAAAAAAAGGATACACTATCAGAAAGGTCATTGTCAATGCAAGAGACATGGAGAAAGACTGATTGCTTTACTTAGGGCTTTAACTACAGGTTAGGGATCTCTGGATATGTGCTAAAAGACAGCAGCTGTACTCTTGTCATTCATCATGTCACATATACGCTAAAATGAAATTACAAGCGTGTACTAAACTTTTTTATGTTTTATTTCTAATGCATAAAATCTACAGAGCTGGAGAAAGGAAAACTGCATATTACAGAGTATTTCATTATGTATTGAGATCCTATTTATCAATATTCATTCTCAATTTCGTGAATTTGTGTGCGTTTAACAGGACAAGACAGTATGTTGGTTAGAACGTCCTGGTTTAGTTTACTTTGTTCCACTTTCTCATCCTGAGCTGCTTATGTTGAATACACTTGTTAATCCAGATATAAGGAGAGTTGCAGACTGGACTTGTGTGCTTATTTTCATGAATAATTTTTAAATGTGTTAATCCATAAATCAATGAATGGATACATATACATTTCTGTTATCAATCGCACACACTTGATTTTTTAATTAACTTATTTTATATTTTACTTTCAATTAATCTCTGTGATTCTTTACAACACCTGAAAGCTACTCAGCTGTGCAAGAAGCCCTGTATTTATTGCTTTTTCAGTCAATTTGCTTCAACAGGCCAAGTTTTCCAAGCCCTTTGCTTCAGGGGCCCAAGGGAGGAAGTGACAGAAGGTTTGCTTTATTTACCTTCACAGTCTCACCGTGTCATCTGGTTAATCATGTGGCTAATCGACAACACTGTCTATCCTCTCACACTGGGCTTGACAATAACAGCTCATTCATATTTAATACAATAGAGTGTTTAAGTCATTGCATGCTTTTGAAAGGATATTGTGTTTCATTGTTGAAGTCCTCCAGAGAGACTTTTTTTTCCATCTAAACAAGCATATGCTTGGGCTTCTGTTGTTAAGCAGACCAGTGCAGCTGGTCTAGAAAGAAATATCAAAGAATCCATTCACATGATTAATTTAAATGGTTACTTTGTTCTTGGTGAAAAAAGAAATATAAGCACATGCAAAGTTGTTGAAATTTTTCACTGTGAGCAAGAACACACTTTTACATAGGTTAATACATACATATGTTATTTATTTCTTGTATGTCAATCTCTTTTTGTTAGATCAGACCATGCAATGACAGTGACAATCTTTATTTAAACAAAGTATTATCATGTATTGTTAGAGAGTAAAGATTGAAATCCCTATGAGCCAGTGTCACTTACATGATGGCAATATTTATATAAGTATGTAACTAAAATCCAAATGGTATAATCCAAAGAAACACAACTAATTGTGATGACTCTGTCTCTGGATTTCATGTGCTTGCAGTGTGGTGTATTGAAAGTTTTGTGTTTGTTGGTTTTATTCTCATAAAGGTTTAAAGGAAATACTTGAAATACATTACATTACAAATCGGTTGCCAAAAAATACACATGATATCAAAACTCCAGAGATGACATTTTCAGGCATTTCTGATTTCTATACAGCCAACATTCTGTCTTCTTAGTTTATTCAAATGTATACTCAGCCAAATGTTAATGAATAAATAAATAATGGGTGAAACAATAGGTGAAATATGGTTTATAGAAGCATGGATTAAACTAAGATTTGAAAAGCTATTGTCTGTAAAAATGTTTTAGACATGTTCAGACATATTTGTGTACATTACGACTGTTGTCAATTACAGTTAACAACAATGGCTACCACTTTATTAAGAAGAAAATCAACTATTAAGGGTGGTATGTAAAAGTTGAATAATTGAATACACACATACATTTGTTTTGTTTGTTTTTGTTGTTGTTCCTTTTAGACCTTACTTTAATGCGACAAACACAGTGTAAGTGATACCATAATCTTGAAAAGTGTAATTGATACCAATCAATGGTATCCTACTACTGCTTCATTAACACACTACCCTTACAAGCATCCCTTGCTAAGTTAAAAGATTAGGGAGGGTCATTAAGAGGCTTGAGAGGTTCATTGCATTTAAAGGAGCTGTGAAGTGAATTAATCATTCAGGATGCCAACTAATGACAAGCATGCCTCGCTGATTGCTTACGTTCTTGTTAATTACAATTGTTAACTACACAGATAGTATGTATGCAGGCCCGGCTCTAGTGGGGGGACCACTAAAAATGTTGTTGAGACCCCCAATCTAATAAGCACCATTAATCCTATTTTTCACATTTAAGAAATACATGTTTATAGCGCTGTGTCTAGTCAGCCAGCTTTTCTGAGTATTTTCAACTTTTGTTTTAAGATTTAACTTTAAAATGATGTGATTAACTCCTAAGTGTTGTAGATTTTAAAATGCTGTTTTTTCACTACTGACAGGTGACTATCGTGTTTTTTATTCATTTATATTTTGTTTCAATATCCAGTGCAGACGTTGTACATGTAGGCCTATAGGCAAAAAAAGTGTGTAACATATTCATCTTTCGTCTGAAAACATTAAGTGAAACCAGGTGACATTTTTGAGAATACTAATGGGTCTGTATAAAACCAACAATAACATTTCAAATAGAAAGCACAATCCGTAAGCATTGTAAAATTTGTAAGATATGGAGCTTTTTTGCTACAGAAACATTTTTTTATTTATTTTTCACCAATAACACAGCTGAACTACATTTACCTACGTAGCTATGGCCAGCCAAGTTATCATTTAGAGATCTCTTCAATTGCATTTAAAGATATCTTGAAATGCAGTTGAAGAGATCTATCAATCATAACTTGGCTGGCCATACGTAGCTGTGGTCTACATTGATTTTTATTAGTAGGCATTTATGCAGCTGCAATTGCCTACAATTCATGCGTGATAACACCTTTAGAAACATAATAAACATCTAACAGGCAACTGTTCCTGATATGTGTTTATTTATATCATAATTATTTATTCCCTTAACTATCACAACATATACTGGTCCTAAGAATGATTCGATTACCAGACATGTGGCTACATATCATTTTATTTTTATTAAATTTAGCTGAAGCCTTTAACCGAGGCAATTTACAAGGTCATACAAACACTAAAATACAATGTTCTGTACATTATAAGATAAAGCTGTAACGATATGGTGCTGCTCCACGATGCAGCTTCGTGGGTTAGCGCATTGTGATTGATTTTAAATTGGTTGGCATTGACTTTTGTTGTTTACCATTTAGACTGGTAATGTAACTGTTCTGTGTTTGAAGAATTCCGTCAAATATGTATAGCATATGTTGTTGTGTCTTGATTCACACCAGCTTCCAATGCCAAGACTGCACAGCCCAAAGAAGTGACAAACCCAGTATGGCAAGAGGCCGACCATTAAACATGTGATTCTCACAATCTTGATATGTGCATTCTTAAGATTCCTGTCACCATAACAGAACCATGCACACAATGACTCCATATGGAGGAAAAAAGCAGAAAATCAATTATAAAAGGCAAACTTTCAAACATTTGTTACAGCTGTGGTGGTTTTGAATTAACTACATATAGATCTTACTTTTTTGTGTGCATTTACACCAATCGTCACATTGTAAAACAGCTTATTAGACTGAAAATACATTAAGAGGGGATATCTGTAACAAACAAACACCTTCAGTTTTGTATATTTATATTGTGTATTGAAGTATCTTTGGATTCTGTCGTTGTCAGCAGTGTCCTTCAAGACAGTCACTGGCACCACAACAATGTAACCTCAGTTTCCAAATCAGTTTTAAACAGAATACTTAGCATCTGACAGATATGTTGGACTTTGTGTTTGGGATGGGGCTGCAGCACATTTAATATTAAGGTCCAAGGGGAGGCAAAGGTCAAGATGGACATTTCCTACAGTTCAAAGAGCAATTCATCTAAATTAGAATGTCTTTGAAACAATTGAATCCAATCAAGAGGACAGCCCGGGGTGACAGGAGCCAGGGTGTGACAACTGACACTTGAGGCACAGATCATCTTTTTAGTGGTTGATGATTATCAGCAACCTTTCTAGATGTTTTCATTTTATTTTTTTGAATGTATATTAACAAGGGAGTGTACATCATGACATAATTAACACTTTTGGTTTCGTACACTTAATTACTCCTAAATTGAGAAAATGAAATCAAATTATCTGGGTGCTGATGATATGCTGTTTGCTAGTTTTATTTTTGAAATGTTTAGAGAAACATGATATGACTGTAATGTTGATTAATATGGATTGTGGTTTTATCTCTCTATGATCAGAAAGAATGTGCCGTGTTTTGTATGTCAGATCTTACAGCAAGTGTGTGTGTATTGTCCATTGCTATTGTCTTTGTTATTTTCAAGATTAGATCTTCCCAGCTTTAAATCCATTTAAGTATTTCCTTTTTCCTCTTGATTTATTTATGTTGTTTTACTGCTTTAGTAAAAATACAAATTAAGGATTTACAAAGCCACACATTAAGCTGAAAACAAACACCATGATATTTGCATGTTTGCTTTTGCAATCTTGGGGTCCAATGACAATAATTTACAAATCCCTTAAATGTTTTCAAATTCTGTTTTAATTAATGTAATAATCTGGAGTCATATTTTGACAGTTGGTAGTGCCCATGAATCACTGTTAGGAAGAGATGGATTACTTAACATCACAACAGAAATGTAGGGCTGTTCAAGGAGCTTTTGAGAGTAGTGCTGTGCCACCCACAACACACGCCCAAGGATAAAGGCACTGTAAGTGTAAGTGTATGATATACACTATGTCACAACCAAAAAACTACAAATACTGAACGGATCTTAGTTCGTGATATGTGCAGCTACTGTGTGCATTTAGTTTTATGGCCTGCATTGCCTTCCCTAATCCAAATCCTAATTCGTCTAACAAGAACGTCTAAGTCTTGTAACTGCAATGACAACCTTTTGTTTTTATGTTATTTATTTTTTATTACCAGACAGGACAGTCTTTAAAAACAGGCTCTAAAAAGGCTTTTTGAAATGGAGCTGGGCCAGTCCAGCTATTTGCAGGTTTTCCCCTCTGTTTTACAATCTCATTAAAGCGATCCTTTGTTTTGCCACTTTATAAGTTGTGATCTCCGGCTTAGGACAAGTCAAGAGGCCATGATGATTTGAAAAAAGCTTTTGAGGCACAAAGAGCCTATTTGTTCTCTATTGCAATAAGCCTCCCTTTTTTAGCTCTTGGAAAAAAAGGAGGAAAGGTCAGCATCTAGCATGATATCGTGAGAACTTAATGAAAGTTTTATAACTCTTGAAATGTTTATGACCCCTGCACTCACCAGCTTGCCTCTCCAATTAATGACTTATTATAAGAGGCACATCAGCGAAAGACTGGACTGCAGCCAGATATCCAGACTCCAATCTGAATGCCATCCTACTTCCTCTTACTCGGTCACTTTGCAAGCTCGGTTTAATTTGTGGACAAATATGTAGTTAGTGCCTTGAGTTTTGATGTTATTTTTTGTATTTTTTATTTATTAAATCAAGGCAGGCAGGCTGTTTGTTGAATCAGCACATTCACACTTCATGACCTTTGATATACATAACGTACAAGATCTGTGGAAGGGATTGTTGCCTTTGCCATTTCTTCAATATTACTGCCACATGACCTTCTTATTTAGCATTTACCACAAGTTCTTTCTTGCAAGATTGGGCAAACAAGAACACATTTAAAATGGTATATATTTATTTATATAGTGTATATAGAAGCTTAGCTGGTATGATCTGGAAAGGAGATGGCGTATATCAAAACAAGTAGAAACACTTGCAGAGGACTTCATCCTTTTTTATGTATTATTCTGCAGATATAGTGTTAGGTTTTCCATTAGCTATGGAAACAGAAAACAAAAGGGGAAAAATATTTTTTTTAAATCCTAAAAATAGAGTTACCATCTGCAGTACATGCAAACAGTGATGGTTATAAAATTACTGCTCTAAGTGGTGGCTTGTAAGATAAGTCTTTCCTCCACAGACCTGTCATACTGTATGTTGTAAGGAAATCAGAACACATCTAAAACAAATGACAAAATATATTGCCCAAGGCCTTTTCTTTTAATGGTTAGGATGGGAAACCATTGCTGTCCACAAAAATATGATAAAGCCCTTGCCATAATAGGATTCATAAACATGCCTAAATACAATTTGTTGAAATGTATTTCAGGAAAAGACAATCATTTACAACTTCTGAAGGGGATTTAGAATAAATATGTTTGTATGCAAATCCGCAACACGTTTTATGTACTCTGCTCCTGCAGTTCATGAAAGCGCATTAGATTTATGGCAGTGCATACGCATAATTGCAGAGCGAAAAAATATTTTGGATTTATAGAAAGACCTTTTTGGGCTTTTTGGCTTTGATTACAGCGAAATGAGTTCCGCTTTCATGGCCATGACATTCAAAACAATCCTATTGAGTTAACGATAAGTGTTCAGCAATTCTGTCCTATTGCATTTGCATGGTACCCTGCCAACTCTGATGGACTAACATATGCATTTGGCAATACAACCACACTGAAGGAGAACAAAGAAGAAGAGCAACCTTCTCTACGCAGCCTTTAATGGCTTCTGCAGGAAACAGCTTTACTTCATATTGTATTCCTGCAAGGTGTGCAAAGCCATCAAAACATGATGGAAGTAGACATTGGGATTGATCTTTCGATTTGAAAAATTAAATGTTAACTGGAATAAAGCATGACTTTAAAAAAACAATATTTGTTTTACTGGTATATACATGCATACACAAACACACATATTGTGATGCCGTGTGGTGGTGTACACGGCGTCCGGGCGGGGCTCAGGAACACGCAGGCAGGGGTTTGGTGCAAGAGTGCTTATTTATTACATACAGTGCGCTGGTGTTCCAAATAAACAGACAAAAACAGCAAATAAACAGTTAGCGACCAGTTCAAATCTGAAATCTAAATGTAATTTCCAGAATAAGTTTGTTATTCAAATCTACTATGCACTCTCTCTCTCCCATTCTTCTGTCTCTCACTCTCCAGCTCTCCTCCTGCCTCACCTCTACAGGAATCCAGATGATTAATTAAAATATTTTAAATAAAAAAATAAAAAACTTGGATGCATTGTTTACTCATGATTCAAATTAGTTATGTGTCTGCAAGAAATAGAACTTCCATCAGAACATAAGAAAGTTTATAAACGAGAGGAGGCCCATCGACCCATCGTGCTCGTTTGCTGTCCATTAGTAACTAAGTGATCCAAGGATCCTATCCAGTCTATTTTCAAATGTTCCCAAACTTTCAGCTTCAACCACATCGCTGGGGAGTTTGTTCCAGATTGTGACGACTCTCTGTGTGAAGAAGTGTCTCCTGTTTTCTGTCTTGAATGGAATGGAATGGAAAGCAATGGAAATTAAACAATGAATACAGGTTATTTTTTTTGTATTAGTATGCGTATTATTAATATTCATAATAATAATGTATATTTTTTTAAATGTCTTCAAAATTCTTGGGAATTGCAGTTGAGATGTAATGAGTTAATTGGTACCTATAATATAAAAAAATAATCATATTGGAAAAAAGCAAATCACTGAAAAAAATCTATCATTTTACAGTTGGTGGATGTGATACTGACCATGTTTCAATGTTTCACACCACTATAGAAAATAGCAACTTAAGCGAGGTATGTATGAAGTTCATTGATTACACACACCCCTGATTACATTTGCAAACAGAAAAGCTTATTGTTTGTTTGTGAAAATATGGAAACTAAAGGCACAATTGGAAACTTTTTAATATGACCTGAAGTGGGTGCAGATCATTGCAAGGAAAGCCTGGGAGGGTAATGCTAATATTTTCTCAGCAGTTAGATGTCCTGTATGGACATGTCATACCAAGCATGCCCAATCACATATCTGCATTACTGGTATGTACTTGTACTAAAGAGTGTGTTTTAAGTATTTGTTCCCAGTTTATTCCTTTATGCATTTTTATTGCTATATATAGCATGTAGTCTTGATATTGATAGGACTAAATATAAGGATAACAATTTGAAACAATCAAGGACAAAGTTGTAAAATAGATGTAGTGTTTTTGACAGGGGAATAATGTGAATTCACTTTGTTTGTTTGCTGCGGAATCACAAATACCCCGTTTTCTGTTTACTGTTTCTCAGACATTTGGTTTACACTTCACCATTTAATAAAACTGTATACATAGCTAATACAGCTCCCATGCTGACATGTTTGATGCTTAGGTATTAGGTACCAGCTACAGGCTTCAGATTATTTATTTACAATGTAGGTTTTTCTTGTTAAAGTTCAATGAAAGATAAAGTTGTATCCCTGACAAAGAATTATAATAACCTATGGGAATACAATTTTACCTGTGAGGGGATATTTTGTAAAGATCAAAACAGACACTGACAAAACATACAGCGGGGGGAAAAAGTAGTGTACATCAATGTGTCAGCATTGCTTTGCATTGAATTATATCCTCTAGTCAATTTAATAGAATATTTATCATTGGGTTGGACAGGGATTAAGATGGGGAATGCTAAACATTGACGTGCTTGATGCTCATTAGAAAAGAATATCGGGCCCTTTATTTACTTTGATATATAGTTTTACTTGACCTCCTGAGAACTCCTGGGTTGGTGTACTGTAATTTAAAAGTTTAACAGGTTTCCAATATGTAGTCAATTATAGAACACCTTGTTTAAGTTAACATAATGACAATTTGTGAGAAATGATGACCCAGCAGAATCAAACCGAAATTATGAAGTAACACATCAATTGACAGTCGTGCATAATTCACAAAAACAATGAATACAACTATTTATGTTTAAATTGTTTTTATTAGTGAATAACTAAAATATGTCATAGTCTAGGCAAAACACAAACTACACTCACATGTACTCATTCTCAAATTATATTTTTTAAACAAGCATACCCCCCAATTCTACATATTTAAAAGATACATGTCTAATTATGAAGGAAATCTAGTTTTTTATTTTTTTGCAACAGCTAATTAAGTTATATCTTAATTCCTTGTAAATTTGTTTTTGTATTATTCAAGTCCATCAACGTTTCTTGAAGCAATGCTTATTCCTGACACAACATTTGCAATGAACACAATTGAAATGACATGTACACCTGCTAAGAAGAAAGAAAGTGTTTAAAGTAGAGCACACTACAGTATACACTGGCTATTTTTATTTGTACCAGCCGCAGTAAAATCCCCAGTAAAGAAAATTCCACATGTGAATAGGACTCTATAAAAGATGTTACCAGTAGTCGAACATGTTATTGCAAATGTATTAAAGCAGCTCTAATGTAAACTAAGCAGCGAGAGTTTGATCTAATAAAATGCCATTTATAAACTAATTTATTAGCAATAAATGGATTTTAAACACCTGCACCTTATGGGCTTCAAACAATGGCAAGTGTACGTTTCTTTTCTTAATCCAGCACAAAAAAGCCTCACAAGTTTGCGATGTGGATGGAATTTCAAATGTACTGCAGCGGCTCGTCTGGCCCAGTCCTCCCTGCAGAGACGGCGCACAGTGACCTCTGATCGGGGTTTGGAATGAGAGTTCAAAAGCACTCCCCGCAGCTTGTATAAACCACACTCAAGTGGCACAAAAGGAAACTCAATTTGCAGGGAGCTGCGCTATATACTTTTTATAGAGGAACTTTAGTCATTAGGCCATTTACTCCGTTTTGCTCAAAGACCAGTATGAAGCGACGGGAGGCCAAGGTTTTCTTCAACAAAATCGGAGTACCTCGGCCTCTAATGAGTCTTGGGTTCCTGTGCTTTCAACTACAGTGTTTTCCAGGAATCAGGAGGATACGTTTAACCCTTCAGCAGCAAGTTGTGTCCTGTATTGTATGTGCCGGCTTTGTATGTGTTATCCAGTGCATATGGAAGTGGATGGGTCAATGAAAAGTTTCCGAAAATGATCTAGATATTAGGTTTAAATGAAAAGCATAAAGGAAAATCAGCTGCATTATTTAAATATAAAGTTTATTCTAGGATTAACTTAATGACAGTAAAGTATGACATTATTAAAGTATGTACATTACATTATTAAGATATTCTGAAAAGTGTAATTTCTTTAGTTGAGAAAAAGTACAATAATAATAATACTACTACTACTACTACTACTACTACTACTACTACTAATAATAATAATAATAATAATAATAATAATAATAATAATAATAATAATAATAGCCTGTATCTCACCCTGATAATGTGTTTACCCTGTCAAAATATATTAGGAGTATTAGCAGTAGTAGTGTTAATGTAATACTGGGAAGGTATCTAATATCCTGGAATTATTCTGGTACAACCTTATAGAAAGAAATAATTAGTTATATACATATATTTATTTGAATATCACATAACTGTCCATTTTGTAATTCTTAACTGCATAATCAGGACAAAGGCACAATACTTAACTAGCAATTTGTATTAAATAACAACAACAACAACAACAACAACAACAATAATAATAATAATAATAATAATAATAATAATAATAATAATAATAATAATAATAATTCTGGAAGTGTTGTTTTGCTTTCATAAAAGTATTTTAATTAAAATACAGACACACACACACACACACACACACACACACACACACACACACATATATATATATATATATATATATATATATATATATATATATATAATTATGATCAGCTATTATCGATGTACTCTTGGATGAAGTCCTCCCTAAGGTGTTTCCACGTGACTCTTTCCCAGGTCAGAGCAGCAAAGCTTTTTTCATCTGTCCAACTTTTATTGGTCTTCTAGGTCTTTTTTCATCTCTTGGGATCAATTCTATAGCTTCTTCTGTCCATCATTGGTCTGTTCTGCATGCAATGTGTCTGGCCCATTGTCACTTTCATTTTCAATTTTTAGTGATGCCACATACCATTATTTGTTCTCAGATCCATTTATTTGTTTTTCCATCACTTGTTATTCCAACCATACATCTTTCCATACTACTTTGTTTTGTTTGCCGTTTCTGTATCATTTTTGCGTGCAGTGACCAGGTTTCAGAGTCATAGATAAGCACTGCTACTATGCAATGATCAAATACTCTTCTCTTCAGGCAAATGGGCACATTTCCTTTTAGTAGTGTGCTGTTTCTTCCAAATGCACTCCATCATGTTTACTCCTTAAGATCTCCATCTGCGTGGATTTGTTGTCCAAAGTATAACTGTTGACTTCTTCAAGTATCTTTTGTTCTACTTCAGTTTTCATATCTCAAACAGTGGTGTTCTACAGTATCAGATGATAAAGATAAGGGCTTATTTATTTGGTTAGGCCAGCTGATAAATGTCCTGAATGTCAACTATGGGTGTCTTTGATTCAATCTTCTCTTAGGCCCCTTATACACCAGCATGCTTGAACTGAGACACACCCACCTGACATGGTGGCAACTCAACAATTTTAAGTAACTTGAAAAAATGTGTTACACCCACAATCATAGAAGAAAGTGCACTATGGGTAGACACTGGAATGAGCAACATTATGTTACTTTTCTTGCAGCTTGTTTACATATTACTATAATATTAGATATTACATATTACATATTAAGACTCTGACTGCAAAGTCATTTCCAAAACATCTTAATAAACTTTCACTTTGCCAGCATCTTCTTATCTTACTGTTTTTGGCAGTTTAAACAGTTTTTGTGCAGTAATTGTTTAAAGCCTATAAACAAGCCTCTTCTTCTCCAAATACTATAATTAGGATGCTGTATTTTATTTTTAACTTTTTATTTTGTAAACTGTATTTTAGTCCGCTAGCCCTCATGAGGCCAGTATAGCTCCTAATAAAGCCATGCATTGAGTAGATGATTAACAATCATCCCTTTCTGTTACGTTAATCATCTTGATAGTTGTCACATCACTACAAACATATACAAATGTATCCCTTCAAGTACTAATACATGAACATTTTTAAATATGTAAAATACTGAAACCAGAAAAATACAATATACATTCCAATTGTACAGCATAGAGCTATTTAATGTAAAGAGAAGATACTAATAATTAAACATGTATGTGAGGAGCACCTACAATGTAATGAAAGTAATGTTCTAGTGCATTGTATTGTTCCTATCTGTCAGATTGTTTTGTGAAATTTTTATAATATGAAGAAACACTTCTTTCAGCATCCATAGAATCAACAGATATATTTTAACATTTCATTGTAATGCAAATATAATTCAAAGACATTTTAACCATTTTTAGTTTATGTCACTTTTTTTCCCCCACAATGACTTTATATTAATACAAAACAATAACAATAATTTAATCAGATATGGGCTTAAACAGGATAATTTTATTTTTATTGCAGGCAGATATATTGTACATATTGTATTTGGTTTACATCCATGAACAATGATTAGTAAAATCATATTATTTAAATTACTATGTCAGTTATACAAGGTTAACAGAGATCTCTTTAAAAGTAGTACTATATATTTTATTTTAGTAAATTGTTCTATTTAAGAACTCAGTAGCTGGTAAGTGTAATATGTTTATTTTACCTTACTGTATTTTACATATGTATATGATTTATATGCATTTTATTTACACAATTACATATATAAAATATGAACACAATATGAACAATATGAACATGCAATGTCAATCTGAAATACTTATGTTATTGAAAAAGATTAAGAAAAAACCCATTAGCCTCATCTGTATTCTCCAGTGACCTTTTTCCCATTGATAATGAACTTTGACCTTAGGGGTCAGGCTTATGCCAGCCATCATTTTCCACAATTCTTTGTCTCTCCTTGTGTAGCTGTTCTTTTAGTGTCTATGGCAGATTAATGACAGCTAATAATATCTGATGTTCCTGGACATTGCCACATAATGAGATGCATTCCCAATGGGTCTTTGAAGTGTCACCACTAACAAATTCACCAGAGCGCTGTATAATTAGCATGTAAAAGGAGTGATCATATACTAAATCAGCATTGTGGAAGATGGATGGAACCTGGTGTAAGAAAAAAATACCTCTTTCTCCAGCATCTGTGTGTGTGTGTGTGTGTGTGTGTGTGTGTGTGTATTTTATATATATATATATATATATACACTGCTTCCTGTCGACAATATTTTCTTCGAAACAAAATATGGACAGGTTACCTTTAGAGTAACATTATTCCTGAGTGTCTGGTGGCAGAATTTCATTACAGCAGAGCTAATGTTGAAATATTTTCTGCAAAATGTCAGCATATGTAAATGAGACTAAGGCTTCATTCTTGTGTCATGTTTTCTTAAAAGTTGTTGCAACCTCTCTCTCTCTCCCTCACTCTCTCTCCCTCTCTCTCTCTCTCTCTCCCTTGTTTACATTTCAAGAGAAATATAGGCCGTGCCATTATCTAAACTTCAGTGTAATGGTTAGAGATTGTATAACGTTTACCCCCACCAATAATTCATACAGTATGTGGGCTATACACACGAAAAACAGTTATGGTTTCAATTCAGTGCCAGAATGCAAATACACTGCCATACTTTCCATCTGTGCAAACAGAAATAAACCTAAATATGTGGTGTTTTTTTTTTTCATGCATCCCTCTCAGAATTAAAATGATGGTTGCTATTACCATATTATTGGAGGTCAAAGAGACAATTGATACTTTTCAGATATGTTGATATTCAAGTAGATAGACATGTAATGTATCCCATACAGAGATACACTTACATCTAATCAGGAGGGAAAAGAAAACAGAACATTTAAGAACACTAACTCTGTATACCTGTAACCTTATTTTTCTCCCTCTTTTTATATTATTAAGTTCAACAAAATATATGCCATAATATAGGAAATTAAGTTAGCTAGGTAGTGATGTGCTTCAAGTAGCCACAGAAATCTGCATGTGAATGCATAATAATCAGGCATTTACAATATTACAATATTAAAAAAATTCCCACAATTAAATTATCATGTGGGAAATAATCATAATGTTATTGAAAACTCAATTATGGAGGCAACCCTTGTCTGGAAATTAGCAGGACTTAGCAAAGGCAAGTCAGCCCTGAATTCATCAAATATAGATTATCACAATATTACATGTTCACTTTGATTCTTTCCAAAGACAAACATCCTCACTCACTGGTATATACTCAATGCATTTGTATTATTCATGAACAATGCTGTGATCTATTATACATACAAAACTGATTCTATGCTGCTTGCCGCGGGCTACAAGGCACAGACACAGAATTAATTTTATTATATACACATGCATGATAATTGTGTAAGATTCGGTCAAATATCAAACTACATTCCCATGTGTGATTATTATTATTATTATTATTATTATTATTATTATTATTATTATGAGTAGTAGTAGTAGTAGTGATGGTAGTAGTGGAAGTTATATTAAGAAGAATTATATAATTCTCTGGACAGGTAAAGATCAGTAATTTCTCTACCATCTGACCACTGAGATGGCATTGAGAATATGGATTTTAAGTATGTGCTCTATCAATAATACAGATATTCATATCTGAATGAAATAGCAGGCCATTGTACAATTTACAAACATATAGAAAGTGTGAGGAAATATGCTTGAAACATACAACAGATTTGGGAAAATTGTTTTTCTGGAATGCTTTAATTCACTGCTACTTAAATAAATAATATTTTGAAAGAGTGCTCTTTAGCATGTACCTTGACATAATTGTATCTCTGTAAGCACATATTAATAAAGTCCCTCTCGGGTATATTTAAATCAATTTCTAGAAGAGGATATACTACATGGTGAAACAATAAATGCTTAAAAAACCTGCACTTTCAAAAAGTACTGTATACTATATATCTGAATGCTTTTTGCCAATCAGCATCAAAGCTCTGTACTCTGTTCTCATTAAGAACTAGTGCTTAGACCAAAGAAATTAGGCAGGAGACGGACAAATAGGATCCTTGGAGAAAATAAGAAGTTATAACAAAATTATTGCAATAGTGCGACTTTAGTGCAATATCTGCAAAATAGATGAGAAGGCCTGAACCTTCAGATATGGACAAGGTTTGGGTTTGCATAGCAGTCTAATCTACAGTAAGCATTAGGATTCAGATATAGGCATGGATTCTGATTGAAGATTAAGGTTAGTGATGGGTGCAGTTATGCATGCTTATTCAGTACTTATAATCAGCATCAGAACTAAAAAAGAAAGTACATAAGCTATCCAGCTCTTCTTCCTTCATTCGTTGCACCTATTTGCTCCAATCCAATGGATATTAATGTTTCTTCTCTTAATAGTAAAATGTTATACTGTGCACCAATGACACCAGTAATAAATAATCTATGTTTTTGTTACTCACAATAATAGAAGCTCACAGTGACTTGCAGCCCCTTAGTATTTCACTAATTTTGCTTTAACTGTCCTTACTTTCCAGCTGAAGGCCATGTTACTATTGTATTATTGGACTATTGTGTATATATATATAGTTCTATAGCGTATCATTTTAAATTATGTGGTCAGTTTTATATCCTTCTTTATTTCATTACATTCTGAAGTGTAGGAATTCACCATTTCGCCCTGTGATATTAGCAACATCTATTAAAAGCACGCCTTCAATTTGTAGAGCTCCATTTACCCTAGCCGGGATGTGCATGAACACTGTTCTGCTGCTCGTAAATAATTGCGCTAATCAGCTGCAATATTACAATAACATGGTTCAAAAACTTTATGCCTGGGATTAGCCCATTCTCAGGAGAGTTGATGTAGCCTACAGTGCAAAACCTTCCTAATTCCCAGACTGACACTCATACACACACAAACAGGCTGATAAGGAAAACAATGTGATTGGCGGAGCCGGCATGCATCCGCAAATTGTGTATGAATCTTTAGTGTGAATGAATGATTGTACTTTAAACGTTGTTTTATTTTTTTGTATCCTTATTTTTCTGGGAGTTATGAGCGAAAACAAAATAACTTAGTCATTACCTAGTCTGGTGCTTCTCTAATTAAAACAAGGTTGCAGTACTGTTTATCATTTGAATGCTAAAATTTATGTATATGCTAAAGTATTTAAAATAGATGAATAAATTGTGAAAATAATGGAATACAGTAAAATGATACATACTGTAGCTCAGTACCCATGAGACAGCAGGAGTGCATGTGTGTGTGTGGTGGGGGGGTTAGTGTAGCTGTATCACATATAAAACCAGTTTATCACCTGCCTTGGTAAATCTGAGATTATGCCAAAACTAGCGGTAGTATGCATTTACCCCAGCTGGTGACAACATGATTTCCTAATGCAAATAATGTGTTAACACACAGTCCCCAAACATATTATGTACTGTGCCGTGAAACCTGCTATACAACCTACCTGTGGGACTGGGAGGGAAAAAAATCCCTCTGAGAACAGATGGATTTTACAGTAAGGTTGTTTCACACTGCATGATAAGAAATGCTTTAGCTGGGAAAGCAGCCCCTGTGACGGTTTATCCATAGATGCACGAGAGATCCTTGGTGAATTGAAATGAGATCCATGGACATATTTACCGCACACTTTAGGGACAATATCATTTCTGATTTAATTGTTCTGATATCAATTCTCTTGAATCAATACATAAATAGTAGTAGTAGTAGTAGTAGTAAAAAAAAAAAAATCTGTGGTAGAAGGTAGAATGCCTGTCTGGTATAACTGAGATGTGAATGGCCAGAGAAGATTTTTAGAAGATATGTTAATTTATTCTGTTTGATGACCCCATCACCACCCAGATAAACTAACAGAGCTAAAATTAAGTTGGATTGTATTAAAAAATAGGCAGTCCCTTGGCCATGCCATGGGCACTGAAACCATATCTATTTCAAGGAAACAAGCTTCAGAAACGTGCACCACCTTCACCAACAATGACTGAAGGATTAGGGCTAGTGGATTACAACATTTCAAGCAAGTCACAAGGCATTTACACATATTATTGATGATGAGGGGATTGCACACCGATAACCTGTTACTGTGTAGCTTCTATTGTGCTCCTCAAGTGGAAACCAACTACTCCAACGCACTAATGAACATTCCTGTCATACAAACATACACATTGGACAGATGCCAGAAAATGCTACACATATCAATAGGCTCAATCCATCATAACCTACTTGGGACGTACATTTTTCTTATCCAGTGCCATCTCAGGAAAACCTGACACACTTGTGATATATATGTTGCAAAGTGTAACCAAAACAAGTCTGCATTTCAAATCTTTCAACGATGAAGAGAACCAACACATTTGCTGTTCCTTTGGAGAAGTGTCAACATTGCTACATTGTGTGGACTTTAGCAGGTCTCATGGAACTGTGGCTGCACCGCTGTTGAGGGGTTTCTGAGGGGAGCTGACAAAAGTTGGCCATATTTTGCTGAAATTGCCATCTTCATTACATTGTCCGAACGGGTGTCTTCTTTGATAATAGATAGTAATTGATTGGTCTCTTCAGACAGGCCAGCGCATGCCTCTCCTCCTTGCGGTCTGTGTTTGTCTGACAGCCACCTGTTGAATCACCTTTTAGTGACATACATATAAGGCCTGGAAATTCAAGTATAAAAGACACCACAACTTTAAAAGCCAGTGCAGAGAGTGTAGTACGACTTTGAGTTGCATATATGGAATAACTCGGTTTAGGCTGTTGTCCTCCATTCTTGTGATTTGGCTCCTTGCTTTTGCTTCAGTCAAGTTCCTTCTGTGTCTGTGGCACTTCTTTATTAGCAGATCATGGTTAATAGTTGTATGGCACTTTTTCATAGGATAGCATGATAGCATAGCAATGTACTGCAGTAAGAGATTAAGCGCCTCTAATTTGTTTCTTTATCCTAGTGGAAGTGTTTCTCCCCTAGATATGGATGTTGTTTTGCTTTATACTGGTGGAGAATTTAGGCTCACTGAATAGAGATACAGAGGTGAATAAATTAATATGTGTTAAAGTAGTCCCACAGGGGGATTACCGTGCTAATGTCTAGTTAGGTGAGAAGACTCGGTTATAAAAAGATGTAATGTTTATTAGTAAACAGTTCCAGTACGTTTTCTCTATAGATCCAGCATTGCTCGCAGCAAGAGAAATCTCATCATCACGGGTTACTTCATTAATTGTGTGAGAATAAAGCATTAGGTTTACAAACTATTAGAAATAGGTGCACTTGTATAGTTGTCAAACTTCCTTTGCCAATTGATAGCAGAAATAAGCAGAACAGAAACACACTTTGCGATAGCAGTAAAATACATGTGCGAATAACAGTTGCTTCTCTTTTAAACGGTACAGTTGTGAAATGTATTTACATAGAATAAATAGTCAGTTTTTACTGCTTTACCTTCTTTGGGAGTAAGCGATTTGGTTTGGAGGAGATCCACCGAGCTGTTTCCACTCTACAGTCAGTATTTCAGGCACAATGCATCGCAAGGGGAGGCCACATTGCCTTTTTCAGATAAGAACTTATTTATTATATTCCTTCAAGCTATTGTTTCCAGTGTGGCTGTGTGAATGAAATGTCAAAGAAGTGGCTTTGTTTTACAGTATCGATAAGCCTGCTTCCTGCATTGAAGTGTGAAACCTTTTAGGTACTGTGTGGATTGGAGACACTCAAACTGTTATTTACAAAAATGGTAAACGTCAACTTCGTAAATATCCACAGCATTTATGTCTCCCATATGATGCATCACAGACAACAGATAATCCTCTGAATTTTATTACTGTTTATATTATGTGACAGATGCATAACACACATTCTGTATTTTATCTTCGAGAGGATTGTAAATAAAGCCAAACTTGAAATTCAGTTTTAAAGATCCAATGCAGTGAAAAATGTAAATGAGATAGTAATTCCTCCATGTTATATGATTTTTTTTAACACATTCTATTTACTGATGGCTCTACTTGCATGTTAAACATAAGGACATCTATGTCCTGTCTCACAGATTTCAGATGGAGATGCTGTGATGAAATGCAGACTAAATGAACCATGAAGACAGTGTCTGCTCCGAGCGCAAACACAACCGAAGATGATGTGCATCAAACACTGCTAAAGAGATGGGCTTTACCCCAACTCACTCCCCAGCACAAACACATGACCAAAATCAGGCCACAAAATTACTTTTAACTGAATAACCAGTCCAAATGTTGTTGTTATTTAATATACAGGTAATTTTTAAGGCAGGTCAAAAGGCACTAAATTTAATAAATAGACAAAAATATATTTGCTACATACATGTATAGTTCTTTAGGGAATATTCAACTGATATTGGAAGGAAATGTACAACTAATGTAGAATAGTTTCTTCTATACTGTGAAAGCGTAATAGATACAGATGCCTTTCTTTTTCATTCTCCTTTGCCATATCTACAATTTAGTTACATTACTTAGATATCTCCATATAAATATGTTATAAGGAAACTTCTAAGGATCTAAGATGGGTGTCATATTGTGCTCAGGCTAGCAGATTAAATTAGCAATTATGTAAGGGGAATGATTTATGATATAATAATTAAGGAATGTGCACTTACAGAACAATTAAATTAAAGTCTAATGTATACTGAAACCTCAGTGTTTCGTATGTAAATTTTACATTACCTTAAAGTAAATTAAGGCACAACAAATGAAAGCATGCATGTTCCTAATGATCCTAATCTCATTCGGCCTCACAACAAACTGTTTAAATTCCAGGCAAGGTGGTAAATGGCAAATATATATATATATATATATACTTGGCAGCAATGCACATTGTGTTCAGCATCTATCTCCAGTATCCTTGTTGAGTAACCAGCAGAGTCTAAGGAGAATTCTCAAATGATTGTAAATACTGACGCTCTTTTTGTGTACTATATTGTAACCAACAGTCTCTTCCATTGTTCAGTCTGATAGCCTCCTGAATTCAGCCTGATGCTGCGATGCCCCTTGTTATGCAGACAGTGACTAGAACTGGTTAGATGACCGTGACTTAATTACTCTCGCAAACTGACCATTTACAACGCTGCCTGCATCAGTTCTCCACCATTATCCGTCCTGTCAGAATAAGTCCAACTGAACTGAAGCCGCGCAACCAGCTGACAGGTGTCACCACTGTTGCTGCAACGGAGACTAAACTGGATTCGCAGATCGAAAGTGACCTGACCAGATGCAGCCCGACAGAGTCAAAACACTGCCTTTTGTCTTATGACATCCTTCCTGTCATATACAAAGTTGGGAAGTATACCTACCTGAACATCTTGAAAACCATAAACAAATACATCCTAAAGCATGTCAGCAGCAGTTACAGTAGAGATTAAAGCTTGACTCTGTTTTATGCAATGAAGGGAAAGGATTTTAAACACCCATGGAGGAAGATGTAACCTTTAACTTTTATTACAAAGATTAAAGTATTAGGTAAGACAGGTTACAAATGCTGGAGCAGTTTTATTGCAGCTAAAGTTGAAATATGGGACTGAATTAATTTTAGTTTCTTAAACACAAATTTGTAAAGGGTTAAAAACTTGCAGTTTAATATTACTTAATACTATATTATACTAATCCCCAGCCTTTTTTGTCTTTAATGCTAGCTTTGACTTTCAATCAGCATCTGTAAATGTATTTACCAATTGCTAAAACATTGGGATGTACATTGGTAATTTTGAGAAGGAGTTTCTATCTCTGCTCTTAGAAAAACAGCTGTATAGACAATGTGAAAATATAATCTACACATTGATTTCTATGCCCAGTATCTTACAATATCAAATAATATGTACATACTGTTTTTCATGCTTAAAGGCTTTTGTTTTCTTGTAAAAATGTGTTCAATGTATTTTGGTTACTTCACACCTTGGCAGCTGCAAATTGATCACTTCCTTTGAGAATGGGCTTCAAATTGAAAGGTTGAATGAGCAGACAGAATAAATACTGAACATCCGTTGGCACTGTTACATTCTAGTTATGCAGTTCATTAGCTTAAATATCAAGGTCATGTTGAAAACAGATGCGAGCTGGCAATATCTGAATAAAATATATATTTCACTAGTAGTTCCCACAGATTTGGCTGCATGTGACATAAAATAGATCGGCTAGGGAACAGTTTGAGTATTAGACAATACATTCAACTCAAATTGTGAGACATAAAGTACAGGTAAAACTATGTGGAAGCAAACAAATGATGTACAAACTGTCAGAGGGAGAGCCAAGACTTGTGATTTGGTTCTCCTTGGATTACTAATATATATAGAAACTGCTGAACAAGCAATAGCAGTCCAATGTGTAAGGAATGGGTGTGTATCTTCACTAATACATTCATTTGCATGCGTTTCATGCATGTTTCATGCAGGTTTCTCTGAACACACAATGACTTTCTAATTCTACTTATTTAAACTGTACAAATGTGTCTAAGATACACCCCTTTTCTCTTTGGCAGGCACACAATGGACTTGTTTCACCTGCCAATGCAATAACACTCTGTTTACCCCCAAAATGGTATTTGTTTAGTACAACATTTTGCTATGCTGTTGTATTAAGGGTTCAAATTATTAATAATAAGTGTTTACATAACCTTTTTTTTTCAGGTTACTTAAAAAGGTTATTTACAATGTAAGCACCTATGTCAGATGAATCATGCAAGACACACACTCTCTCCAGCTGTTCATCTCCCCAAGCATAAGAAGGACATTTTGCACTGCCTTTACACTTCTGAGACAACTTGTTCCACTCCCCTCTGTCAGCATGCATATCACTGTGCTTCTAAACTTTTGAACTGTAGTCTGTGTGCGTAAGTATCACTACAGCAAAATAACAGAGGACTTCAAAACCATAGATTAAGACATGAGCTTCACATTATTCCAAACAATGTAGAATAAGCAGATTTTGTGTAATTTTCCATGAACTCCAAAGCATTTATGTAACTGGAGCTTTGCCCTTCACTTAACTGTGTTTTGTCTAGCTTGCTATTATTTTGTCTAAGATCATGCCTGTATATATTACTTCATCAGAGAGGACCAGAAAACACAATTTTGTCCTTTTTTTCTTTACGATATTAAGAATTTTCTATTTAGAAGTGCATTGTTTTAATGCAAATTATATCCATAAAACCAAATGCCCCATTCTGTTAAATTAATAGAATTACAAAAAATGTAATGATAGCAATTAAGTCTTGAAAATGCAAATTTTATAGTCAAGGACAATTACCTCATTTATAGTGTATTGGAATGATGCCAGACGAAGGTAATTTAGATCCCACTTGCTCACGGTTACATCATGATGAATATCCTCCGTGCACCAGTACGGCATACCTCTGATGGCTAAAAGTTGTCATATAAATAGTGGGAAAGGGGGTACTGCACAGTCAAATGAACATATGAGATTACAGAACAATCTTTTTCCAATCCAATTCTATTGAAAATGTAATTATTTATACTATTGGGAGAATAAACAAATCATCACCCCAAAACTGCATCCAAAATGATATACCAATAGTGTACCAATAATGTGTGTGTATCTATCTTTCAAGGATGTCACACAGGTTTGTTTTGTTCTTGGATAAATGTATTTGTTTTCCGGTCTCTTCTTCTTCTCTTCCAAGCGTATATCTGCCCATGTTTCTTTGTGTTGTTTGCAGCTTCTATATAATGTTTGCCTTTAGTGACCAGGTTTCGGAGTCATAGGTGAGCACTGCTACAATGCATCAATCAAATACTTTTCTCTTCAGGCAAATGGGTAGATTTCCTTTCAGTAGTAGCTGTTTCTTTCAAATGTACTCCATCATATACCCCCCCATCTCCCTCTCTCTCATATATATATACACATAAGTATTCACCCCTTTGCTATGGTACTCCTAAATAAGCTCAGGTGCAACCAGTTGCCTCCAGAATTCATAAGTTGAATGGAGTCCATCTGTGTGCAATAAATGTGGACTGCCTGCCCCTCCCTTGTCAAGAGGAATGAGCCGAGGTGTAACTGCAGAGGCGGTGATTGGGGAGGAGGTGGGATATGAAACGAGAAATGTTAGAAGTGTGTGCCAGAAACCAGGTATGTATGGTTTATCGAGCAAAAGTGGATACATGGAATTGACATTACAATTTCATTATCATTTAATTTCAAATTGATATACGCACACATGTGAATACATTATGAAGGAAGTTTCAGGAAAAATAAGCAAATAAAGTGCATTATTGAGAAATATCTGTATTGGGGGTATAAATACACCTAGATTATGGCATAACTGTATTAGGTCTGCTTACCTGCAAAATGTTATCATGTCTATTTAATTGTGAAAGAAACTCAAAAACAAATCTTTGATCGCAGTAGTTCAGAAAGCAAAACAGTGCATTGTATGTTGCGCAGCCGCACAGCCAGGGCTTTTTCTCTAACCATGTTCTACAGAATGACCTGTTGTACAATTTCCCCCTTTTGCTGCTTTGTTGATGTATGGTAATATTTGTCTGATCCGAACTCAATTTCCTAATCTAAACATTTTCAGGGAGAATTCTCCATTCAAACAGACTTTGCTGTAGTGACAACACGACGTTCAGTGGCATTTCTTGTCCGGTCATAGTCGCAAACAAATCAAAACCCAAATTCCTTGTTGAGGCTACCTGTACAGTGTAAACAGGTCCCTCCCTAAACATCAACTGTTTATCAAAATGACAGACACAAGAAAAAACAGCAAACGTCCAAATTCACAAATCCAAAAGAATAGTCACAGTCCATAAGCCAGACGTTCATTTTACCAGAGTCGGGTTCTCATAATCAGGGTCAAATTCACGGTCAGGGTTTGTAAGCGTTCTGCTGGGGTTGCATGGATGTTTATATAAATATAAATATTGCAATATTTTGTAAACTGACATCTAGTGTGTCCAGGTGGTAACTGCCTATGTGGTGTTACATTCGCCACCCCAAATGGGACTAATAGGAGCAGCTCAAACCTAGGTTACAATTCCAGCCTAAATCATAACTGTACATGCTCATAAGTGGTCATTCTTGGGGTGCTATTCCCCGGAAGCAGGGAAAGAGGCATAAAATGAGCATGACCAGTGATTTTCCCATAAAACGCACATTGTGTCTCGTGTTCTGCTATGGCACAGAAGATCCACTACTGATTTTGCTGTAGGTTTACCATGATTTTGCAGTTGTTAACTGTAGGTTCAGCATCCTTTGACTGTGCTTTTCTTCACTCAACCATGAGTAAACTAGTGTGTACTGTAGTTAGTCTGCGCCTCAGATACATTATGTAACATTGAGCTATTCCTGTAGTCACAGTGACCAGATGTTGTTATATACATTAAAAATAGCATAGCATGTGAAAATACTGATCAAATATTATCAGTTTTCACACAGTACATATTAACCTTGTAATCAGTCTTTATAGCTTCACATTTAAAAAATACATTAAAACTAAATGCAGAAATGACATTTCTCTGAAAGGATTTTAAAAGGCTAACAACGTTTGCATGAGTAAAATACTCATATCAGCTAATTATTACAAAAAGAAGCTGTAATGAAGATGTCTTTTTATGGCTCGACCTGGGCATTTCCACTGTAATGACTTCACATTTTGATTTACTGCTCTGTTCTGCTTGTTCCAGTTAAGTAGAAACCTTACGTGTTATCGACACCAAAAGTCTTAACATTTGGACTCAAATGTCTATCAGTGTTCAAATGTATTCTTTGGTTAATTAAAGGGTATACCTGAGGAAAACAGACTCGCCGCTGTACAGGAAAAGGACTGTGCATTCTGCAATTCCTGGCCGCCAAAGAATGAAATATCTAGACTATTATGTTGAAGTTGTAAACTTGAACATGCTATCATAATAGGATATTGATTATATCAGAATTCATAGGGCGAGCTGCTGGCTTCACTTACAGTGCACTAAAGGTCATATTGTATGAGTATTTAATATTGTTTGTGAAAGAAGTGATCTCTCTCTCTCTCTCTCTCTCTCTCTCTCTATATATATATATATATATATATATATATATATATATATATATATAAATTATTCATACACCAAATATAACGTCTTAATTCTCAAAGTACAAAACACCTCCTCTTCGATCCAAAACACTGACTGGATGTTTATATATCAGTTGATCATTATCAATGTGTAATATTTGTACTGCTACTCCAATGACTGTATGCAAAATTACACACACTCCTTTTCTTTTGAATTGAAACTGAATATGCATTTATAATCCCCACAATTGGATAATTGTATTCCAAGTTGACAAAGGCTTCATGTATTCAAATAAAACTTTATGAAACCATGACTCACATCTGCTTGTTTTCATGTTTGCGCTTTTGCTTTCCTTCTCCTTCCAATTACATTCAGCCGCCTGTTAACGCTCCCCAAAAACATGTTCTTTGAGTTTGACTTCTGACTGCTTTCTTCACTGGAAAATCCTGCTGGGTAGTCTGACTTGTCATGTTTGGTTTAAAATTGACAGTAGGTAACACTGTTTAAAGTTTGCAATGTTTTCTTTTGAAGTGGGGAGATGAAAGAAGCACTTGACAAATGCCTGCGCTGTGATGAGACGTTCGGTAGAATACCAGAGATGTGACGTAAACATTAAACAATACCGGCTAATGTTTCGGGAGTTGTCTGTGCAAAATGGCATGCTTATCTTCAAACAATTGTATCAGTAACACACAAAAGGAAAATTAAAGGTCTCCTGCTTCTTCAATACCACTTCTCTGTGTTGTTATTCCTCTACGGCTACATGTAACCTTGCCTTCAAATGTAACTAAACCTAAACTACCCACATAGGAAGTAATAAGAATCTTATTTTGGTAATACTAATATTAATCAGTGGGAAATCTAGTAAAGGGCAGATACACATCTCTTGTCCACCTTCTAAAACTGCTATACATTTTCTCTGGCATGTGGAAAGCATACCAAAAATCTTAATGTAATGTTTAAAAGTTTTTTTTGTTTTTGTTTTTTATGCACATTTTAAGAACTGTAATGAATAGGTTATTCCATACTTGCTGAATACCAAAAAGTTTCAAAAATAGCATTCCCTGGACTCGTTCATAGAAAGTGCAGTGTCCATAAAGTTAGCTCCCTTTGTTGTACACGATCCAACCACATATTTAAAGCCATCTCAACAACTCCGAGTGAAAGAGGGAGATCTCAACTATTAAATGTTGATCAAAGCAGTTGGGAATAGCGCGCAAGGAAATTATGACAAATAACCACACACCATGTGAACACTGTACAAATTACACTATAAACAGCAGACATTTATGCTTGATTGGAGCAATTAAATGTTTTCTTACAAAAAAAAAATCCTGTGAGAATATTTTAGAAAATGACTTTTTAATCATCTGCAGAGCTGTTGTGACTACTGTCTCATGACTCTGATAAAATTCTAGCTATTAAGAATTAATTGTAACCCTTGTAGTCAATGGCTGCTCAAGTAAGCCATGTTATATCAAATCTACCCATTTATAATAACTCCATATAACCACCACCCCTGTGCGTGTGTGTGTTTGTGTGTGTGTATAATATGCATGCAGTACAAATAATGATGACATGTACAATGCATTGTAAAATGTAATAATCCCTACAGTAACATTACAGTCCATTCAAACTTAATGATGAATACTGTTTTGTGAGGCACAGGTAATATATTCATGAAATTGCAATGTCCAATGAAACAAGTAATTTTTTTCCCTACAAAATATTGACATTTCATGTTTCATTTTTCTTTATGGCAATGTTTTATTTTAGTGGACCAAATTCCAATTTATCTTACATTTCATCTTCCTAATCAAAACACTGAACTATAATAAGGGTTACACATTTTTTTTTTAACCCTGTGGTGTGAAACAAAACATTATTGTACATTAAAGCACAGCTGTATATATCTTGTATATCTTCCGGTGGAAATATTTGATTGAGTGTTTTTTTAAAACAGACTCTTAATTCACTTTCCTATGCAATCACACCCAGAGTTCAGAGTCCAAATAGGATTTTTAAACCAAAATTTTGACACCACCCATGAAACAGAATTTGACTGAAGCTCGGTCAGCAAAATGCAAAACAAAAAAGAAAGCCTACAATGTGAATTAAACATAAACATGTACCCTACCCTAAAAGGGTATGAGACACCCACACAGAGGAAGAATGTACATTTGCATTCAAAGTGCATAAAATGATAATCACTTATTATTGACTTTACTGAGCATGATGGGTGTGGAGCCTAAACTCATGAGCAACAGGAAATTCAAAGTTCATGCGGGTGTTTACTGATGACTTCATTTAATGATTTGATGACACATCGTCATGATTTTATTTACACTTGTGAGCATCTACTGAATCTGCACACAAGGAGAAAACACATTAAAAAACCAAAAACACCTACCAAATGTGATTCTTTCCCCAAAATATATATATAAAAAAAAAAAAAAACAGTTTTAAAGAATCACTTGAAATCATAATACTAATTCAATCATTTAAATCGTTTATTTTTTAACTGGGAGCTTTGGAATGTATTTGTCAATTTGTTTAACGTGCTACGGTGGTTGTTACGTCTTACATGTTGTTCGTGTGTAATTTGAAACCTCCGAAGCACCAAAACATTCCCAAAGTTTCCTCAAAAACAGACAGACAAAAGAAAACTAGGAAGGCACATTATTTGTTAATTTGATTTGATGTTTCTTAATTATTTGTATATATGTAAGATTAAATATAATTCTCAGAGGCTGTAAAGATTTATTCATGTATTTGTTTGTTTATTTATTAATCCACCCATTTATTGGTTTGTTTTACTATCTATTTATTTATTTAGATCCTATATTGTATGCAGTGTACTCTAATCATATCTTAACAGGGGGCCAGTGTGTGCAGTGCTCTGTCAGGCAACAAAAAGATACTCGCTTTGCAAAACTGCTGATAAACAAGGACGGACAACCAAGGCAAAAAAAAAAAAAAATGTGTGTGTGTTTTCAGTCACCATATGGGCCTGCTATTGTACTGTAAAATAAAATATTGGCCTTTTGACAAGTTTGAAAAATATTTGTGCATCATTTTGCAAATGCCTTTTATGTTTCCTATGCATAAAATGGTGCAAAGTGGGATTTAACCATTTTTACTGTCCTGCAGAATGGAAACTATAAAATTATGTCTCTAGATAAACCTTAACCAAAGCCCAGCTATAATGCAGAAGGAAGATTGCATATCAGAGATAAAGACACGCTTTGAACACAGTTGTTTTTCAATTGGTTATGATACCTAATCCTAAGGTTAATATTGCTTCCTATTACCTTCCATATCTGGAAAATGTGCACATTTGAGTGATGACTTTCCTACAGGAACTAACAGCTGTATGTGCAAATCATGCATATAAATCAATTACCAAGGCCTATGTACTTTAAATGCACCCATTAATTAAGCAATGTCAGATACAATGAACCGTGAAGTTCATTACATTTTTAGCATTCAAACCAAGGATTATTTGAAGAAGAAAATTAGTTTACCTAATGATTAGTGCAATAAAGTCGGTGGTTGCCAGCCACGACTCGTTGCAACTCAGCCACGAGTCAGTACGAGGCAGCGTACGAGAACGTTTCAGAGACTTCCCATTAACGTATGGATATAGGTTGATGTTTTTGTGTCTCTTGATCTTCGGCTGCAGTGTTGCTACAGTTACAGTTGCACAGACGTGACAAGAAGGGGGAAGGGGGGAGTCACAGCTGCCTACATGCAGCAATGACCTCCGCATAATGAAATATGGCTCGAACATTTTCAAGTCATTACAAGGTTTCCACATTGTGACATGATTTGCATATTCATATATTTTTCGGCAAATTATTTTCCTGTGAGCAGGACATCTGCCTCTGCCTAGACTACAAATAAATAAATAAGCAAGTTATATCCAGCTGCTTACACTTTTGCAGACCATCCTTTCTTAAGATGATGCCGTCTGTAATTGTTCTGGAGCTAGAGGTTTTAGTCTTGGTCAAGAGAAAAAAACAGAAGAATGACCAGAAAACAACAATAACAAAAACACTCCACTTAGAAATGAAATTAAACACAGGTTTAATATACAAAGGGGATGACTATTATGTATGGCTTTATGTTGACACAGTTATATAGTGTCCCTACTTTAATTATTTCCCCAATACAGCAGATATAAATGCTTTTGCTGTCAAGTGGAAACATCCAATTTTATGCTGGCAGATTTTATTTTAAAGACTACATGTTACCACTGTCAAGGTGCTAGATGTTGTCTCCACTACAAAATCTGCTTTCCAAACTGAATTAAAGCTACACAGAATTTAATCTAATTTGTTATTTGCCAGTTTCAAAGGGAATGGTCAAGACTAAAGCAACGTTTCTCTGATTCTCTGAGAAGGTGCTGCAGGGTGTCCAATAGCAACCCACAGATTTCAAATTCACCTTTTTTAGAGCTTCTCACACCAATAAGTAGCCGTGCCACTGGTCAGGTTTCACTCCACACAACTTATTGCTCATATCGTGTTCTTGCTCCGTGATTCTGCTCACCGCCTGCAATCATTTCTCTCCTATCTGATTGCTATCAGTCATTGAATGTGATGTTAAACACGGAAATTACTCCAGTGTTCGAGCAGTGAAGTGCCTTGCTAAATCAAGTAGATGCTTCTCCAATCAAGACTGCAGTGACATTCTCTAGATTCGATTAATTAAATGGGGTTAAATCAGTTCATGAACCTTTACTTGAAGTCTTTCTTCAGATTGATGTTTGTTCTTCAACATTACATCTTGATTGTTTTGTTGTTCTTGATATCAATCTTTCTATATGTAGGAACGCTTAATATGTTATCATATTAAACATAAAACCGTCATCTTGCAGTGCCCTTACAACCTTTGTGAAGCATGGGAGGAACAAAGACCTCCTATATGAATGCTCTGAAATGTGCCCTGCCAGGTCAGTCATTTTTATTTATTTATATATATCTTTTAATATATAAATCAATATGCCTTTGAGCATAACCACCTCTGTATAGATTTCCCAATTGTGGTCCAATTTTTGGTGGCTCCCAGTCACCATCCACTTATAAACATTCAGCTTTGAATCATTGATGTTTTTGGACCTGTGCACCAAATTGCACTCCAATCCCAGGCCTTTATCAGAGCCTTTCAGCCATCCATCCATCCATCTTCAAAACCATTTATCCTGGTGAGGGTCACAGGGAAGCCGGAGCCGATCCCGGCAGGCATAGGCGACAAGGCAGGAATACACCCAGGACGGGACACCAGTCCATCACTGGGCAACACACACAGGGCAATTTAGAGAGACCAATCAACCCAACCCGCATGTCTTTGGACCAGGGGCGTTGCTAGACTTCAGCTCACCCGGGGCTGACAGTGATTTCTCCGGTACGAGCGGGGGGGGCTGACGCTGATTTTTCCGGTAGGAGTGGAAGGGTGGGGCTGCTGATGATGATCGGGTGCGTGGGGAGGTGGGCTGACCGTTATTTCTCGGGTAGGAGCCGGGGGTTGGGGGGGGTGCTGACGGTGATTTCTCGGGTAGGAGCGGGAAGGGGGGGGTGGGGTCAAAAGATCCAGGGCTATTACTAATGACGCCGATACTTTGGTGGGAGGAAACCGGAGTGCCCAGAGAAAACCCACATGGACATGGGGAGAACAGACAGGCCCCCCCTAGCTGGAACACAAACCTGGGACCCCGGAACTGTGAGGCAGCAGCGCTAACCACCGCACCACCGCACCACACCTCCTTTCAGCAGTCAGGGCTCCTTAACAAAGTTTACGCTATGTGAATGTGGGTACAGGTGACTAAGAAGTACTTGCCACGTTGCATATGGCACCCAAAGGCATAAGCAATGGTTCTTGGCCAGTGTCTGCTCAACATCTGGTCTGAACCTGTGCGAGATTACACCCAGTTGAACACAAATGTCCCAAATGACAGAGTGGGTACCATGCTTAATCTTGTATGACTATGGAAACACAACCTGCACAGACAATTTTTTTTTAATTCAAATATCTGTATAATAAAACCAGGTTGATTAAATAAAGACATTTTTGAAATTATTCCATTGATCGTGTCATCTGATCATCAACATATCCATCATTGTTGCTTAATAAATAATATACAATCAATCAATCAATAGAATAGAATAGATGCTATACATGTTGGCTTACATTTGATTTGTGTTCTGTAAATGTTATTTGAAAGGGGGGGAACTCAAATCAAGCTGTGTGGTACTTGAAAATAATAATAATAACAATCCCAATAAAATGTGGTTAGCGCCGTCATTTTTTGTCTACTCCTACGTTACATGTCACCGAGGTAAAGCATTTCAATTTCTGCACCAAAAGGAAAAATCTGCTTAATCCAGGAAGAAAAGACTTTATCCATGTCAGTGAAAATTTGATTTACGAGAGTCCCCTTTGTTTTGTTAACCTATTTTCATTCAAATGAATTAAGTTAGGACATGAAGTAAGCCTGCAGAGACTGAGCACGCTGAGTGCCTGAGTGAGGGCTGCGGCGCTTGTGAAGCCGACACTTTACGCAGAACACAAAAATGTTCCAAATATGTGAGAAGCAGAAGCCAAAGGGTACATAAATATAGAATTAAACAAAGTATTATTTTCGAGTGTTGGCTGTGGCAACATCCTTGGGCAGCAGCTATGCAGATGCCGGTGCTCACTTCAAAAGTTGCAGTTGCTAAATGATAGCTCGGCAAAAAGTGTTTCTTTTAACTTAAATCAGCAAATGTAAAGGAGAACCTAAAGGCATTTGAGAACATAATAGCTACCAGGGATGCATTCATTTGAAATGTAAATTATATTGAAATACTATTTGTCATGTGGAATCAAATATTTGAAAATTGTGAATCTTTTTTTTATTTTTGTGTATTGCTTTTTTGTTTTCCTAAAATTGCAGCTAAAAGCAAAGTATTAGATAAAAAGGAGGGCTTTACATTTCATTGTTTTGTTATGTTTATAATAATAATAAAACATTAATAGTAGTAGTAGTTGAAAACATGTTTTTCTGTTTGTTTGTTTTTGTTTTTAATCAGAACCAAAGCTGAAGCTTCAAGTTATTTTCAGGCTCTTTCCAGATGGTATTTATTTCAATCACAGCAGACTTTTCTTAGAACTTCAGTACCGTTACATGACATACAACGTTTTACATTAAATGCAGCTGAAAAACTACAAATAATAAATATGTTAACTTATATCAATTTGTAAACAGTTCATAAGCTTTTGTGTCCAGGAGGCCACAGCAGGCCTTAACTTTGAAAAACACAGTGTTGTTCAAGTGTTCTTCAGATGTTTCTAAAGCATGCCACAATGATTAAAATGCCCCCAAACCCACTGAAACATGCAGGTTATTTACCCACTCAATAAAACTAAAAGGCTCAGTAGATGGATGGCTTGACCAGGGGCATTTTTACAATGCCTTTCTTTGCCAGGTTTGTTTTCATATTATACCCTCAACATGCCCACACACCACAATATAATTCTTGCTGCTTGAGCGTTTCAGCAATGAACAACATAAAAAAACACCAATGTATAATTTAGCTTCCTCTGAAGATCCACAGTTACATTTCCAAAAGACTTTCCGGAACAGAATTATGAATACATCGGCTTCACAGACAAACAACTCTGAAATGTAATCAAACAGAAAACAGCAATGCTTATATCTTTTCCCAGGACCTCGGGACCTCCAGTTTAATTTGAATCTCTGTGGTAAGGAATGTCAGTGCCATGGAGGATGTTCTTGCCAAAATCAAAAAGAAACACTGGTGGATTCAAACGGTGATGACAAGAAACCATCAATGGATCAAATAACTGGAAGCAAAGACTTTCAGGAGTGTACTGGCTTTACTTTAGAAAACACTGAAAATAGAGGAAGAAAAGCTTCAGTGCAACAATAATTAGCGGAGACCCTTTCATGCACAAAATCACAGAAACAACCTTTTGCAGTTGAATTGTATTCTGTTAAGATTACATAGAGAATGAAGGGGAAATGGAATTGTTAGAATGTACCTGTTGTTTTATATGTATATGTAATGTGTATATCATCATCATCCTCAGTCTATATTGATCAACTGCTAGAAGGCCTTCCCTTTCCATGTTATTCCTGCAAAGTTTATAATTTAATCTTCTCATCTTTTATGTGGTCTTCTACGTCTTTTTTATCTCTTGGGATCCATTTGATAGCCTCCTTAGTCCATCATTGATATGTTCGTGCCATGTTTCTGGCCCATTGCCATTTTAATTTTTCTCTCTCTTCTTGCTATTCCAAGCATAACATCTGTCCATGCAGTTTCTGTAACATTTTTGCATGAAGTGACCAGTGTTCAGAGCCATAAATGAGCATACATATAGATAGATAGATTTGTTTTATATATTTTATATCTAGAGGAAACAATATAAATATATATACTTATATTATAAATATGTGAGTTCTCCATATAGTGATGGAGTGTACATTCCCAGATGTGAACTGGGAGGCTCTGGGACCCTGGGGGTTGAGGAAGGTGCACTCCATCTTGGAAAAGGAGGCTGAAGTCAAGGTGGCCATGTTGGTAGAGCCTCTTCATGGTATAATTGGTTGTTGTGCTATGGGTTTAATGGGATAATTGGGTGTACTTGGTGAGAATTTAAAAGCACATGGGGAACAAAGGGAAGAGAGAGAGAAGGGAGAACAAAGGAGAATCTGAGGAAAATCTGAGGAAAATGAAAAACGAAAAACGAAAAACAAAAAACACAGTGTGGCTATATGAATTAAACAAAGGTTTTTCCCCACAGGGTAAACAGACCTAGCTGTCCCTGGTGAGTTTATTGAATAGGTGAGGACCCAGAGATGGGTTAGGTTTTTGTTTGTTTATTTTTATTTTTATAATAAATGTATGCCACAGTATTTCAGCATATACCTGTGTGTGTGTTTCTGGGTTTCAGCTGTACAGGGAAGCTGATCATTCATAATATTTAATATCCATGTGGGTTGACTACTGCATTAGACCATTTTTTGGTCATGCCAGCTGTTGACTGTTAATTTTCTTATTCTGACTGTCCCTAAACATGTTTGGTCTTCCATTTGTATTTAATTAAAAACATTGAATGCAAGTTTAATTCATACATTTAATTAGTTTTGTTTTATGAAATTCAACAAAATACTATCAACAAGGTTTTACCAGAGTATTGTGTTTTTGGACTGAAGACATTCCTACTTGACGTTGTATAACCCTGATGCCACAGTGGTTTACACACAGTGACAGAAACTTTAATACCAAAAGTATAAGATAATGAGGACTATTCATGAGATTCCCAAAAGGGTTCCTACTAAAGAAGTTTGGCTCTAATGACCATCAATAAAATGAACCATCATCAATGAAAATGACAGGTTATTAAGATTCTGGATTAAGCTATGAGTTTAATATGATAGGCTATCTATAAAACCTTTACAACCTGGTCCTATTTGCACAGATTACATCCCCAGTGCTCAATGCCAAAGACACATGTTAATAAGCTCACAACCTTTAATTAAGCAATATGTATAAGTAGATTCCCATTAAGCTGTGATTTGTGGGCTAGTTCATTATAGCTAGCTCCAGCCACCAGACACATATTCAATACAAATCAAGCAGCCTGAATATTATCCAGCTTAATGTGAGCCCAATATTGATATTTTATCACTGCCTCTGATTAGTGACTTTTAGAATCTTCATTTTTCATCTTGTTGGGGCAGCAATGAAGACCTAATGACCCTAGTTAATTTTCAGATGGAATCATTAATTGACATTGTTTATTGGGTAATTAATGGTTATAATGTAAAACATATTTAAGTTTCTTCTCCATACAGTGAGTTTTTATAACGGTTTAGACAACAGTCATGTAAAAAAAGGGGCAGTTAACCCATTCTGCTGCTAAATGCCCTGAAACCCTTGTCTTTATCTGCTTTCATGATATCTAAGGACTTTCCCAGAGTTATTTGTGATTTATTACGCTTTAAAATTGATATTATTTCTCTCAGCACTTTATATGTTAATTACATATTTCTCAATAGTGATACCGTTAAATTAATGTCAATAACTGAAAATCATTAAGGAACAGAAAATGTTTGATGGCTGAAATCAATAATAATAACACTGAAGTATAAGATATGATATAATATCTTAATATAATATACAGCTCTGGAAAAAAATAAGAGAGCACTGCAATTTGTCCTTAAATCAGCATCTCTACATGTATGGCGGCCATTCATATTTTTATTAGGAATTTGGGAGAAATGTTGTCAGTAGTTTATAGAATAAAACAAAAATGTTCATTTTACCCAAACACATACCTATAAATAGTAAAACCAGAGAAACTGATCATTTTGCAGTGGTCTCTTAATTTTTTCCAGAGCTATGTGTGTGTATATATATATATATATATATATATATACAATAAAATATGAGATCTGGCATATTCCCAAAACTTGTTGAAAGTATTTGCATTTATAAATAAGTGCTATATTTGTGTGTATGTGGAACAAACAGTCTATTATGTAGATGGAATTAAAAGTTCATTCTTGACTGAACAGTTTTCTAACTGCAGTCGAATCAGAGCAACTTCTTCCAGCTGGGCCAACTCTGGGAGATTCTAAGGATAGAAAAAGACCCATCAGACAGTTCAAAATGTTTTAAATGGTGTTGATTACATCGAAGATATTTGGATTAAGTGACCACAATATCTTTATTTCCCTATCTACCTACAATTTGTGAATCTCTACATTTCTGACACCGATTAAAACAAATTAATCTCACTACTTTCGTTTCAAAGCTGTGTTCACAGTAAGCCTCTTCTTGTTGAGAAACATCCCTGCTGGTTTGATGTATTGTGAAATAGATGCAAAGCAAAATTGGAAGGGAAAATTAACAACAAAAAACATGTTTATACAATTGCTTCAATATGGGATTGGTTAATTAAAAGAAAAAAAAGGCAATTCTTGGGGTTTTTGCCAGGGAGAGGAATTTGGAAATCCTGAAATGTGTTTTTTGAGGGGGGGATTTTAGGACCACTGGTTACGGAATGAACACTTGTCTGAACATTATAGAACATTACATTATTATCCAAGGTGAACAAACAATGATCTATATATATATATAGTGGGGGAAAAAGTATTTGATCCCCTGCTGATTCTGTACGTTTGCCCACTGACAAAGAAATGATCAGTCTATAATTTTAATGGTAGGTGTATTTTAACAGTGAGAGACAGAATAACAGCAAAAAAATCCAGAAAAACACATTTAAAAAACGTTATACATTGATTTGCATGTTAATGAGGGAAATAAGTATTTGACCCCTTCGACTTAGTACTTAGTGGCAAAACCCTTGTTGGCAATCACAGAGGTCAGACGTTTCTTGTAGTTGGCAACCAGGTTTGCACACATCTTAGGAGGGATTTTGTCCCACTCCTCTTTGCAGATCCTCTCCAAGTCATTAAGGTTTCGAGGCTGACGTTTGAGGCAACTCGAACCTTCAGCTCCCTCCACAGATTTTCTATGGGATTAAGGTCTGGAGACTTGCTAGGCCACTCCAGGACCTTAATGTGCTTCTTCTTGAGCCACTCCTTTGTTGCCTTGGCTGTGTGTTTTGGGTCATTGTCATGCTGGAATACCCATCCACGACCCATTTTCAATGCCCTGGCTGAGGGAAGGAGGTTCTCACCCAAGATTTGACGGTACATGGCCCCGTCCATCGTCCCTTTGATGCGGTGCAGTTGTCCTGTCCCCATAGCAGAAAAACACCCCCAAAGCATAATGTTTCCACCTCCATGTTTGACAGTGGGGATGGTGTTCTTGGGGTCATTCCTCCTCCTCCAAACACGGCGAGTTGAGTTGATGCCAAAGAGCTCGATTTTGGTCTCATCTGACCACAACACTTTCACCCAGTTCTCCTCTGAATCATTCAGATGTTCATTGGCAAACTTCAGACGGGCCTGTACATGTGCTTTCTTGAGCAGGGGGACCTTGCGGGCACTGCAGGATTTCAGTCCTTCACGGCGTAGTGTGTTACCAATTGTTTTCTTGGTGACTATGGTCCCAGCTGCCTTGAGATCATTAACAAGATCCTCCCGTGTAGTTCTGGGCTGATTCCTCACCGTTCTCATGATCATTGAAACTCCACGAAGTGAGATCTTGCATGGAGCCCCAGACCGAGGGAGACTGACAGTTATTTTGTGTTTCTTCCATTTGCGAATAATCGCACCAACTGTTGTCACCTTCTCACCAAGCTGCTTGGCGATGGTCTTGTAGCCCATTCCAGCCTTGTGTAGGTCTACAATCTTGTCCCTGACATCCTTGGACAGCTCTTTGGTCTTGGCCATGGTGGAGAGTTTGGAATCTGATTGATTGATTGCTTCTGTGGACAGGTGTCTTTTATACAGGTAACGAGCTGAGATTAGGAGCACTCCCTTTAAGAGAGTGCTCCTAATCTCAGCTCGTTACCTGTATAAAAGACACCTGGGAGCCAGAAATCTTGCTGATTGATAGGGGATCAAATACTTATTTCCCTCATTAACATGCAAATCAATTTATAACTTTTTTGAAATGCGTTTTTCTGGATTTTTTTGCTGTTATTCTGTCTCTCACTGTTAAAATTCACCTACCATTAAAATTATAGACTGATCATTTCTTTGTCAGTGGGCAAACGTACAGAATCAGCAGGGGATCAAATACTTTTTTCCCTCACTGTATATATATATATAATTATATTAACATTAACATTATATATAACATTATATTAAGATCATTTATATTTATATCAACAGAAACATTTTTTTTTTCTCCCCCAGATTCAAACTTACGCCATGCAGATTTCCTTTTTCTCTCCCTCGGTGCAAATGTTGAAGATGGTCTGAGGCCAGTGTCAGCATTATCGGTGTGTTTCTGTTCCCCACCTTGTTCACACTGAAGAAGCTCTGTGCTTCTGATGTCACCAGTTACCTTTAAAGGAAGCCCAGAGTGACCATTATGTTGTGTGATAAAGGGTGTCTTGCTTTTCAATGATGGTTAATAAAAACATATTCAATTTTATAATGGGTAGTTATTAAATGAAAGTACCATTGAACGCTCATTCCAAAAGGTCACTCGGAACACACTGAGCGATTAGAAGTTGCCTGTTCTATGAATACCTCATTTCAAGTACTTTTTTGAAGTATAATAGTTACACACTGTTAGACACTGTAATTACACTTAAGGTAACCATCAGGTAATATGAAACAAGTCCAAATCTACTACAATTTTAGCTGTTCTGAAGTTAAAAGTCTTAAAGGACTTATGGTCACCTAGAAATAAAATTCTGTAACATACTACCTAAATTGAGTTAGAACAAGGTTAATGAAAGCGCTCAGGTTGTGGAAAATCTTAAGCAGGAAAACATGGTCTGTTCTAAAGATAAAATAGGGAGTGATAATACATTTGTTCTGTTCTACCTAAACCATGAACTGGTCACAAACAATGCAGAGCTCATCCAAGACATAATATATAAAGATCTCAAAATAATATCAATATCAATTCAATTGGAATTTGTAAAATGTATTATGCCTTCAACTGCACTGTATTATTGCACTTTGTATTGCTATTGTAAGTCGACACAAATTGTGGACAAGGGCGTCTGCTAATAAATAATTAATAATAATAATAATAATAATAAAAAATACTGCAGTTTATACAGCTGGCTTGCATTCTTAATTCCAAATGAGCATTAATGAGACATGAGAACGCAACCTATAAAAACAATTTAGATGTTTACATTGACCCATCATAATGTCTAGACACTGTATGACACAATACAGTTTGATAAACAGACATCTGGATCTATTTTTTAAAGTATAGAATTGATGTAACCAGAAGGCATTTTCAAAGTATACAATGTACAAGTTATACCACATTTAAAATAATAATACTGTGTACATGTTTTCCTACTGTAGGACATGGTGACCACAAACATATCTAGTTGAAATGATGTACTTCTTGACTGAGACTGCAATAAGTCAAAATCCTTAAGCAGTACTGACAATGTTAAGAGTGTTTCAAGATCAACAATGATACAGGGACCCAAGCCGGCAAAGTGACCTAAATTACTGCAAAATCTGCAAAGCTGTGCAGATTAAGATGAAGCTCAACAATGACCTTCAATAACCCATTTGTGATCTTCTCCAAGCACTTATGTTGTTTTTGTTGCTGTTATTGTTGTTTTCAGTCTTTTAAGTAAATATATTTAATTATCAAAAAATCTGTGAGCTCTGTACACCAAGAATGGCCAGAGATCAGAGAGGCTTTGGAAATCTTATTCCAACTCCAACAGGGTTAATTATTCAAAATATATATATATATATATATATATATATATATATATATATACATATATATATATATATATACATATATATATATATATATACACTCACCTAAAGGATTATTAGGAACACCATACTAATACTGTGTTTGACCCCCTTTCGCCTTCAGAACTGCCTTAATTCTACGTGGCATTGATTCAACAAGGTGCTGAAAGCATTCTTTAGAAATGTTGGCCCATATTGATAGGATAGCATCTTGCAGTTGATGGAGATTTGTGGGATGCACATCCAGGGCATGAAGCTCCCGTTCCACCACATCCCAAAGATGCTCTATTGGGTTGAGATCTGGTGACTGTGGGGGCCAGTTTAGTACAGTGAATTCATTGTCATGTTCAAGAAACCAATTTGAAATGATTCGACCTTTGTGACATGGTGCATTATCCTGCTGGAAGTAGCCATCAGAGGATGGGTACATGGTGGTCATAAAGGGATGGACATGGTCAGAAACAATTCTCAGGTAGGCCGTGGCATTTAAACGATGCCCAATTGGCACTAAGGGGCCTAAAGTGTGCCAAGAAAACATTCCCCACACCATTACACCACCACCACCAGCCTGCACAGTGGTAACAAGGCATGATGGATCCATGTTCTCATTCTGTTTACGCCAAATTCTGACTCTACCATCTGAATGTCTCAACAGAAATCGAGACTCATCAGACCAGGCAACATTTTTCCAGTCTTCAACTGTCCAATTTTGGTGAGCTTGTGCAAATTGTAGCCTCTTTTTCCTATTTGTAGTGGAGATGAGTGGTACCCGGTGGGGTCTTCTGCTGTTGTAGCCCATCCGCCTCAAGGTTGTACGTGTTGTGGCTTCACAAATGCTTTGTTGCATACCTCGGTTGTAACGAGTGGTTATTTCAGTCAAAGTTGCTCTTCTATCAGCTTGAATCAGTCGGCCCATTCTCCTCTGACCTCTAGCATCAACAAGGCATTTTCGCCCACAGGACTGCCGCATACTGGATGTTTTTCCCTTTTCACACCATTCTTTGTAAACCCTAGAAATGGTTGTGCGTGAAAATCCCAGTAACTGAGCAGATTGTGAAATACTCAGACCGGCCCGTCTGGCACCAACAACCATGCCACGCTCAAAATTGCTTAAATCACCTTTCTTTCCCATTCAGACATTCAGTTTGGAGTTCAGGAGATTGTCTTGACCAGGACCACACCCCTAAATGCATTGAAGCAACTGCCATGTGATTGGATGGTTAGATAATTGCATTAATGAGAAATTGAACAGGTGTTCCTAATAATCCTTTAGGTGAGTGTATATATATATATATATTAAAGATGGATATTTTGGCACAATATCATATTCCAAATACATTTTTGGAATCTTCTTTCTTCATAGCCCAGAGCAGGAACTGCATTGCATTTTATATTGAAACAGATTTGCATGTCTTTATCATAGATCACAATGTTTGGACAGGTGCACACTTTCAACACGAGGACTATACGATTCTCATCATGGTCTATTGAACATATCCAAGAAGCAACTACTGTACACATATATAGTGCATACAGTGTTCCAATGACAATTCAAACTGTTTAATACACATGTATGCAGGAAGTTACACCCAACTGTATTTTAACCTTTGTGATTTTGTTTTAGTGTGCAAAAACATGATGAAGAAATATTTAATATAGTTTTTCCCCAATAACTTTAATCTGCCTCACAAGGAAACTTTATCAATCCATATTACTGATACATTGCAGTGTAAACATAATTATTCAAACCACAAATAATAATAATTTCTTGCAAAACTATTTTCTTATATCTGAAGGGTTGTGATGACCTCATAACAAATGAAGCGTGCTCTCAAGTTCCAATCGAGTGTACCACTGAGTAATTATAAATATGAACAAGAAACGGCATTGATGCAGTTTGTCAATTAGTGTTGCTTTAAGGTATTTTTAAAGGTTAATTTTTGTATTCCAAATATAAATTAGGTCAATATTGGCAAGCATGATTTGATTTGGATATCCGCAAAAGCTGAGTCATGAAAACTCTTCCGAAGGAACATTGTTAATGGTCATTCAAACAGTGCATCACGCCCAATGAGTTATTACGATATAACCATTTATTTTGTGGCACTCACTTCCAAAGGTCAAGATGGATAAAAATGGTAACTTATTAAAAAAAAACTATCTTTTCAAATGTCCTAACAATCATGTTAAACCGTAAAGCACTTTTACAGATTTTTCTCAAGCTGTTTGCTCAACCCTCAAACTGGCACAAGAGAGATGAAGGCAACAGACACTCACAGGAATTTTACCTCTGTTACACAATGCAAGCCTAATGCTCAAATAGCAAATTGTAGGCATCAAACAAAGAACCTTATGTATCTCCCCACTGATAATGTTTACGTTGTCAGGCCAGACGCACAACCTACTTTTCAACTTTAAGCCAAACCAACAATGCAGTGTCCAGATTTGGGTTTTATGTTACAATTAAATTAGATTAATTGACCTGTAAACTAATTGGCACCAATTTAGTTCTGAGCAGAGACATGTGCTAGTTTGGCAGAATAGGAGACCACGTTAATTTAATATATTGTAAAGTTTAAAAACATATTGTAAACATGGAGTAACATGTAAACATCTTTCGATCATGTGTAAGATTAAAAATGCCTGATAATCCACACAGCACCAGTGAGCCAAGTATGACTAACATACACATCATAAACATGAGTGGCAGTTTAAATAAATAGACTAACACCAATCCAATCAAATCATTATCAGAAGACCTTAAGATACTATAGTATTCTGTTTTTTAACACCATCATATTTTAATGGTGAATTTACTACATGTTTCGAAGGGAAAAAAGCCATTTAAATCTGTGGAATAGTGGAGTAAGCATCTGTGGAATAGTGGAGTAACCTTGTGTTTATCACACAGTGTTGATGGTACTTATAAAATCAGCTTTTAAGCAAACCATAAATAATTTGTTGAAAG
Organism: Amia ocellicauda; assembly: GCF_036373705.1. Lineage (NCBI taxonomy): Eukaryota > Metazoa > Chordata > Actinopteri > Amiiformes > Amiidae > Amia > Amia ocellicauda. The sequence continues at coordinate 32,772,206 of NC_089851.1, read as the reverse complement.
CTAATATTCAATCTGTTCAAGCTTTAGTTGTGCATTTTTTATGGAACTTTTACACAAACAAATCTAGGCATCCCATATGTTGCAGGAAACGCACATGTGAAGTTGTTTATGCTGCAGAGTGTCTATTTTAGGGCACGCACACTTTAAAGGTTAGCCTTGGAGAAAAAGAGACGGAAAAACAAACCTGAAGAAGTTGAAGGGGATGGAAATATCATTTCCCTTTTTGGTTTGTTTTAAAAAACACAGCAGAAGCAAATATCCATAAATAACACAGAACTATTATTAACTAATGTTAGAATCCTTAAGAGCTCGGAAATTCACTTATCCCATTCAAAATTGGATTGTGCTCCCTCTCCTTTTTCTTTCATAATAATGATTTGATAATGGATCCAGATGAAAGCTCCAGAAATATTTGTTTTTCCAATTCTGTTTTTGCAACTCTGCTTTTTTGTACTTCGAATGAAACAAAAAAAGTGACTCATTTTAGACAAAAGCATTAGGGATCATTCTTATTATCTAAAAGGAAAATCTAATGAACAATGTGTTATGCATAACTAAGAGTCAAAGGGTACAGACAAGCTGCAGGAAGAAATATATAGAAAGTAGAAAGTATTTAACAACAAGCTGACAATGTAAGATTACTGTTAAAGAAGTGCTTTGTGACATGAACACTTTAATTGAAATCCAGCACTGAAAAACACACAAGTATAGATCTGTATAGATAATTTTCAGTTATGTGATTGTAATTTGTGTGGTCAGACCCCGTGATCAGATTGGAACCCCTGTCTCGGGCACACCTTTAAACACCTGACCGGTACAACTCCACCAATACAGCAACAAACCCCACACCAAAAGGTTCCCCTGGGGGTGGGATTTGAATGCTCTTCCATGATCGGAGAGGGATGACGTCACCACAACGAGAACACACTCTATTACAGGAACAAGAAATTGCACAACCGCACATGAGAATGACTTTTTAAAAGGTTTTAGAGTATACTCATCCTCCTGGAGCTTGACAGAATGGAGGTTTAAGTTCCTTTTGCTCATGCTTGACAGTTACATTTGGAGCAGTTACCCTAGATTGCTGTATGTGCATATTTTACACGACTCCTTGATTGTATGTGTAACTAGCATTACCATGGAACAAAATGTATTCACACAGCAGAAAATATTCCAATTGAAGATGCTGATTAAACTATTACTTCATTTAATAAAACTGGGAATATAGGAAACAATATTTTTGTAATCCTAATTTTTATAACCTTCAACATAACATTTGATGAAGCTATGAAAGATTTACCAAGAAAATATTAGATATTAAAGGATTTCTTCTGAAATAACCTATGTTTGGTGCGGCACAAAAAGATCTGAATAAACAAATGTTACAGTTTGTTTTATATATTACACTGAAAATGTAAAAATAGCAGGCCAAAGCATAACACAGGCAATGCTATTTCATACTGAAAATCTGCAACATGGGATTCTTTGTTTGAAGGCAGAAACACCTCAGTGTTATTTCTCTCAGAGGAGCTGTCAACTTAAATCTGAAGACCAGTTTGTATACAGCCTCTATCTTATATTCTTTCGAAAATTACATAAAACAGTAATAAAATCATCTCAAGTGTTCTTCAGAGTGCTGTAAATGCCCTTTGGTTATGCTGTATGTATCTATATACATAAAACTAGTATATATTTTGAAGAGAATTAGGTTGAATATGTAAAGAGCCTTCTCCCATGAAAGCAAAAATGCAAGATGCTTGGTAGCTGTACAGTAATATTACCGTCAGTATTGTTCTGGAAAATAAGATGCAGCTGCAGTTATAGTCTTTCAACTGCCACTTGACATATTGTAATGTTTATGCTGCCCCCAAATAAAGACAGACTGACATGTCATTTTACCACTTTAAATATTAAACTGAAAAAGAACAAAAAGTTTCTTTAGGAAACTTGATAGCAGCATGTAATTATCCATATTTTATAGTTTAACATGTCATGAGATGTTCATAATGAAAACCACTGGAAACTTACATTTCTCAGCGTGTAAAGTATTGATGGCTAAGTTAAAAATGTTTTATTGCTTTGAGCTGAAAGGAACAGGTAAGTCAATTTTATTAAATGGACAATTGAAAGCCTCTGTACTGACCTTCTAAGACTATCAATATGTTTGAGGGTTTTTTCAGTCGTTCAATTGTTATACTTCTGTTTGTTCTGATACATGCAATTGTTTTTCTCTCTTCTTGAAATTCCAACCATGCATCGTTCCATGGTTCTATGTGTCATGTCTAATTTCTGTGTAATTTTTGTATTTAGTAATATATATCTCCATTGCAATGCAAAATAATGCAGACTTCCTAAGGTGTCCCATTTTGTGAAATTACAAAATGATGTATGTCATTTTTTTTTAAATATTTTATTCTAAACTTGAATGCTCACACTTTTTAAGGGGAAAATAAGTTACAGTAAATGTCAGCCAAAACTAAAGAGAACAAACAGAAATATGTAGATTGCATATGTTTCCAGACCCGTCAACTCAATATTTGGTGGAAGCAATTACAGCTGGAAGTCTTTTGGGGTAAATCTTTGAACACTGCCTTGGTGTAATTTTTGCATTTTCTTTTTGGTAAATATTTCACCAAGATGCTTGGGGATCAAATAAGGACAGACGTTTCCAAATCTTTCCACAGATTCTCCAAAGGATTAAAGTCAGGACTGTGACTGGGACACTCAAAGACATTCACTTTCTTATTCTTTAGCCACTCCAGTGTAGCATTGGCTTGTGTGTTGGATCAATGCCCTGCTGAGAGGTAAATTTTTGGCCCAGTCTTTAACAGACTTTTCCTGTACTTTGATCCATACATGTTTCCTTCAATCCTAACAAGCTTTCCAGTCAATACTGAGGAGAATCATCCCCAGAGCATAATACTGTCACCACCAGACTTGACTGCAGGGATGGTGTTGACTGGGAGATGTGCTGTGATGGGTCTGCACCAAACATAATGCTTGCTTTGAGTTGGTTTATTTTTGCCACCCAGCCATACAGGTTAGTTTTGTGAAGTGTTGTGGATATTGCTGACTAATGCACATTTTCTCCCATCTCAGCATACAATGGCTTCAATGGCTCTGTAGCTCTTTCCAAGCTGTCCTTGGCCTCACAGTTTCATCCCTCACCAGTTTCCTCCTTCGCCCCGTTGCTCAGTTTGTAGGGACGACTTGATCTAGGTCTGGGTAAATCAATGCACCTTCCAGTTCTTGATGATTGAGGACACTGTGCTCACATGGATATTCAGAGACTTCGATATTTGTTGTACACTACTCCTGACCTGTGCTTTTCAATGATTTTATCCCTGACTTGATTTTAAAGCTTCTTGGTCTTCATGGTCAAGTCTTTGCTTGAAATTCACTACAAGGCACGGTGTATATATATATCGAGCATCTGTGGGATGTGCTGGACAAACAAGTCCGATCCATGGAGGCCCCACCTCGCAACTTACAGGACTTAAAGGATCTGCTGCTAACGTCTTGGTGCCAGATACCACAGCACACCTTCAGAGGTCTAGTGGAGTCCATGCCTCGACGGGTCAGGGCTGTTTTGGTGGCAAAAGGGGGATCTACACAGTATTAGGCAGGTGGTCATAATGTTATGGCTGATCAGTGTACAGTATATATATATATATATATATATATATATATATATATATATATATATATATATATATATATATGAGAGGCCACTTTGTAAGGTTCATCGACTTAATCGCGTGTTGCTCCTCCTTTTGGCCTCAACAGCCTGAGTTCATCAGGACAAGGACTCAACAAGGTGTTGTAAGTGCGCTACAGGGATTTTGGCCCATGTTGACTCCACTGCTTCCCACAGCTGTTACAAATTGGCTGGTGCTGGATCTCTACTCTGAATAGCTTGTTCCATCTTATCCCACAGATACTTGATTGGACTGAGATCTGATGACTGGGGAGGCCACTGCACTGAGCTGAATTCACTGTCATGTTCCCGGAACCATCCCTGGACAACCCTGACCATGTGGCATGAAGCTTTATCCTGCTGAAAGAACCCATCCGCAGACGGATACACTGCTGCCATGAAGGGATATATCTGATCGCCAACGATGTTCACATATCCTGTGGCATTCAAACATTGCTCCACTCATATCAAGGGACCTAATGTGTGCCATGAAAATACACCCCCACCATCAGACCGCCACCAGCTTGCATTGTTAACACCTGGCCGGATGGATCCATGGACTCCTGCATTTTTCACCATATCCTGGTCCTCTCATCAGAGTGAAACAGCAGGAGCCGTGATTCATCAGACCAGGCGATGTTCATCCAATTCTCCCTAGTCCAGTGTTTGTGTTCTTTATCCCAGTGCAACCATAGTCTCTTGTTTTTCGCTGCCATACACTATCTATAATAAAGGCACGACGAGTTGTGAATTCTGATATGCCTCTTTCGGCATCACTGTTGTACTCGCCTGTTATTTGAATAACTTTAGCATTTTTCTTCCCATTCTCCCTCTTAATTTCACACACACACAATCCCTAAGTACACGCCTACATTTAATGGAAAAGGGAAGTATACCTAATGTGCCTAACCTAATACCTAACCTAAAGTGGCCACTTAGTGTGTGTATTTTTCACTGTGTACCAACAATCACATTTTACAATTACGAATTAGAAACTTACAAAAATATTTAATGTAAGACTAATAAAAGTTAAATAATGGATATGTGTTTAATTTATACTAAAGTAAAACACAATAAAACCATACCAATACCATGAACTTCACTTTACATGATGCTGTTTCTAACTTGGCTTTTGCAGTGATTAGAAAGAGCAAATTAGAAAGAGGGTCCACACTCAAAAACATGATTTTTCAAAAATTATGCATTTAATAATCCAAAACCATATTGCAGCCATTAGCAAGTAATTGATATATTTGACTATAGATTGTGTTTGATCTACGCACCATATTATATTATACTATTCATTTCTTGATCTGATTGTGTTCTAAGCTCAGGGTCTGTATTCTTTATTTTGCACTGACCAACCAATGTTTTAAACAACCTAGGCAAAAGCTTTAGAGGCCTAGCTACCTAACTTTCACAGTAAAGGTGCAAAGATATACATTTTAAAATATATTTAGGTAACGTACAAACACAACTTATTATAGTAACATTTCCATTTATAGTGTCCACATGCATGTACTACAAGTAAAATTAATCGCCAAAATGTTGACTAATGTTCACGTCTCCATATAAATAAAAATCAAGGCTACTTTAATTTAATTTAATGAAAAATGGTGTTTAAAATTAAAAACAGCTTTGCGTAACATTGCACTTGGTGTAGTATCATACAGGTAGTAAGTGTGCCCATATATGGATTTAAAAATACATTGGAAGAGACAAATTATACAATATCTATGTACAAATATTGACCTATATATAGCATTGTAAAAATTAATATAAGCTTGTAACGTAATATACAATTTCGTTAATGTGAAAATCTCACTATAACTCAAATATTTTCAAGTCTCAGCCAGTAGTAGTACTTTTTTGATATGATGGAATAATCAAGAGAGTTTCTATTTTTTGCAATTGACCAATATGACTGTGAGAATCTGAAAGGCAGAACCACCCACAAGTCCTGTTTTATGCATTGCTTTTCTTTTAGCTTGTTTTATTATTGTTATTATTAGTAGTAGTAGTAGTAGTTGTAGTATTAATTTACAAAAACAATAAACACAAGTATAAATAGTAGATGGATGACAGTTCATATACAAGGATATGTCCCTTTCTCATAGTTTCTGTCCTGCCTGTCCTTCTTTCGATCGAACACACCGATTGTTCATGGGTTGTTTATATTTTAAAACCTTAAGTAAATGGAGCTGTACTTTAAATACCGTATCAGTGTAGCCTACACTGCCTCAGAGCAAATTGTGGATGCGCCTTGTATCATATAAATCTCTGTTTTGACAATAACTTAAATTTTTAATGTTTGTTAGGATGTTACACATAGCTGAAGGGTATGTGAGAAAGTTCCTCAGCTTCCTGTTGCTACCAAGTCGATTTAGAAGTGCTTTTCAGTGCACTTTTGCAATGGATGTGTGAGTCAAGCTGCCTGTTTGTGTAGATTAATGTTTTCTTTAAACGCATAAGATAAGTAAAAAAGTCTTATTGTACAGTTTAATTCCTGGTACAATCATATAGACACAATCTCAAGCAGTTTATTATATAAGTTATCCCACTGAATGTAATATTATTATGATTATTATTAATATTGTCAATAGTAGCACTACTATTACAAGTGCAAAAACAAATAACCAAAAATAAAAGAGATAATAAGAATGACATACTGTAAGATAGGCCTTGATTATTTCATATAAGAACTATTGTAGGAACAATGGCTGGGAATCAATCAGAACTTTGACCCACCTTCTAATTGCAAATTACACCCTAGAATGTGATGAGGGTTGTTTTCTTTTTAAGAGTAGAAGAAATATGCTTCTTATAAAAAATAAAACTGCTTTTGTGGTGCAGAAGGGGTCAGAATTGTGATTTAATCCCAGCCCATGTTTTCAAAACTCCCTTGCAGGATACTGTTGTTCTTTATAACAGTCAAACCTGAGCCCTCACCGTGTTTGTTTTATTGCTAGGCTGCACCCCCGTACTCTGCTGCAGCTTCAAATCTCATAGAGAAAGAAGTGCTGGCTACATGTGCTGTGTTTCGCATGAGAAGCAGATCTTCTCTGTTTCTGCTGATGCATTAGTGCCAGGAAGCAGTGCGGGATTGGCAAGACTTAAAAAAAAAAAAAAAGGAGGGAGGAAAAACAAAACAAAAAACTACAACAACAACAACAACAACAACAACTGTACATCAGCATCCAGGGACTTACTGTACCTCAACAATGGCCCCATCAGGCTGCCGGAGGAAGTGTCGGTGCAGCTCTCTGAGCCCGCTGAGGTGCATGGTGTAGACAGACACATGAGTGCTGATTTCTTCTGGGCTTGTCGGCAATCCAGAGGTTTCACAGCGATGCCGGGGGTCACAGCTGGAGATGGCACAGCTAGCTGAGGGGTCCTCGGTCCAGATGTAGTCGTACACTGCCACCTAGTGAGACAGACAAAACACCCCCCCCACACAGACACACACACACACACACACACACACACGCACCCACCCCCGCATCACCCAGTTTAATTAGGAACTGTCAAGGGCTTGTCATACCAGCCAGGGCTCTCACTAAACACCAACAGGGAAAGAGAGCAACAGACAGGGTTGAGCCGAATACCTGCACTCACTTGCACAAATGCTCACTTCACACAATTAATTCCTCATACCTGAGACCATAATTCAAGACTATTAAAAATGAGGGAGACAGGGCTGTTGTTGTGTGTTTTTTTTCTTTTTTTATGTGCATTTGAAAAGCTGTGGACGGTAATTGCCTAGTATTTGCTTTGAGCTTCTGCACCGGTATACTTTGTTAGACAATGCTTTGTATGTTTTAAGTTGTAGTTAAAAGTTAGAGTTCAATTTCGGACTCAAATGTAAGAGACCTAAATTAAAGTATGTGCAGAAAGATTGTGGGCAATACAAAATAAAAGTAGTTCCTATTTCACTTTCCCTCTAACTTCACTGCAGTCAAATAGGTGAGGCAGTTTCTCCGTCCTATTTGCATATAAAAGTCGGTCCAAGTTGTTTGTTTTTGTACTGAAGTCCAACCTCATGTACCTGTAATGTATTTCACTCATCGATTAAGAGAACAGGGAAAGGAAGCAGAGCATGTAACATGTTATATAGGTCATGTAACTTGAAATCATTCATGTGTTAGGACCATGTTGTTTCCCTGATATCTGATATATTAGATGCTCACTTGAGTCAACTCAATAACAGGCACCGGGATTAACCTGTTCTCAGGTAAAATTGGGTTCGATTCACCGAGGACTGGAAACGCACATGCGGAGGAAACCCGCTGAACTTTTAATGAACACTTGCACCAGCGCACAGAGGTGAACGAATCAACCACCATACAGGGAGCTTAAAGTAAAGAGCTCTTATCTGTGCAATCTCTCCACCTGACAAGAACCTACAGCCTGCAATCACAACTAACAATAATGCCTCACTGAAAATCATCTTCAAGAATAAAAACAGATTAATGGAAACTGACTCACTGACAATAGAGGCAAGCATGGGCAGGCCGCGATTCGGCAAAGGTTCAGAACGTTGCTTAATTAAAGTATGAGTCACTAACTTGTAAATTGTTCTCAGAGTCTCTTTAATGTCTACGTGAACACCGGGGTGACTCAACCAGGGTTAAAAAGAGAAAAAAAAAAAAGGAACATGAGGAAGTTTCAAATCTTTAAGTTTACAAATTCAAGATGACCTTCTAATTGGTGCTGTAATTATGATTCCTTAGGAAAAAAAAAAAAAGTACTTGATCATTTAAAAGCAAACATCTTCAAAGAACTGCAGGTCATTGGTTAAGGAGTAACTCAAATTTGTGTACCAACGTTTTGATTTCTTTAATGACCTAAATCATCACTAAAAAGCACAACTTGGGGTCATTAGTGTAGGTGAACCGTTACTGCTCATAATTAGACATATTCAGCCGCTAGAAAATAGCTCCCCATGTACGGCTCTTCAACCTCCAGTAGGTATAGTCACAGAGGACATTCAAAGTAGTGAAAATAAAGATGTCATCGGAAAAATTTAAACAAAAAAAAAGTAATAATAAGCCAAAACGTAATTTTATTTTGGACTCATTTGCTCCTCTTTTGATCTCCTTCCCCATTATAGATGAAGCTCCCCGAGGACTTTCTGTTTGCTCAGAAAGCAGTTTGAAGGCTGAGGAATACTAGCACAGAACAGAATTCATACAGGGAAATACGATTTATTGCTGATGAGGTGAAATACGAAAAGTAAACTATAAGCTTCCACTTTACTGTTTAATTTACCATCAGTGATCAAACGTATATGAAAGGTATGATCTGTATCAAGAAGATGTAAAAAAAAGAACATCAGTCTTTAATCTGACTCTCGTAACTCTGTGACACCTGCTGTGCTTCAAAGTTCAAAGTAACAATTGTGAGAAAATGTGACAAGTTGAAAAAAATCAGTGTGGCCTAAACATAATACAAACAAATCTTGTATTATGTGTGTGCATACTTAAACTGCGCACATAAACCATATAGCCATTATGATTTGTGGTTGATGTTATTGTATCTTACAAATAAATAATAGTTTGGTAGCAATAAAATATTCAAAATTTGCATCGGAAGCAATTGTCATTCTCCCTGTTTTAAGGTGATATATAAAAAAACTGTAGATTGTAGCATCAGCAGTGCATTTTTCATTTTTCCATTTGATAGCTCTAAGTGATGTGGCTGATTTAGAATCAATGCCTCTGTATTTTAGAGAGACCAGCTGTGGCTAAAACAGATAGAATTCAAGTCAGCTAACCTAATTCCAAGCAATCTGCCCTGGATTTATAGTTTAGTGCTGTATTTAGAAATCGGATGCAGTACATATCTGTCGCTTTCCTTGAATGAGGGGGAATCCGAGCCAGTACTCCTTTAAGAATTATTAATATAAAAATAGATCACTCAGCACAGGAGTAAGTGTGTTATATGTAGACTGGAGACATTACTGGAAATGTGTAAACACAGTAAGCAGCAATCATGTTGAAAGCAGTGAAATGAAGCTACCAATCAACATTCCTCTCCTTTATATATCTCTGTGTAATAAACATGTCTTGACACACGCACACACACACACACACACACACACACACACACACACATATAAATAAATACTTACCTGAAGCACTGTGATATAGATATATGTAACAGTACTTCAGGTAAGTATATCTCAGAAAATGATATATTAAACTGAAATAAAATTAAAATAGTACGCACTTGGTATAGGATGCATGCAAGCTGAAAAATAAATATGTCCTACCATGACCCCACTATTAGTATGTATTAATAAGTGCTATGTATAAGTACTAGAGGTATACTGCTAGGACAATTATAGAAAAAATATATATCTATGCATTTAAAATCAAAACACACATACAAAAACTAAAAATATGAGTAGAATGTCTAATTTAAAATGTCGTGTCTGCGCATATTCAACACACATAAGAAAAAGTAGATGGATACATTGTAAAGTATTCAACAAGTCTATCCTCCAGTTATAAAGCTTATCCATTATATTATAATTCCCCAAAGCAGTGAAGAAACATTGCTTTTTACAATTTAGTTAAGCGTTACTGTTGAAACGTTTAAATATATTTTTTACTTTCGTCACTATCATCATTATTATTGTTTCTTTCGTTCTTTAACTTGGAGGAATTTTCGGAGCAGGAGTACAATGCGTGCCTCTATCAAAGCGCAGTTAAGAATCTCTTCACCTGCAGCTGCATGTGTGAATACCAATTCCCTTGGCTCCCTTCCAGGACGGCACAGATAAAAGTATTGACAGGGCCATTGTTGGTTTAATTCTTTACTGATTGATACAAACTGTCTCTCCATCCCGCGCCACAAATCAGGATCACTCCAAGGTTTCAGTTGATTCTAATTTTACTTTTGATTTGCATGCTCCTTGCGCTAATTAAATATTCTCTGTCAAGTCACCGAAATGACAAACAATGCTCTGCAATTTTGGCACATTATTATGTATGAAATATGGGTATAATGTATTCCAGTTGGCTGAATAACTCAAGAGCATATGTAATGAGCACCACAAACTAGACACTGAAGGCAGCCTGTACAATAGTTAACCTTTCTTTTTTCTTTCCTTTCTTCCCCCCTTTTTCATCAAGACAAAAGCTGCTGACCTGCCTATTCGCCACCCCCCTCCCCTCTTTTATTTTTTTTCCCCAAACACAATTTATATATAGCGGTAGACTTCCACTGGGATCCTTTTGGTTTCAGTTCTGTCCCACTTGGCTTTAATTTACAGTGGGAAAATAATTAGAATCTCACTTTTCTGAAGACTGGAGTGAAAATGTAAACAATGCTTCCCTGCGGGCGAGTGCTTTATCAAGTTGACAGGTGCATTTGAATTTGCTTGGGTGGGGGACAGAGTAGGTTATTTATGTGTCAGTCTAACAGAGAGGCTTGGCCATCTAGATGGGCAGCACACTACTGTACCATGGCAGTTTTGCCCCTAATCCTGCGACTCAGAACTGCTGCAATAGGGCCAGAGACACTCATAAGCTAAAAGTGTTTACCTGTACGTAACCTCCCCGGCGCCTGGAGGTACGAGAGACAGCGCTGAGGTGTCGTATGCACTCGGAAGCATTACCCATACCGTACTACAATATTTTTTATATTAAAATGCACTCTCTCTCTTTTTTTTATTTGCAATATAACTATGTCAGGAAAAGGTTATACTGTGTGAATGTACAGTGTCCAGCAATAACACATAAAAACCAACCAATGACACCAAACTCTCACAACTTAATGTATAGAATACATATATATTAGGGTTTCCCAATGCACAGGAAAAACATGACCCAACTATTTTGAAAACTATTATAATTCTAGTATGGTCCACATATTGCTATAACAATTTAAGCCTCACCTTTAGGATGGGCACACGTGTGGACTGTTGATGAGTTCTCAGTACTGAGCTGCTATGAAAATAACAGTTTAAAAATCATAAAATGAAGGAGTTGTATGGGGAGGGAAAAATTAAAAAGTTAACACCAAGAAGTACTTCAAAAAGACGATATATGTTTTAATTAAATACTTTAAAATACATTTCTCCCCACTGTGAGAATCACAGCCTACACTTTGGAATTAATAATGGTGATTTGTGTCTTAAGCACAATCGTATTTAAAAAAGTGCATTTTGTAAATTATATTTTCCTATAACAATAATAATAATAATAATAATTATTACTATTAAAATATATTGATTGTTGTACTTTATATATATATGTATAAAAGCGAGAAATACAATATTATGCAAATCCATTTTAATGAGGATTACAGGGCAGTGTATGGGGGAAACTAAATTAGACTGTCCCCACACAAACTTTCCTCAAGAAAACATTCAAACAAAGTGTGATTTGGTCTGTTGTGTACAAATCTAGAAGAGAAAACATGTCACCTTCTTCTCTCTCTCTCTCTCTCTCTCTCTCTCTCTCTCTCTCTCTCTCTCTCACCTAATTGTATAAAATTGTAGATTTGAAGCAGGATTCTTTTCTTTTGATTGCCATCTTGCCCCGAAGACTTGACTACGGCCACAATCAGAAGTTGTTACCCCTCTGGGATATTGGGAGCCGTCAAGGTCAGACTCTTTAAAATTAAGTGAAATGAATGCTGTCTTGGCTTTGGCATCAGATCAGGAGAATTAAATGTTGTTCTGTTTGGACTTTCACATGTATGCACAGCCTTTACAACAAGTAACAGTAATATTTTGCAAAACTCTATTTCCATTATGACACTACTCTAAGAAATGGACAAAATCATAATTTGGCTAATACATTAATGACAGACTACCGGTTGGGTGGAGAAGGACTTCCAGGCCAGACATCTCAGCATAGTGTGTCTGCAGTAAAGTCAGTGTGAACGAGAGACGCATTAGCTGGTACGTCAATGTCAGGCCAAGTATGGAAGCTGTACTATCTCTCTGGATGTGAACAATTATTGTGCAATGCTGCCACATAATTATGTGTATTCCCCTCTCTGTCGGATATTATTGTTTAAACATAAAGTCCTTCTTAAAAGACACGAGCCAGGAAGAATGTGCCTGGAAACATGAGGGGAAAATTGAAATGAGGTATTTTGGAAAATATCCTATTTGGTCTTTGTGTTTGTGATAGACTGCTCATTCACTCGCCGACAATCCAATTTGTTCCTTCTGTTTTACATTACGGGTGGCAAATAAAACGCTCTGAGAATCTATAGGAGCCGTGGACTGCGAGGAGAAGTTCAGCGGGGTAACAGATGCTTCCAATAGACTGGCTTACAGCTGTATGTGTTTTGACAGCTGACAATGCCGGCTACATATTATGATGAAATTAAAAGGCCATTTGAAGGAAAAGTTAAGGAGAGGATGGGATTTCAGTAAAATACCTATCACTTTATATCTACATACTTTAGAAACATATATAACCCAACATTAAATCTATATCCAACCACCAACTTTGTAAAGCATACGATTAGGATTACATTTCCCCAGTGTTTCTTCTACTCCATAATGTTACAATTACTCTAAACGTTCTTACTTACTATGATGAAGCAAGAAGGGATACTTTTCTAACCAAAACTACACTGACACAAGATACACTGCCATTTGTTGGGCTATTTTCCTGTTTCTTGTTAGGTTTGTCCAAGGTATCGGTTTGTTGGCAACCTAATATCTAAAACGTAATACATGTACTACAAATTTTACAATTACGCTACTGTTTCAGTCCACATTCCTGGGGTATAGTTGAACTGTATTTCCTCAGTGAATATGAATGTCTTGCACTCTAATAACTAGTGCATACATTTTAATTGATATTAAAATAGATATCATTAATACATTAAGGTTAATACGTAACTGAATAAAAAACATATATAATAATACTTTTGGTGGTCTTACAGAGACACATCTCTGCATCAAAAGCATACAGACTCTAACCACAGCATTCATTTGTCCCACATACTGCATCACAGGTCTGTGCTCATATACCTTTTGATTTAAAAGGACATGCAAGAACAGACTTGGGAGGTGAAGCAGTGATTGGGACAGGGCACTTTATTGTAAGTGGGCTTTAACCATTGAACTGCCACAATGTTTTCACACATTACACCCCACGAAAGTCCATGACCTTTTCACAAACCTCAGCATATACCCTTTACAGTCGCATTTCATATTGAATTCTCTAATGCAGTGTTCCCGCGCCTATTGCCTCGGGCCTCGGAGGCTCGTAGCAGTGTCCACTAATAGCCCCTGTAATTGAAGAAGCTGCTTAGATCTAATGTGAACGCACAGCTTTCCTGAGCTGGAGCTGCACTTCAGGAGCGACAATACCTTCAGCTGACCTCTCCTGTATCAGGGATGATCAACCTTTTTGTTGTGCTTCTGTTGTGCCTCCTTTTCAGAGGTTTTATCATTGTTTTTACTTGGCAAGTGCATCTGCTTTGTGTCTTGCCTGCGAGTCACAAGGCGGTCTGGGTTTGTGATGGAGTGAAACATTCCCCTGCCTTTATTTTGTTGATGTTTCCTTTCCAATTTCAGGTTACAATTTACCCCCCACCCAGCCCCCCGACTCCAAAAACACAATAATAAATAACAGTAAATTATAAAATAGAGGTTAGTCAATAGTTGCATTTATTTACAGATTATCGATTTCTTTCACCCTTACAAATAAGCCCAAAGATGCTGAGATAAAATCTAAATGATCTTGGAGGTGGAGGCTAGTTCACTAAATAATTTCCACTTTATCTGTATACCATTTAATTGTGTTTACGCACAAAGAGCATTAGTTACACACAAAAGACAAAGAAAGAATGCTATATTAGGCACTCTAAAATGAATACGGCACAGTGTATTGTAGTAGCCAGTACCATTTCTCTCCTAAAAAGTTATATTTAAAAAAGTTACAAACCTGAACATGGTTTTACAAACTTATGGGTTGTGATAAAAGGGAAACAATTTTGTAAAAACGTGAATATGTGATAAAAACATTAGGGTTATACACCTTAATGTTGTTTTTAACTTTCCAGACTATTCTTATTTCCAACATAACTTTTGAGAATTATTTTCTTTGGCATTTTTTTTAATTATTATTTTTCATTATTTCACCAACACAATGTGCATCCAAAAAATATTTAAATGGCAGATACTCTTTTGCCTCTGCATGACCATTTTTTATACTATTGGGCAGAAGCTTTAATTTTATCTGCATTCATGTTTACAGAACACCTTATCTTAACTAAAACCAGTCGCCCCTCCCCCATATTTAAAAGTCAAGAAAGTAACCCAAGGTATCATTACATGTATTTTAATATTTTAATTTGGCACATAGCTTTCCAATATGATGACTACAAAGTCTGGTTTGGCTTCAAAGTAGAACGTGTTTTGACAGCTATTATCTGTAAACCCTTTATAGGTAATATAGTCTATAACAAAATGTAGAAATTAGACTGGCTTCATTCCTTGATAATAATCTTCAAGGATGGGATACTACCAATATGGTATAGATATATCATAACAAGCAAACACACATTTAGTAGAACCACAATACAAGTTCTAGGGTAGTGAGTGGCTCATTAGATGCACAGTGGTTTCCAAAGTATTGTTCATGTTTGAACAAACAAACAAAAAAAAAATGTTGTAACAACTTATCAACTAAATAAATAAATAAAGCAGAAAATGCCCTGCTTGGAGACTAAGTGGTAGCTTGTTAGGATAAACAATTATCCAAGGCTTTCTTGTTGCCGTTTTCAAGCCCTGCTTTTTCCTCTACCACTGAAGAAAGGGATGTGTGAAGATAAAACGCAAGTATGATACAGATTACAAGGGAGACATTGGATTTAAGAGCCTTGCCAACTGGGGAACGCTAAGAAGGATTGCTTGCATAAGAGTGACAAGAACCCCGAGTGCTTGCTCTTCATTAGTGCTCCAATCTGTGCCATCTAAACGTCGACAGATTTACCCATATGAATTGTTGCAAACCACCTTGGATTTCCAATAGTTTGCCTGTGGTCACAAATTATCTAGACGCAGGAAGAAAAACTATGCGACTGAGCAAACCTTGATGCGGCAATTGCAAAATTCTGTTGTGAAAACATCTTGAGGGCAATCAACTGCTATTAACACATGTCAAAGGAACTTCTTATGAATTACTGCAAAAATTACAGTTAACTGCATAGCTCCTCCATCATTGTCGAAATGTTCTGACAAAACAGTTTGCATACCTGCTTAAGTATTATAGAAATTAACACCTCCCTTCCAGGTATAGTAATCAAGAGGGTGACAGCAGACAATTAATTAGGTCCATCTGCATCACTGCTTTTACATAATTAATGTGTTCATTACAGAACTTGAATATAATTTTGTACCTGAGACTCCACTATAGAAAGAAGGAGGTATATGGTAACAACATTAGCTCTGGTAAGTGAGAAAAAATAAACATATTCTTATTGAATAACTGAGATATATGGTAGGCCTTACCAAATATATAATAATTTGTAAGAAATACAGAGAAGCATTCAGACTAGAGCATGAATGGCATGGACATCTCTAATGAATGTGCTTGCTGAACCTGCACTGTGGTCAGTTTTTAAGACATTGCACACGCTATTGATTTATCATCATTCGAAACACTGCTTATCCTATCCTTCGCATTAATGTACATTTAAATATATAAATCAAGGTTACGCTCGCTCTTAATTTGTCTTGTGGTTTTTGCTCCAGGTTAGAGCAATAAAATGTCAAAAAGAAAAGAGAAATGTCAGGAGTTCTCGTGCTGTTTTGGCATTTTCATACAGATCTCGGCTCCTAAATTTGTGTTGGTTCTCGCTGTTGATGAATGTTTGTTCCAAATGCAAAAGAGAACCATAGCACACTTCTTCAAAGTATTTTCACAAAATTAATGTGGTATTTTGGAGTAATTTGTTTTTCAGTCATCTATACTTATTTGTAGTCAGCCGTTGAAATGATGGTCCTCCTCTTTATTACACTGATAGAGTGCTCAGAAATTTCCATCCATAACATAGATTGTACAACCCGAAAAATCTGGACTGTATGTATGGAAACATACATTTAAATGGTTAAAATAATAAATAAATAAATAAATTACAATACATACATACATACATTACTATACTTTATAGGGTAATACTTCAAAGATTTACATATTTTAGGATGATGAGAGTTTTGTATATATTTTATTACTTCTGTGTTTGTACTTAATATCTCTGCTATATTAACTGTAACCATGAAAGCTTGTGTCCAACCACTTAGTACTTAGTACTCAGTTATCTGAGTGATGTTATTGAAATAAGCACTCAAATACTTCATTTAAATACTACTGACAAATGTGACAAAATTAAATGCTTAGTCCAGTAATTTTGCAAAAAAGAAATACAAAATTGGCAATATGGACGAGTTACACAAACTTAATTTTTACCTCTACCATTATTCTTCCACATTTCCTCAGAACAAAATTACCAGCTAGTGCACAGCTCATTTAAGAGTAGACCTGGGAAACTGTCAGCATTGTCCTCACAAACTGATAATACAAAAACGCTTTACTTATAAAGCACAGCATTAACATTTAAATAAAATAAATAAGCAATGAAACATGGTCTGTTGATCATCTTTCATATGCAGTTGTGTGCCTATAATTCATTAACTGTATTAACTCAAAACAGTGTATACTAGTTATGTATGTATGTATGTATGTATGTATGTATGTATGTATGTATGTATTTGCAAATTAAGGCATTAAACCAGGGGTCCCCAATTATTTTTCACCGCAAGCCAATTTTAAAGAATGACATGAACCAATGGGCCAGACAAGAATATCCCCCAATGCCTGAGAGAGCCAGTGTTATGTATAATTTTGCACAAAAAAGTACACGTTTCTCAAGATGACTGAGCATTTCTGTTTAAATATAGCATAGAAAATACAATTTTGCATTTGCCGTGCTGTCATTTACAATGTCTCTCGCTATTCATCTTTTTTGGGTACCTAACTCTCCAGTACTTTGCCATCACTAAGCCAACATACTTCATTGTGCAGTAACAGGCCTTTGTGTGCCACTGACACATCCTCTGAAAAGGCCCTGAAGTGTCGATGCTGAAGACTATAGAGTCTCCCGACATTAGGGCTCGTAACTGTGTTCACGGTTTCCTTCATCGCTCCAGTTTTGCCCGGACTGGTAAATTATGCAATGAGTGGACATGATCGCCGTTTACAGCAATGGTTACTGAGCCTTAGAGAGATGGTTACTGAGCCTTTCCGAGAGCCGAGCAGAGCAGCCCCATTGGTAACAACTGAGTAAATTTTGCGACGATCCAAATAGTTATTAAAAAAAAAAACATGCTTAGTTCTTCAAAAACGTTATCAGTAGCCCATGCATAGGAATCGGACATAACAGCTCCTCTAGATGAGACTTGCCATCAAAAAGTGTTATCATCAATGGAATTTATTTGACCAGCTCTGAGGTAGATATTTTGTATTTGTCATGATTTAGCACTTTAGCACATATTAAAAAAGCTCAGTTTCAGTGAAATGCTTTTTGCAAGACACCACGCAACATGGAGGGATGCTGCTGTTGAGTGTTCCTGGATGGATGTGGTTTTATGGTTCACAAGGACACAGTTGTGGCATAAATAAATTAAGCTTTCTATTTTACCTTTGTGTGAGTTTAAATGAGGAGAGGAGTGTTGTTAAAGCTGCCAGGCTTTGTTTCAAAATGTCGATGAACATTTGCAGTTTTTCAGACTACTTCTGTTTGTGTGCACAACACCCACATTGGTTGTGCATGATTATTTCCGAGCAGAACAAAGCAAAAATGATGTGTTCACTCCAAATTAAAAGGTCTGTTTTTGCTTTCTAGATATATAAATGTACTAATTGAGTGTACTTACAGTTGATGTTATTGGAACTCTTGAAAAGGTAAATTAGTACATTGCAAGTGACTAAAAGTATGTAAACTCATTCCTTATTATTAGACTTGAACTGTGGATGTGGCTGTTATTATTGTTTTTATTTCACTTTGCAATATGCAGAGAATCTAAACATTAACAAACATTAAATAATACAATATAAAACATCAGCTGCTTGAAGCTGGGTCCCTGGTCACACATGCACCACAAATTATCCTTTTGTGGGCCGTCTGTTGAGGACCCCTGTATTAAACAGTGCAGAATAAAATGTGAATACATGTGATGAAAACGGGCTTCTTCAGTTTGTTTACACATTGTCAAAAATGCAATTGTGATTTATAAGATAGCTATGTACCTAAAATAAACAACCACCCATTTGTCATTGTTTTTGCAAGATGTCTAATTTAAAAAGTAGAACTTAAAAAAAAGAAAAACATTTACATTACTAAGGAAAACCAATAGCGCTGCTTTAATTGCTTCAAAGATTTTAACTATGTTTTTCACCTTCACATCTATATCATTTTTATACAGCGCCTATCATAAATGTACCTGAGAATATATGTTTTTCCTTTTTTTCACCCTACTAATGAAGGCCTTGTGGCCTATTGTTATTAAAATTATGCTTTTCCCCTGGATATTAATTGGGTCCATAATAAGAAACACGTTGGATTCATTATTTAATTGCAAGGGCATATTTCGAATACAGTTTCTGAAATGTATTTTTAATGAAAAACACTACATCCTGACCTAATCATATCAACCTTATTCTATCTAATTAAGGATGCAAAAAATCATTAGAGTTGCAAAATATTAGTTTCAGCTCCGTCGGGCTGCTACCCTCTCCTTCATGAATATATTTTTTTAAGTCTATGATAAATAGTTAATGAGGTAAAAATGACAAAAATTTGCATGTAGGCAAATTAGTTTAATAGGGATATGTCTTCTCTGAGTTGGGAAAGTGACCCTTTTTTCGCAGGGAGAATGGCTAAAATAATTATGAAATGATGGCAAGGCCCATCTTATTTAAATGAAAAATAGCCTGCCTGAATAATATAAAAATCATAAAATGCAATAACCCTAAATTTTCATCATACTGGCAAATGTATTTAATGTGTTAGCATTTTATCAGTTTAATAAAGGCAAATTAGGTCCAATATGAAATATGTAGTTATTGTTGTAATCCTGGGAATGTGTCATGCAGATTGCAAGGCAGACGAGGCTGAAACCAAATGTCAGCAAAATGAAATATTTTCTTAATCACAAACAAACTATAGTGGTAATACTTGTGAAGCTTGCTTTACATATACAATTTCAATATCCTGCTAATTAACCTACATGTAGCTGCAACATAATAACACAGTTCCCCTTTACAAATTAACAGTTACTTCTCTACGTGGATAATCTGAATATGACTATATTGTGCAATACACACTAAACTGTGGTTTTATGCAACGAAAATAAACAACGGGGAAAAAAAAACAGACATAATACCCCCATACACTACAGCAATCACACTAAACTCAAACAGTACCTATACAATTATATTCCCTTCCAATAATACTGCTTTCAGTTTTGCCTGCATATTTATTATTTAAGTAAATCCCAAAGTGTATCGCTTTTAAATGCAAAAATTGGATGTACTGCTGCAAAACAAGGGTGTAAAAAGTAAAATGTAAACTTCTATACCTGAGAGCTATAACATCTCAACATTTCATCTTCATTGTAGTTGTCTCATATCTTTATCTTATTCTATATCCTTGTTTTGTATGCAGTTTCTGTTGTGCCAACATACAGTTGCTCTGATACTGTCGAGTAAAGTAACCGATCCATCCAGCTCCTAGCCCTAGGAACTCCTGGTCCTAAAGGATCCCAGTCACTTTCAAAGCAGGAATAATACTTTCCGCTGTTGCAAGGACGTTTTTGCTGCAGGAGGAATGCCTCACGTTAGTGCACACAAGAAAAAAAAAGAAAATAAGTAAAAACACTGCTGTGACTTGTGAAACGTGTTCTTCCATAACATGTTGATATTTGATAACATTCATGCCTGTAGTCACTTCACCTATGGACCCGATTCTAGCTGCACAGAGCGTTGCTCATACCAGAGTCAATGTTACATCCCCTGCACCAGGTCAAATGAACAGTGAACGGTATATGAAGCTTAGTCTTAGATCGCTTTCCCTTTCAAACTGGCCCTTTCATTCAACAAGCACGGCTCAGTTCTGTCAGTTGCTTTTCCAAGTTGGTATGGTCCTGTTAGGGTTCCCGTAAGGGATTCTTGAAGACTGGTTTCTTGCTACAGGCACATTATTACAATACAATAACAGCGCTGGCATGTATAGGTGTTTGGAGTGTGTGAGAGTGGTGGGGGAATGTGATCAGTTTTATGTCAAGTAGATTATGGTCTATTGCTTTTTATATGCACTGATTTACCACATAAAATGGTGGTTGAAGTCTCCCTTGTATTAAAGTGATGTCTGACCACAGAAGATCTGTAGCGTCTCTTATATTTTTAAATTATTATTTTACAGTTTAAATTATTATCTACTGCAAGGAGAGAGAATAAAATCTCCTTAATTACCATGTATTGTGGATAATGTAGTTTCTGGCAAATGGTACTATAACTCCATAAACACATCATGAATTGCATCCAGTTTTTTATTTTTTTATTATTATTTTATTTTTATCTTGTACAATGTTGAATTCCTATGAAAAATCATCATTGGCAAAGGAATTGTAGAATACTGCAGGAACAGGCCCCTGTGTCCATGTATGTATGTATGTATGTATGTATGTATGTATGTATGTATGTATGTATGTGTGTATTATTTATGTATTATGTGCATTGAAACTGAGCAGTTTAAAACTAAGATTTAGAAATTTGGCACTTAATGTATAAGATTGAGAATAATATATAAAAGCAGCACTTTATGGTTTGTTAAAAAGTAACTATATTCAGTCTCAAGCAGGCAAGTAGACCTTAACCCTCAGAGAACTATAGGGCTGTTAATCATATATATATATATATATATATATATATATACACAAGTTATTTTTGAAAACAGTTGTTGTGAGAATAAAAATGTTGTATGCTGTATAACATACATGTTTCTGTTAATGCACATTTCTATATCCATTCCAAAAATAAATTCATAGTAGAAAGAATAAAAAAGGTAAATGACTTTATATGATCATTATAATTTTTAATTGTAAACTTAAGTAATTTGCGTGAAACAGTTTTTCTCCTGACATGTAATGAATCCATCATGACTTTAGCACACTAGGGGTTAAGTATAAATGACTAATAGATCAGAAATGGCCATACTTTGTAATTATGTAATTATATGTTTAAATATTTCTTCAGTAGAACATCAGAACAGCATACTGTACATAGCATTCATAATTTAAATGTGTTCAATATTGTCTTTAATGAGTACACTAGGGTGTGAAACGTTTAAAACTAAATATATTTCCTAAAAGACAAGCCTTTTTCTATTTTTTAGCTAAATATTCATCTGACACAATGGGTAAAAAATATACTTAACACAAGTTGAAGGGGATTTTATTTGTTTCATGTCTATTTTTTTTTTTTTTTTATCTGCAGAAAATGACTTTGATATACTATGCTTCCCATTTTTTGGGCCATATTTAAACAAAACTATGACCCAGCCGCTAATGGAAACCTACAAATCTATACTCAATGGTGGCTAATGTTTTTGCCATGTGCTACTTCTCCTACTCATAAATACAACTGCTATCAAGAGCATGTTTGTAGTTTGCTATTTGCAGTGGGGTGGGATTGATTTATTCCAGCCCCTTGATCATTTATTTTGATAAAGATTGTTTATGAATTAATTAATTATTATTATTATTATTGATTTATTTTATATATTAAGTTTGCTGAACACCGGAGAGCAATGTAAAGTTGATTAAACTTTGTAAAGACATGGGCAGTGCAATCTTTGGACTGCCACTCTATATGAATCAATGCAGTGTATAAGATAAAGTTATACACATAGATATATGTATGTTAGAGTGTGCGTGTGCGTGTTGATTGAGTGGTCTTTAATGTAATATCTTTGAAAATTGGTTTCTGCAGACTAATCAAGCACCCGCTAGCTGAGTTTCTGTTTTGGTAATTATCTTGTACTAATTAGAATGAAGTTAAAGACCTTTGAGATGAATTCTTGCCATTCTGAAATGTAAGTAAAAAAAATATAATGATATAAAATAAGGTTGTTTTATATTTCTTTGGAAACTATATATCTTTGTTAATCCTTCCTGGCTTAAAGGTAAGAGAAGCCATTGAACGTCTGGGCAAACCTGGCGGTCAACCTGGCAGTCATCATCTACTGTAAAAGACACCTGAATATCTTCATAATTCAACCATAGTTTATTTTCTGTGATCTAAGTGTCGTGTGTGTGTATTTTATATATATATATATATATATATATATATATATATATATACAGTATATATACAGTACCTATAGAAAGTCTACACCCCTTTGAACTTTTTTCACATTTTGTTGTGTCAGTGCCTCAGATTTTCATGCATTTAAATTAGGATTTCTTTCTCTACTTATCTAGACAGCATATTTCACACTGTTAAGGGGAAAAATGGGAAAAGTTTATATTCTGACAAAATATATATATTAAAAAATAAAAAACTGAAATATCATAATTGGATAATTGGTGAAAGCACCTTTGGCAGCAATTACAGTTTTGACACCTAGATTTGGCAATGTTTGGCCATTTATTATATAACTGTTCAAGCTCTGTCAATGTCCTTGGGGAGTGTTGATGGACAGCAATCTTCAAGTCATGCCACAGATTTTTTTATCTGATTTAGGTCGGAGCTCTGATGGGAGGACCACTCAAGGACATTTACCTTTTTGCCAACTTACCATACAGGCCACATTTTTGTGTGTGTTGTTGTTCCATGCACACTTTGACCAGTCTTGGCCATAAAAGCTTGTAGCTCTTGTAAAGTTGCCATTGGCCTCTTGGTAGCATCTCTGATCAATCTCTTGCTTGCTTGATCATCCAGTTTGGAGGGACGGACAGATTTAGGCAGGGTCTTGGTGGCGCCATACACCTTCCACTCCTTAATAATAGTCTTGACCGTGCTCCAAGGGATATTCAAGGCCTTTGATGTTTTTTATACCCATCCTCTGATCTGTGCCTTTCGACAGGTTTGTCCCCAAGTTCTATTGAAAGCTCCTTGGTGCTCACGGTTGAGTCTTGCTTTAAGAAGCACTACCCTGCAGAGGGAAGCTATAGGAACTGCTGAAATGATCCTGAAATCATGGGAAGCACTACAGTTTAAATCAGGTGGTGGCCACTTAACTTGGTATGTGATTTTGAAGGTGATTGCTAAACCTGAGCTAATTTAGGATTGCTTTTACAAGAGGGGTGGATACTTATCCATCCAAGCTATTTCAGTTTTTATTTTAAATACAATTTCTACATATTTCTAGAATATTTGTTTCACTCAGAATTTGTGGGGCAGGATATGCAGATACATGGAAAATTATTTTAGTACATTTTAATTCCTGGCTTTAAAGTAACAAAAGGTGAACATTTTGAAAGGGGGTGTAGATTTCTATAGGCACTGTTCACATGAGGAAGTACCCACCTTTCTTCTCTCTCCATTTATCCCTCTCCATTGCTCTGCCTTTTTCACAATGTAATTCAGCTCTTGATTCGACACTTCTAGATCTTGGGGTATGAAGAAAGCCGCCTCGTTACCATGCAAGCGCTGGAATACATCTAGCATCCGTCCTTCATTATGCAATCTACACCAAAACAAATGTTGTTAGAGAAACCACTGCTGCATTATAACCATTAGTGTTAACACGTACAATATCACTTTGATGTGCAGTAAACAAGTAAAGTCATTCTCACATTTACAGGTGCAGCTTATGGTGGTCCAGATGCTGAACAATACAAATGTTAAAAAGCTCAACTTATTTGTATTAAGTGTTTCGTTTAACACTCACTTTTAATCTCAATACAATGTCCAAATCGATTAATTCAACGCAATATAGACCAGAGTCAGAAGACACAAATGGAATTTAAGTTCAGGTGGATTCAGGACTGTGAGTTGAAGTCTGTTCTTTACACACAGTGGGTGAATCCAGGAGAAATACAATACACAAAAACAAAAACACTGGAGGATCAAGTTGTTGATGCTGACCCTTCAAGAAATCAATGCTTTGATAAATAAGGTGTTTGCTACTAGCTACTAAACCAGAGATGCCCAAACTGTAAAGCCTGGAGGGCCAATTACCAGGTTAGACTAATAATTTCCAGCTCACTGAAGTAACTCGGGGTAACCGAACGAGGCCTGTATATGTGAAGTGTGTTGAGATGCGTCTTCTGACAACATAGTCCTTCATTACAGCTACGGATTCTTGTCATATTAAGCAAACAGCTCTTCCTTTAACTTCAGTAAAAATAGCTTTCAGACTTTTTCTCGACTGTCCTTGCTGAATCCACACAGATGAGTGCCCCCACACACCCCCACAACACTTGATAATAGCTTCCTATCAGGGAGAGTCTGTTTGCAACGTTATCCAACAAACAGACCATAAGTTAACAGAATATATATATTTTTAATAATGATTAAATCATTTGAAATGTGTTTCAATCATGTTATTTATGTCATACCCTTCTGCTGGTCAAATCAAGTGTGGCTGTGGGACAAATGTGGCCCACAGGACGTAGTTTCAGGGACCTGCATTAGAGGAATCACATGGGCTGACAACCTAATTGTGTCTACTACCTGTTGAATCACCATGTGATTTGTTGAAATATCATGAAAAATCATAAGTAACTGCATGTATAAAGACATTAGTCTGAATCATTGGGTCATATTGGCACCAGTGGTGTAAAATTCCTAAAGTCATTAAGAATAAAAGTCATTCAAGCATTAAGATCTGTCTATGTGTATACTGATTATGTGTATTCCTTTAAAATACAGTATTGAAGAACCTATGCACCAATACACAAATAATCTATACATTTTTTAGTAAAAAATTGCTGTGTAAATCCAACCAGCTTTATGGTATTAAAGATAAACACATTTCATAATTTGAAGTAACTGTTTCCAAACAAGTAACATTTGGGAAATCAGATATTAAGATGTGATGATTTTTCATGAATTGCCTAAACTTTTATGTACAAATAAAGCAATATGCAAATATGATAATGCAGTAACAGCTAATCCAAAAACATTCATAAAAACAAGTGACTTTTATTAAGTATTTGTGGAGAACATTGGTTCTTATAATATATATATATTTAGATGTCTCATTTAAACCCTATTTATATATAAACAATAACATACAAATATTGTACTGTACCTGTAATCATGTATCTTTAGGCTGTTTACTTATGAAATATATAGAGAATAAAATATAAAGAGAATAAACAATATAATTTTTGTACTCTGTTTGACTGCAGGCGATGTATTAAAATGCATTATTACACAACTTATACTGGAATTAAGATACACGCAGTAAAAATAAATAAATGCAAAAAACATTTAAAACCCCTCACAAATAAATAAAAAAGCTGCACAAGTCTATCTGATTGTTGGTTGTTATTCCCCTACAAATGATCATATAGTATCACTAAATCATTCAATGTTTTTACCTGGCCACTAACATGCCATTAGTATTCAAAAGAGGGAATATTCTGAATATATATTCCGCCACAAAATCTCAAAATATTACATTCCATATTGTGAAAACATACAAACAAAACAAAAAGTCAGGTTACAAGAACAACAAATATCTACAAAATGACAGGTGACATTTAAACATACTATCACTGTTGTTAGGCATGCAGTAAGCACATGCTTACATAAAAGCATAAACACGGTATTCCCCTTGCCATGTATACATGGAATATCAATAATTCTGATGCATGTAAACAGAACATTCTGAATATATATTCTAACTTCTATCCAGGGCAACTAACAATATATCACATTACTTTTGCTTAATTACCCATTTACACATCTAAGTTTATACTAGACAATCTCAGTACAGTACTGTCATCAAGGGTACAACAGTAGTATCTCCTAGTTGGGATTGAACCCACAACCCTCCACTTCAGGGTCTACAGGTCAAACCACTACTCCACACTGCTGCTGAACCAAATGCTTAAAATTGTGTATTCATTGAGTAGTTTCATAAAGGTGTACTAGTCTTGTATGAATAGGTATTGTGTGAAGCTAGTATTTATTCCAGTCAGTACATTGCATTAATGTTGGCAGATGTTTATAAATGTAATGCAAAAGATGATGCAAAAGTGCAACATATTACAAAATGTTTGTCACACACTGCCTGTTCTGATAGGTGTTACAGTGAAGCTGAAGCTGAAGCTGATCTCAGGATGCAAAGCAGGCCCAAAGGCACACTGCTGCTCCCACCCTCACAGGGCAACAGAGAAAGGACAGTTTAGAGCAGATAATTCACTTAAGCAGCATGTATTTTGGAAGGTGGGAGCACCCAGATACGGGGAGAAAATATAAATCCCACATATATGGACACCTTAGACAGAACCAAGGACCCTGGAGCTGTGAGGCAGCAGTGCCACCCTCCATGCCACTATGCCATATGTCACGAACATTGTTTAGCATTTGATTTCAGAATCATAAACCTTCTGATCGTCATACAAAAGAGCATGAACTGACCAATTGTGCACGTTTAGGACTCATGCTTCTCTGCAGCACATGCTCGGAGCAATACATGCCTTGCAAAGAGATGGCCTTAATATTATATTTGGTCCAAGTAACACGATTCTAATACAGTACAACATTAACTGCATATTCTCCTTGTAACATCACCTTAATATGTTTCTGGCATCAGAACGTTTTGAAATTTGATGATGATTGAAAAAATAGCATGCAGTGGAAGATCTATAGCAATACAGCAAGCATTTAAGTTTCCCTGCATATAGTCTTGAGGATACTAGAAAACAGAAACCGGCACAGTCAAGACACTTTAATTCCATATCCTTAACTGTGGTTCAGCTAATGAGCTCTTAAGACAGCAGTGTGGTTGGTAAGAAGAAATTCACAGGGCAGGGAGACCAGCCCTTTAAATATCCATAAAAATACAGGGCTTTACCTTATAATCATTTTAATGCAATAATACTGCTATCAATGTCACATCATATACCCTTTATTTGTGAAGTTACACATGAAAAATCAGTAAAATGTTTTGGTTCGAATGTATCAGGACTGCCTAAAATGTAATTAAAAAAGGATAACAGTTCATTCTATCTATACATATTGCCTGAGGGTTTTTTTTAGAAATAGGTCACACACTATGTCACAGCTCCTCATGACAGCCAATAGGAATGTGTAACCCATAAAATTATCAACCCTCTTCAGCTCCCTGCCCTACATTTGATACAATTCACATCACTGTGAGTGGCAGAAGTCATTATTTGTGGCTCATGTTTTAATATTGCCCATTTAGTCAAACGTCATATACAGTGCTTACATAAATTAGATGTCACACTTTACTTTGTATTTTCAGATTGAGAAGTGATTAATTCAATAAGGATTAGTCCTATTTTGTGCTGTAATTCACACATTACAGGTTTTTGTTTTTATATAAAAGTAAAAGTAAATAAAAGTAAAATTTCTGATAATACTTATCAGAAATACCCATATGAAAAAAATATTTAAATAAAATAAATAATAATAATATTAATATTAAATAATAATATTTAATAATATTAAAATAAAATAATTACAGAGTGTCTATTATATTATATTATATTTTTTAATAATACAAACTAAAAAGAAAATACTTTCATTTGGGTTTTATTTAGTTCAGTTAGCTTAGTCAGGGTCCTTAATAATAGAATAGAATAATATAAGACTAGTGGACGCCACTGGTATATCTAACTCACACATCTATCTATCTATATGTATAAAGATAAGTGTTTATCTTAAACGACCCTTGTTATTGCAGTGTTGTTATGACACGACATGTCCGCAGTACCGAGAGAGAGCTTACAGGCTGAAGTTTTCAGTTTTACGATCTAGAAGTACTTATACACTATAATAACACATAAAGATGCAGAGAACTGTGCTTTAAGAACTAGTGGGACCTTCCCTTTAATGTGTTTAATGTTTTATCAACCTATTGATTACATTAATTTGTAATTATTTTAAGGATTGCAGTTCCTCAAGACGGAGGGGATTTTCACAAGATTTCGCAAATAAATCAATGCCTATATTCTGGTTAAAAAAACGAAAATTGGAGAATTTATAAGGGTTTGCCAATTATAAAATACAAATATATCAATGAAAATGCATGCATGGAAGTGCGAAATGTTCTAACTTTTTAGTTTTGTCAATATACTGTAAGAGAGAGACTATATAATATGGCAAGGCTGACAGCTGAAGTACAGAAAAGGGAATGCTATAGGAATTCTCAGTGACAGACAAAGAATACACTGTCCACACCTGTCTATAACCAGGTTTGTAAGACTCAAAGGATGCTGATGCAGAGATGAATGAGTGAATATAGTATTGTTTAATCATTATTATGCCAGTACTGTAAGAGCTCCTTTTGCAAAGTACAACTAAATCAGTTGCAGAAGGAATGCTTTATAAGAGATCAGGTATTTTATCGTCATCGGGTGATAATTTTACTGAGATAGACTTTAAGTATGCAATTCAATTCAGAACTCAGTTTTACAGCAGTTTCTCAGTTTTACTCATGGTCATAACACCACTAGTTTCCTAACCCTGATGTACATGCATACTCTACTCTCTACTCCTGTGTTTGACTGGCAGACATCTCAGTCATTTAAAATGTGTCTGGGTGTCTATTGTTCTTGTCTACTCAGTAAATCTCCTGGTTTTGATGTGCTTATTGTAACTGTTATGAGTCCATCTACTGTGTCGCATGTAAATATATACTGCAAAATAAATCCCAGGATTCTATGAGATTTGTGCAATTGGTTTGTGGTTTATGATGTCATTGAGCCAGTACATTTAATGATGTTATGTTAACTCACTCCAACCTGCATATAATTACTTCTTCAGGATGTAGCAGCAGTGAAATTATAATAAAATCCACCACGTTTATGGATTGTGTGGGAAAATAGGCATGAGACAAAACTGGCAAGATGGCTACTTTTAGGTCCGCGCTCGCTAGATTTATTCTTGCAACAATAACACTGGAACATGGAGGGTCAGTGATTTTTTTAAACTTTTGTTTAAAAACACAAATTGAATGACAACAGTAATTGCTGTTTGCCATGAAGTATATGATCTTATCTGATACAATCTGGGCAATTAGGAAAATGAATGAAAAACATGATTTTATCGAAAGGTTGTATAAACAAACATTAGTGTGTAGACAGCTTTAAATTAATTCGGGAAGAGCGTCGTGCTCTATTGGCAGACTTTTACTGCAGGGGTTGAATCCAAAAATATCCAATGATAATTCATAATTCTGAATGGTTCTTTCTCTGGTCTTAAGTGTTGTGACACTTTGCAGCCACTAGGAAGGTCAGAGAAAAATTAAAAGTCAACACAAAACTCTAAAACTGACATGGTAAAATGTTGTACTTTGTTTCCAGAAAACATTTTTTTTTTTTTTTTTTTAAAGCAAAACACATCTTTGGAAATAGCGATAAGTCCCAGCAACATACCAACTTGAGTAAATTAAACTTAAAATTAATTTAGTTGTATTATTTAAACCATTAGTTAAATGGTTTCATTGATGGAGAGAACAAATGATCATATATATTTAGAAGAATTACAAGAGAATACATTTTCCAAATCACATTAATTAAGTACAGACCATAATAAGTATATACTCAAAATCAGACAGCTAAGCAAACAAAGTAGCTGGGGCAGAAATAAGAAACAGACCAACTGATTGTGGGAATGCCTCATTATTATTTGCAATGTTAATAAATTAATTAATTTAAAAAAGGAATAACTTATTTATGCCATAATGATTGGTCAAAAGAAAATTGAATAAAAATGTTGTAGACATAGGAAACAATGCGGTTTTCCAACTACATGTAGTAACACACAATCAGGAGATTTCTAAAGGTAAACTTTGGTTGTATTATTTGACACGCACTATCCACAGAAAGGTAATTTGTGGGTGAAGGGTTTGTTTTTCAACAAGACTAAACACAGCCCAAAATGTTAAAAAGCCATAAAGAACAGGTGTTGAAAACAATGCACTGGTCTTTCTAATCACCTGTCATTAACCATATTGCTATTTTGGAGTATGTTTCTGGTGGCAACTGTTTTCTTACCTGAGAAAGTAAAGGTATAGGACTGTGAGGGATGAGATGAGCAGGACGATGTAAAGAAAGACAGTAATGAATATACCAGGAAGGCCCGAGTTTTCAGTTCTGTTAAAATGCCAATAAAGCTTCAACGCATCGGCTAAGGGCTTCTCTGCACTGTAGTCAAGGTGCTGAAAAAAAATCACAAGATGTTTCTCGTGTTACAATATAAAAGTTATTTAACAGCAGGAAACAGCCCACTTAAAAAAAAACTATGTGTGCCTTCTTGAATCTCCTTTACATTTTTTCCTAGACTCCTCCATTGGTTGCTTATTAGCGCAAAGTTTGACGAGAGATTAAACCAATATGGTATTGGAGAAGGTAACAGTAATTGAGGGAGGCGGGATAGGAGGGGAGAAAGTACTCAACATAAATGTGTAAGTAACAGAGTAGCAGAAATAGATTGTATTTTTTTTTCTAGGCAATGCAAGAATACACTCTATAGTATTAAGTTGCAGAATATTAAATTTAATCTGTCGGTGCCTCCAATGAGGGGTGATACTGATATATAGACCATTACCCTGAATACAGCACGCTTGCATAAGCTTTAAATATTTATACTAAATACAAAGAGACACAACTGCCTCGAAATTAAGATACATTTGAATACTTTTCTGTTGTTAAAATACATTTGATGTTCTTTTAGGTTTCTAATAAAAAATAAAGAAAGAAAATCTGGCCGTGAATTATATTTACTTAATATAATAACAGTGTTTGAAAATAACCTAGTCCTTGCATTAAGTAAGGCCTCCTTGTCATGCAACTCTTCTTAATGAAGGAAACGTGGGTTTATTAAAGAATATACAAGCTGTGGTAAATCATGCATATATTTGTAATATAACTATACTGTCTTGACCAGCATAAGTTATTTTAATGTCATTATGAAGATTACTGCTAAATTAGCATATATATGGTGAATTCAAGTAATCAGATTAAATTCAAGAGTAAAGCAGAAACCACTACACATCATACCATCTCCAAACTCATGTGCGGGTTTAGAATTGCTCCAGGTGAAATACAAATTATATATATATATATATATATATATATATATATATTATCAACACAATTTAAAAGGACAATTATTACTACTACTACTACTACTACTACTACTACTGCTACTACTACTGTTACTACTACTAATACTTTTAGAATTATTACTATAAAAAAATGCAATTAATAAACCAGCAAGCAAACAAACAAATATCTGAAAGAGCACTACAATTAACCGAGGTTAATTCTAAACACTCCAGCCTACATCAAAATAAACATGACAATATAAGCACACAACATACATAAATAACATCCAAAAAGGCATGTATTTAACCTTGGCTTTTTATTCTCCCTTTTTTTTCATGAACTCACTTTTCCAAGATAAAGTGAACTTCTATTTAAAGTGCACAAGTGTCCAAGTTATTTTAAGTGACTTACCCCCAGGATTGCATCCACTGCAAACACTGCCAGAGGGTCGAGCACTGTCCACACTCCCATAGCCATGATAAACTTTGACAAGAAGGAGTGGAATGAGCCAAATATTAGCTGACAGCCCCATCTGATCAGAACCATAAGTAACATAACTACATTCAAGGTCAGAGGTCCCACCACTACCATCGCCAACTCCTCACGGGTATGAAGCAAGGAATTCTGGTACACGAGTTCCACTGTGTAAAGATGGAACTGGAATCTGAGGAGAAAAGCACAAAGGAGAGAGAAGTTTACAGTGATGACCCAGGCCGGTTACACGACCTCTAAGTACGGGTCATTTTCTGGTTAACAATCAAATTAGCACTTGCGTCTTCCTAGTGGTTTGATTTAAACACAGATAGTATTGCTTTTTTTGATGTATTCATTCATTTGAACGGTGTGTGTTGGTGCAAGTGTAGCTGTGTGTGTCATCATTGTCGTGCTACAGCTTTGTGCAATGCAGTCCATCCTGGGTTTACACCAAGCCTCATGTGCTTATTAATCTACCGTCTAAAAACATTTGTTGTAAAAAGGCTCTTAACTTTCTTTTTGGTTTGCTTCAGGAGACTCGCATTATGTCACTGAATGAAAACAATATTTTGGTAAATTGCTTTCTATTACATCGATGTAGGTATGCATGTATATATTTTGTTTACTTATTTATTAATTTATATGACTAATATATTTATATATATATATATATACAGCATACATTATTGTGCTTATCAAGGTGCATTGTGGGATATCAATGTGCTTTGCTTTATTCAAATTATTAAAAAATGTTTAAATATTCCATATCAGACACCTTGAGCAATACTCAAATAATATTGTTTCATTGATGTGTTTTTAGTAACTGAATTTAAATCCTATTTCCAATTGATATCGCAGTTTTGAGTAACTTTGTTTACTAACAAAAAACACTGTAGTATGAATAGTAAATGCCATTCAATTTAGAAATGTCCTGTTTGTCCAGGTTAACTGTTGGGCTTGTGTAGATTAACAATCTGTTCATGCTCAACAGAGTGAATTAATTCTATATACTTTCAAGGTTTTCTGAATTAAATTGGTTCCACACTGTTGTTTTGGGAGATATGTTAACATCCAGAGGAAGTTGTGAGTCAGCCAAAACCGAGCATTTCCCCTATTTCCTATTCATATGATAATGAACCTATAATAAACATCAACTATTTTCGTTCAGAGGAGAAAACAGAAAAACAGCTAGTGTCTATGCAAAGTTTATGTTTCTTTTATCCATCCACTTCTTGTCCACTTATTCTCTCAGCTACTTGAATTATGCAAAATCTTAATATTGCATATGCACAGTCTTTTCTGTTCCTCAGTAATGATTCTATGATGATTATCCAAGTGAATGCATTTGATTTTGAGTGTAATATGCTTTCCAAAGCACTGTTAGATACCCGACTGATAGTAACAATTATACTGTACTTTTATTTAGATCCTTTAATATGACATGTTTAATATGAGGTGTTTTGAGGACAATACTGAAAATGTTGCTTTACTGAATTACATAACTGAGATTGCATTGCACTGCAATGAGTGCAGTCTTTGAAGATCTGCTCTGTAGGCTTGTGATGTCTTTGAGGCACACAAGGCTGTCTAAATGTATGCTATCCCTCAGAATATCAGCAGTATGGTCATGTATATTGTCCACTAGATGGGAAAATGCTTAAAGCAAAATGGTGGACATAAGGATCTTGTCATGCTGTGGTGACCCCTCTCATTTAATTTTGTTTTCTCATTTTACCCACTTTTTGTGTGGCACCCTCGTAATTATATATATATATATATATATATATATATATATATATATATATATATATGTATATATATATACTGCACGTTTGTAACGCTTAAATTGTACTTTGTATTGATTATACTACAGCACTTTTGTAATGGTTGAGTAAACTGTAAGTTACCCTAAATAAAGGCATCTGCCAATAAATCAATAAGTAATAATAATAATTAGTATTATATATATATATATATATATATATATATATATATATATATAACATTTAGTGATACTCAATTTTCAAATTCTATTTAAAATAATTGAAAATATGCTGAATTGATTGTGTTCTTCTGCAGTGCTTACAGTGATCATTTCACACATTATACATACATCTATATATAAACAAATGATCTGTATTGAATCTCAGAGTGGGAGTTATAAATATGTTTCTGAAACACCAGTTACAAGCTTCTCTCCTGAGCTTAATGCATAGAGGGATATCAAAGGAAGCAAACTCACTTGTTGACAGGAACTGAGATGGCCTGGAGGAAGAGCCATTGGCTGCAGTAATGCAGGTAAAGCCTCACAAACCAGATCAAAGCAAGGAGCAGCATAATGAGCCAGAACTCTGGAGAACGCCACTGTGACAGGCCCAGCTCTGACAGGAACATACGAAGAGCGAAATGTGTGCGCTCAGCACCTCTCCCACCAGCCTTCCCCCTGCAAGACTGCTGAGGTCTAAAAACAATACAGTAAATGTAATCTCTGTTTCCACACTTGATGAGAGTTACAGTTCTGCTGTAAAGCAAAACAGGCATTTTTGCTCAACAATTCTCTTTAATAAAAGCAGCACTATTGCAGTTTAGACGCAGTGAAGAATGCAGAGGGTTGGGGGAGGGGGGT
The DNA here is from genome assembly GCF_036373705.1 of Amia ocellicauda. Taxonomy (NCBI): domain Eukaryota; kingdom Metazoa; phylum Chordata; class Actinopteri; order Amiiformes; family Amiidae; genus Amia; species Amia ocellicauda. The sequence continues at coordinate 32,737,121 of NC_089851.1, read as the reverse complement.
GTTAAGAATAATAAACTGGCAGCACAATTTGGAATTCACTTTTTTACCATGGAAAAAAAAATACTGTTTTCATTCCTAGTACCTTCAAATAAAGAGGGATAACAAATGCTTCAGCTCCCCTACTATATATCTGTTAATTTATTGAGGCATTTAAATGATTTCAGTGATCACAAGAGCATTCATCAATTTTCATTTTCATGGCTATTTTCAGTTAGCTCAGATCTTTACCAATTGAACTTCTCTTATCGTAGTAAATAGCAATGGGTCAGCTGGATATGGTATAGTGATGAAGATTGCTTTGATGTTTGGCACTAAAAATAAAGTAATTGTGGGAGGAATAAAATATTGCTTTCTAGACTTGATTAAACTGTTGTATGTGAGTCAAAATGACTGCAATTTGCAGAAAACTATGTCAAAGGATGGTGGGTGCCAGCAATCTCTTACACCAAGTGTGAACCAACTAAACCGAATATTTTCCCCCAAGGAATACATTTTCTAAAGTGTTACATTATCTAGAATTGTCAAGGTTTCACAAAAGACACACAGAAGATCTGTGATGTGGAACTATATTGAATTAATCTAGGAACTAAGAGGTTTTCTGGGAACCACTAATATATGTAGATATAATGTCTGGAATTATTGTGCTTAAAATACATGAGCACAGTGTTGGATATTTGCACATTATATGCTTTTTTGCAAGTATGTACTCATGTATATATGAGTATTAATTTCACTCAAAATATATATCCAATACTCTTCTACAGTTTCACATTTACTCCATTAATCTGTCTCCAACATGTATTTCATAATTACAAAGAAATACAATTATATTCTAATTCATGGTTATTTGTGGAATAGCATCGAATCAGCTTTTGCATATCCAGGCAAGTAAAATTCCACTGTGGACAAAAAAGGAGAAAAAAACAAAACATTCTGTGTCAGAGATGTAGGCAAGATGCTGTATTGTCAAGTGCCATTATGTAGAAATGGTAAATAAAACTTGACTTCAATCTTCCTTATAATGAAGATATTGATGATGCATGAATATAAATATTTTTAGTTGTCTTTTTAAAAAGACTCTTCAAGGAAGAATACATAACCAGATGTGAAATGTATCACCATTTAAATAATTTCACTTTCACACCTTTCATATATATATGAGAGAGAGATGGAGATGGAGAGAGAGAGATTTTGATGCCAACAATAGGACTTCTACGTTATGCTTGCATTTATGAAAGATACAAATAGATTTTTCATGGTTGTTAATAATATCAATATAAATGGTGTTATGGATGTAGTTTAAAAACATTCCTATATAATTTTGAACATATTTTGGAATCACATATTAAATGGTATTGTTTGTTGGTTTTATTTTTGTATGTGGGTGCTTTGTGGGACAGTCATGGCCACACTGTCAAATATAAACGTTCATTGTCCTTTCTCATAAATTCCACTATTTTATGTTGTGTGTTATATTTTACAACTTGAGAAGTACTGCATTTTAATATTAACATTTTATGTCAAAAAGATTGAGTATATGTATATATATATAATTATATAAGCATTTAAACCTTCCATCTTCAGTCTTCAGAACCTTCAGTTCACTAAAGCTGTTAGAAATGTTCAAGTCTATGATCAACTCTGAAATATTGTTACCAGAGGACATTGAACCAAAGGAAATCAATACGTTCATGTCTAAGGTGATCTCTAGTTTGTGAAATTTGATAACAACATGATGCCTATTCTTTCAATCATGGTATTGTTGTCTATCTCCAAAAGAATAAAAAATATATGGGAAAAAGCAATTTATCAGTGATGTAAGTCTTTGAATAAACTCAACATTAAGCAGAAGAAGCTGCCTCAGCATGTATCCACTATATTCTTCCATTTTAGGCTCAGAAGGTTTGGAATCACCTTCATATTCTTTGATAATATGCCTTTCTACAAAAATGCATGTGACCATTATCCTATCAAGAAAATGAATGCTGATAAAAACATCTTGACTTTGAAAACCTGTGGTTATATAACATGGAAATTAACTTAATGCTCCTTAAATAGAATGAAGTGAGCAGCAAGTGGAAACAAGCACTAAGCAGTTAAGATGGCTTTCTTAATGAAGAAGTGCTAGTAAAGTAGTGGCATTGGGTTTCTAGCAGATTTATGTTCAAATGGCTGTAGGGAAAGGAGTATATGGGTAACCCAGAGAAATATTTTAGCCTTGGGTTAAGCTCTAAATCTGGAGCCACTTAAATAATGGAATTATCCTTTATTTTGAGGATTAAGATATTTGCTGTCACTTTTTTTATATATATTTTTTTATTTAGGCCACAGGCATTGTTTTGAAAACAAAGAATCAAAAAGAAAATATTTGACTTAATGGACTCTGAAATTATAATATCAGACTTTTAACAGCATCCCTGCAGGAAATATCTGTGTATATACAGGTTGAACACAATCATATTGGGTTACAGTTTAGACAAAAAGTTTTGAAAATAGTCAGAATTAAATAATAATAATAATGATGGCATTGCTATTTTAATTAACAAATCATATAATATCCTTAAATTACTGACAGACAGAATACTTTTAAATCTGAGTCTGTACTAATTATAGTTCACGTCTAATTATAGCTCTAGTATTGGACCAGTGGGTTAACCGTACAGCTCTGAATACTGAAAGCTCAGTTATAAGTGAATGGATGTCGCTGAAAGAAAGAGAGTGATGGGGCCAGAAACTCTGCCCTCGTCTTTTAAGTGTCCTGTATTTCCCTCTGATTAATATAATAAAAACAACCGCCTCTCTTTGAACCCTGCGTCACACTGGATTAAAACAACGAGCACACATTACAGTATTAATGTGCTGTATGCACACATTACATCAAATGAAAATAATTAAATAAAATGAAATATTTGGTTAATTGCAAAGATAACTAATTTCCTTAATTCCACATCCAAACTGAAAGGCAAATCTTCTCAGTTCATTTCCTGTTTTTAATAATATGATGAAAATAATGCCTGAAGGAAAATACCGTCTTTCTGTCTTGAGTGTTTATATGCAAACACAATCTTCTTTGTGTTGCTTTTTTCTGCTCTTTTTTGTTTGTTTTTGTGTTGTTTGTGTATTTTTGCAAAACGTTAAGAAATGATAATTCAGTTGTCATACTGGAGCAACCTCCAGTCCTTTGTATATACTATGCTTAATCATAATTTACCATTATTAACTTTGTGTTAGACTCTATGCTCTGCTCTCTCTGAAGTAAACCAACTGTGAATGTATATAATTTACCTAATGTCAAAAATACAACGTACTGTAACTATACCTGTGTCAACTCCCACCCCCCACCTCCTATAATAAATGGATAACAGAATAATTTATTTATTAAGACCCTATTATAGCTTTTCGCATTTACATTGTAACATACATTATCTTCTGACCGTACATGGAAAAATAAAGATCTCTAAAAGGCATGAGCAAGATATAGGTTAAAATATTCATACATTTTTGGCGGTCCACATTTCACATTTCACAGCGCCAGTGAACATGTAGGTCTGGGATAAAAGTCCTAGAAGCTGTTTGTATGCAAACTAAGAGAAAGGCTGGGGTTAATCGCATTGACATGTGAGTTTGAAGAGCTAAATATGAAATTTGCACCCACTTTCACACGGAAAACACCAATTTCATGTGACACCATTAATTATACTGTGTTATTCCGTTACTAAACAGCACAAGAAAAGCAATGGGAAACATAAATTACACTTCTGTAGTGCACCCAAACTACACTGTTGTTGGATAGTAAGGCACAGGGATTTTGATAAAGGGGATTCAATCTGTCAAAACAAAGGCATAATATCTACTGTTCCCAGTCCAAATCATAACACTGTGGTTTCCAATGATTGGTTCCCTATCCTGGGAAGCAAGTCCCATTATAAACAAAGTAAGAATCTCTTGAGTTATTTTTTTTTATATCAAATTAATATCTTGTGTAAAACACCAGAAAGGAAGACTAAAATATGTGGAAGGAAGGAACATAACAATGGTGATTTTCAACTTTTACGTGGCCCTGGGGACGCCTTAAAAAAACTTTGCATTGTTAAATTCTGAGACGTAAAGAAGCTTCTCTCGCAGCAGTAAGGGGTCCATTGTAATTGCATTTTATCAGCTTGCAATGGAAACATTCGGTTTACAAGTCTAGTGATATTTAACCAGGAAAATGTTTTATTGAGTTTGTAACATTATCACTATGTGAGCGCAGGCAGGATCCGTGTTGTTAAGAAACATTATGAGAACGTGAATCAGGTCTCCCCTGCTGCCAGACAGCCACGGACCCTGATCAGGTCACATCACGGAGGATGATGGGAACTGGGCCTGGTGAGTTCTCTGGATAAGGGACTTCCGAGGACAGTCTGGTGCTGAAGGAAGGAGTCTCGTGGCAAAGTAAGGGAATCCCATATACAGCTCACCTGGGGATGCAGACAGATGTTTGGCTTGACAGCACCGTAGAGGGTGTTTACAATTTGATAGAATGGTAAACTAACTTTTCAGCAGGCACAGGGTACTAAAGCTAGGGGGGCATGTTTATCCTTCCTCTCAGAGTGTATATTAATGCGCTACACATACATTTGCAATCCCATTACAGTGTTTTAGATGGTCTAAGGCCAACAAATACTTGTTTAAAATCGATCTGATCTTCTTGCTACTTATAAATTCAAATACTTAAATGCATCTTAAGCGTTTATCTGTATTTCTAAGTTGTTATTATTTGACCTAATCCCTACTGCAAGCATCTCCTTGGATTTCTTTGTGATTCAGTTCTCCAGAAGAACACTAGTTATCTTTTGCAAAAAGGGAGTATAGAACAATACCTCATGATCAGGAAATGCTGAAGCCTAATAATAAAGCTGCCGATTGGTACCTGTGCGCTGTGACAAACTAGGCCATTCACAGCGCACGACAAGGACGCTCGGTGCCCCTCATGGCATTCCACACTGGACGTTCTTGACGCTTGATGCCTTTTGATGTTCTGTGCCAGCACATCTCGGTGTGTAGTACCTGTCTATGCCCCTTGATGTGTTTCGACGCTCAACATCACTTTCCGTGCTTTTTCTACATGTGAACATGCAGGGATTTTACCGCTGTGAAATGTTACGGGCTACCAGGCCCAATGCATTTTGTAGCATGTTTAGGGCCTGAACTCAAGCACTAGTAGACTCAGGATTGAGCTCCAACACTACTTCTGCCCCACTGCTGGTCCAGACTTGGCCCCTAATCCACCCCAAGGCTAGTGCTCCTCCAGCAGGATTTATTCCTCAGGACACCCCAGCTTGTGGCCCTAGCCTCAAGGTCTCTATCCGGCCTAATAAGTGACATCACTCCCATTATCGCTTGGTGTTATAGGAGTTCCAGACACTAGAACATCTTGTCCCTCACAGGTCAGATGTGTGAGTTCATGGATTTTACGAAATGGCAGCACAGCATGGTTACTGCCCTTGTGCTACTGACCCTCCAGGTGCAGCAGCTCCCTATAACTGCTAAACCTGCTCTGCACCTGTCCCTGACGCCTGTGGCATCCATGTCTGCAACGACCGCAGTGCTAGTGCTTGTACAAGTGTCTTTGCATTCTGCCAGTGTTTCTGGACTTCCTAAAGGAGGTGCACTCCTCCTGGGCCAAGCATGCTTCTGGCCCCTCTACTGTGAGGTTGGCTTAGCAGTTTGCCTGGGTGCAGGGAGCGGAGGCTGTGGGTCAAGCACTCTGGCGTTCAACCCAGAGTGGACCAGTTCTGTACTATGGAGATCTGGCTCTGTGTCTTCTTATATCTACCAGTGGTTGCATTTGATCTTGATGTCTTATGTCCTTGAACTGTGCATTCTTTCTTGCTTGCTCACTGTCCCTTGATCATTTTGAAATATTACCCTCATGCGACTCCTGGTTAACCGATAGAGAAGATAGTACCCAACTTTGCGAGGTTGCTCTGCAAGCCTGCACAGCATCTCAGAAGCAAAAGCAAAAGAAGAAGTGCAGTCTGTATGCTGTGTGCTTGAGCTGAGGCAGGGGGAGGGCACAGCACACAGGCACCAATCAGCAGCTTTTCTATTAGGCTTCAGCATTTCCTGTTTTTGAGGTAATATCCCATAGTCTGTTTTGGGAAATATGAAATGAAATGCCATGGTATTTTGATGAGAGAAAAGGCTACAGTAAACTAGCAGACAAAATATAATAGTAGCTGAATTTTGCTTGCGAAAGCTAACATATTTACATACAGATTCATAGTTTATTCTGATTATGTTTTAGTGGTATTTAAATATGATTTCAAGGTGACCCCATAATTGTGATTGCCAGGGTAATATTTACAGAATAAGACAACACTGTAAGCAAGTAATGTTGATTTAACCTCACGATAACACTACTACTATCACTACTACAACTATCACTGATAGTAAAACTGATGATTAAAATAATAATAAATATAATAATAATAATTTGAAACCATTAGATACTGCAAATACCGCAGTTAAGAGCTTTGATAGGAGTCACAATAAAGTACTCATACTCTATAGCATTGTCAGTTATTGTTTTTACACTCCAAAGCTAGTGTAGTGTGTTATGCAGAGACACTTTACTGAAGTCAAAAAAGAAAAGGTATACAAGTTTGCCTTTTTCTTTGATCACCTGTAATACCCCCTGGAGCTTGTTCTTCCACGTGGATGATACAATACAGAAACTTATTTTTCAACCTGTCCACAGATGATTATATTATACATATGTGTATTGGATTTTGAAGCTTGTTCCCTTCCTAACATCCATAAAAATGCCACTTGCTGTGTAACACCAAACATGATGGTAGATTTTGTAAGCATTCGAATGTGGGTTAAATAACTTTACATTACTACTGCCCTTTGGTATATATTCTAGTTTGGCAGACATATATTTGTCTTTAATCTTATAAATATCTGCAAGTAAAATGGCTTCTTTGCAGTTTAATTTAGAAAATAAGTGTCTTTTGCATCTAGATTTTCCTGTTGCTTCCTGTCGAGTTTTATAGTTTATAGTGATAGATGCATTATGTGATGTTTAGTTGTTTTGTTGTTGTTTTATTTAGAATATTTGCTTTTTTAAGTAAATGTTTAACTTTTAAATGTTTATCTAGAAAGAACAAAGGTGTATATGTAATTATTAATGTATTATTATTAACATCAAGACAGTTTTGCTAATTGTAATTGGATACACAAATTAATCCATTAAGACATCTGGATCAAAAAGCTTTCCTGTATGTGTCTAATTCTATATATGCCTTCTTCTTCTTTCTTTTAATTTTAATTTCATTTCCATTTTTCTTTTGGTATGAATCTGAATTAAATGCCTTTTGGATCTTCCTGAATTCTGCTGTGAAAATATTTTTTCTGCAGTTAAAAAAAAAAAAAAAACGTTTAATAAACTGCACCTTTTAAATTTATTTGGCAGTTTGAGACAAACAGAATAGTTTCATTCAGAAAATATGTAACCGTCAGGTATTTGGGGTATAATAAATGTGAATTATGACAACATGACTAAGTTACAAAATTATATACATATAAATCTAATAATTGTAAATGCCAAATTATCAGAATTATTTGCAGCTGAAAACAGTTCTAGGAGCAAAGTGGGAACATTCTCAGTTAATCAAATGTATTGAAAAAATGTGTCAATGCCAATGTACAAGACTGATTTCTCATCCTCGTTGTGTTATGTATGCAAAGAATGGAATTCCAATAAAATAACATATTTGGGAGCCATAAACAATGTATAGTGAAGACACACATATGTATATGTTGTAAAGTGAATAAAGGCACTGTGCCACACAGTAAGACAAGATTTTTAGATTGTTTGTAAATATATTTACATGAGCCAGTTATTTTAATAAATACAGCATGTAATATTTTATAGACTGATTCAATAGCACTATAGGATTTATAACATGGAAATCACTGTTCCCTAAGTGATTAATAAACATTTTAAAAACGCAAGATTATCAAGCACATGGGAAATGCAAACACGATGGGAGGTTATTTTCCACAACCAAGGTGCTTCCTTTTCTTCCCCTAAACACTTAAGTGGGCTAGATTCCATAACCTAACAATGACTTTGACCCTTTTTTATAGCCTTTGTTTTGCAGTTCTTGCGTTTTAATGTTGCACTGAAAGAAGACGGGTTTCTGAAAGAAGTTTCATGGATTGCACCTTTTTTTCCTTTGACTTTGGCTTTTCTTGTGTGTTGGCTTCTTAATGAAAGAAAAAGACACAGCACACTTTCTCTTGTGGGTAACATGACAGAGAGCTCTGTCAGCCCAGCACACCTGTGAGGGGATCACTGGTGCCTGAGGGCACCTCTATGCCAGGCAGGAATACCAGTCACAGACAGCAAAACAGGCAGGGCTTTACCTCCACTCTCTTCAGAGCAGGGAGGAAGCTCAAACTGATTATGTAAAAAAAAAACATTATTATAGTCTTTTTTATCATTTCTATACCAAAAGATTTATTCCAAGAAACAATGCCTGAAGACTATGCAGCCCTCAATCGCAAAACATGGCAGACAACACTCTAATCCACATGCCATAGGGCACTGGCTGTGCACCCTCTGGAAATTATTTCAAGTTGGATTTCAACTGTTAACCAAGCAGCCAAAAGAATGATTAAACAAGACACAGCTAGTAGGTTTCAACCGAATTCTTGTCAAAGACAAGGAAAATGCCAAACCATTAAATCCACATCTCGAATTAGGTAATCTCCTTTCTTTCAAAATTATTAGCTATGCATGATTACCAAGCTCAGTGTTGTTTTCTTTATGACTACAAGACTTCAAAGGGATCAGTACTTTTTGCATCAACAGGCAAACAATGCAGAACAAATTGTATCAGTAGCTAGTTAAATGCTTTGGAAAAAAGCCTGCTCTATATGTTCGGGTAATGGGATTGATCCAGCTCTGCTACTTTCGAATGCGTGTCTTAACTCTAGTGGCCAGACCCCGGGATTAAAGGTCAGACAGATAGGTCTACAGATTATTATTTTTTTTCAGCTATAGCCTGAGAAAGACACAACACAGATGATAGCAAGAGACAATTTCTGAACAATGCATCTTCAGAAAAAAAAGCTTTGTTGAGGTAACTTTGTAAATTAAAATAATACAATTCACAAATACATTGTTATATTAACCTTAAAAATGAAAACGTAATTTATTTTATTTTATTTTGGGGTGGGGGGATTTTACTGCTTCCTGTGAATTTGCCATTGTTATTTTGTATCAGTCCTCACTTTTCCTGTTTATGTCATATATTTTCACATAGCAGAAACGCTATGTTGGGCGGCACAGTGGTGCAGTGGTTAGGACTGTTAGGACCCAGCCTTGGGTTTCTGCAGTGGTGTATACACAGGTATATGCCATATGCCACCTAATTTGGGGAGATTGTGGGAATACCCTCCTATAATTTATTAATGTATATGTGTCATAACACAAAATATTTAATTGTGCAGACAAAGATCTATATGATCTATAAAAAAATATATACGAAAGGGACGAAATGGAAGATTGGAGGTGGGCGATGGATGCCCCAACCTCCCCTCCATTCAACAAATACCTTCCATGTATAATTTATCTTCTGATACTAATATTAAAAACTTTTAGTCTATCATTAAAAGTTTATTTTTCAGTATGCACTAAATCACTCCTTTAAGACAGATTAAGCTTTTCAGTAACAATTCTGAATGAAAAACAAATTTGACCACAAACATATCACTTGAATGTGATAAGTTGACTTTTTTTAATAAATATGGACAAAATAAGAAAAAAAATGATATATATTCAATGTTTATGCATTTTAGCTGCAGCACTCAGATTGCATAGTAAAAAAAAAAAAATCAAAACCATGAAAATGACATAAAGCATTCCTGCTGCCCTTTCGGCTGGCCCTGCAGTGTGTAAGAGCCGCTTCTTTACACAGCACAGTCTCCAGCCTGTGGCCGACAGGGCTGTGGGAAACACTGAACATCTAACAATGTGAGACTGTTTGCGCAAGCAAAGCCTGTTGTAATTACGAGGGCTTTTACCATCGGCTTCCAATAGTAATGGAGCAGGCCAATGTTAAATCTGACAATTCGTATTTCCTTGAAGTCTGTACATCTACCCTAAGCATGAAAGGTGGAGCTCACATCTGTTTCTGAACGGCTCCATAACTGTTTTCCCTTTCTTCCTTCCAGTACATTCATAAAAGAACCCTAGAAACTTGCAATGACCACTAACACCTTTGTCCAAAACACTACAAAGTATTACATCAGAATTCATTTATCTCAATTGTGTTTCATTAGGAGCTGTAATTCAAAGCATTTTCTCTGTGACCAATTGGTTTACATCTGTTCTAAGTTCCTCTCTCCTTGGTCTCTACATTTTACTTTTAACCCTCCATGTTCCATCATAAGAACAGCAGACATTAATTAATGTAGAATGTTTAATTAATTAACTGGGATAATAATACATGTAAAGTAAGGGAAAGAAAAATCCTCTATGGCATAGACATTAACAAGATATCAACCTGATTTGAGCGTAAGGGTTTATCATTAAACAATCCCCAGAAAAGCATTGCAATAAACGTCTCAGGACTTTCTAATACACACACTGGGCTATATTTTGGTAATGCAAATACAGAGGCTAAGTCACTGCCCCCGTGCCGATGGGAGTGGCCTGTCCCAAGAAAGAGTTTTTGATCAGACATAGCTCTGGGTGTAGAATTGATTAATCAGTTGTGCTAAACTTAAGATTGACAAGTAGGAGCTGAAATCTGCTGTCCTAATTGTGTGCATACAACATTCCCTTTGAGAAGCTGTTTGACAGTGGCACAATTTATAATATTATATATATATGTGTGTGTTAAGTAATGCTGGCAACATTTTTCAATCTAGCAGGGAAGAACATAAGAAAGTTTACAAACAAGAGGAGGCCATTCGACCCATCATGCTTGTTAATAACTAAGTGATCCAAGGATCCTATCCAGTCTATTTTTAAATGTTCCAAGTTTTCAATTTCAACCACATCGCTGGGGAGTTTGTTCAGATTGTGACGACTCTCTGTGTGAAGAAGTGTCTCCTGTTTTCTGTCTTGAATGCCTTGAAGCCCAATTTCCATTTGTGTCCCTGGGTGCGTGTGTCCCTGCTGATCTGGAAAAGCTCCTCTGGTTTGATGTGGTCGATGCCTTTCATGATTTTGAAGACTTGAATCAAGTCCCCACGTAATCTCCTCTGTTCCAGGGTGAAAAGGTTCAGCTCCCTCAGTCTCTCAGTAGGACATTCCCTTCATTTGGAATATTTGAGTTAGCAGCCTATACATAATTTCCCTAATTTCTTTAAGTACTATTGGAAATATCCCATCTGGCCCAGGTGATTTGTTGGTTTTTAATTCTGCTATTCCCTTTAGTACCTCCTCCTCATTTATCCTGATCTCTCTTAGGGTTTGACTGAACTGTTACCCTGTAGCATGTTATCAGTTTTTTCTTTTGTGAAAACCTCTGTGAAATACTAATTTAGAACATTTGCCACATCTTGTTCATTTTCCAAGTTACTTGCATTTTTGCCCTGTATCTGTTTAAATTCCTCCTTTATTGACCTCTTGCTATTGTGGTATTGTAAAAACTCTTTGCATTAGTTTTAGCTCCAAGAGCTGTTTTTCTATTTCCCTCTTTGCTTTCCCGATCCCTTTCTTAACATCTCTTTGCAGTTCAAAATATTTTTTATATTTTGTTTCATCTCTATCCCTTTTGTATGCGCTATACAACATTTTCTTTCTCTTTATATTTTTTTGCATACTTCTATTAAGACATTTTGACCAGTGTTTTATTGGTCCTCAGTTTGCTAAGTTTTGGTACAAATTCTCCTGAGCCTCAAGTAGTATATTCTTAAAATATAACCATCCATTTTTGACTGAATCTGTATCCAGTGTGCTCCAGTCTACCTCTTCTAAGTGCCGCCTCATACCTTCAAGGTTTGCTTTTCTAAAATTGTAGACCATTGTTTTAGACTTGGTCCTTGTTTTTTTAAAGTATGCTTCAAAGCTAACCATATTGTGATCACAATTTGCCATTGGTTCTCTAACTAGTGTCCCTCTGACTCTGTCTTGGTCATTTGAAAAGATCAAGTCATTGCATGCTCTCTCTCTCTGGTTGGTTCCCTGACAAATTGAGTTAGAAAGCAGTCATTTACCATCTCAACCATTTCTATTTCTGCTTCTGTAGTCCCAACTGGGCTTTCCCAGTCTATGTTTGGGAAATTGAAATCCCCCATTATAACAGCCACATCATTGCTACATGCAGTCCTGATTACACTGTACAATGCAACATCTTTCTGAATATCTGAGTTGGGTGGTCTGTAACACACTCCTACCACTAATCTGGATCTGATTCTGTTTCATTACTGGGATCTAATATGAGTTCTTCTGCCTCAATGTCATTTTTCACATATAATGCTACCCCACCCCCTCTTCAATTTTGCCTGTCTCTCCTAAACTGTGTGTATCCTTTCAGCTTGTATTCATCCCCATCTTTTTCTGTAAGCCATGTTTCTGTCACTCCTACAACATCATAGTCACACGCCAGCACTGTGGCTACTAAGTCCAACATCTTATTCCTTATACTCCTGGCATTGAGGTACAACATTTCAGGACTTTCCTACTAGTAGTTTCCCTTGGTTTTCTTTCCTTAGTGGAACATCTCCCATTGTCAGAGCTCCCTGCCGTCCTGGTCCCTAGATTAAATGATTCTCAATTTCTCTGCACATATGCTCTCCCAATGCATTAGCCCCCCTTCTGTTTAGATGTAGACCGTCCGGTTTGTACCAGTCCCATCTATCCCAGAAGAAAGACCAATGCTCCATAAACCTGAACCCCTCTTCCCAACACCAAGATTGCAAACCACGTTAAACTTTCCGGAAGTATTTCAGAGAAAACTATCGTCGAGGTTCTGCTCTTTAGTTTCTTTCCTAATTCTTTAAATCTATCTTGCAGAACCTCTGTCCTACCTTTTCCTATGTCATTGGTTCCAATGTGGACCATGACCAGTGGATTCCCCCCAGCTTTGGCCAGTAGCCCGTCTACTAGTTTAGGGAGATCTGCAACCTGAGCACCAGGCAGGCAAGATACCATGTGTGTCTCTTTGTCACTAGAACACACTCTTCTGGGGGGAGTGGACACCATGGTGCTCTGGTGCTCTACTGCCCTCCCATCACCCTCTGAGCTGTCTCTGTTCAACTCGGTGTCCAGCAGTTGGAACCTGTTGGGCATTTCTAGCTCTTGGGATGTCTCTAGGGGTTGTGCGTGCCATTTTCTGTGGTTATGACCTACTGTAACCCAGCAGTTCTCTACGCTGTCCTGCTCTAAGGTCTCAATTCTCCTAGGTTCTGGTGTGCTCACCATCTCTCTCATGGGCTGATTTGATTAATTCTTCTATATCACTAATACAGCACAGATCAACAAGCTGAGCCTCAAGATCACGGACCTTGATCTCTAGGATTTCAACCTGTTGACAACGTTCACAAATGAAATCCTCTTGGATGAGTTCATCCAGGAAGGCAATCATTCTGCAAACCTGACACTGTAGTGGCCACATGCTTCTAAATGTTACAGGTTTTTAGTCTCTTGGTTCCTGTTCCCTAATCAACTGTTTAACATTTTGTGTCCGAGAAATAGCACAGTTCTTTCTCAACAGCTGCTTTAAGTAGATTTGTCTACCTGCCTCCAATTCACACCTACCTGGCTCCACCTGGAACAGAATTCCTCCTAGTCCTTGACTAAATCACCTTTCTACAACCTGTTTACTTTCACCAACTCAGCAGCTGAACTGAATTTACTTCAATTAAGGCAAACTACAGACAAGATTAACTTCAATTAAGGCAAAGTTAAAACAACATGAGGAATGCTAAGACTGGTCTGAAACTAGGAAAACAACAAGATGGCTGCCTCTCACCTGTACTCTCCTGTGTCTGGTTGTGGCAACTTGTAAATACTTCTTGTAAATAGTTTGAGACACTACTGATTGTGTCTAATATGATGTTACCTACATTACATTACATCTATATTCAAATATATAGATTTACATTTCTAGTATTAATACATATATTATACCATTAACACTGCATGGATTTGTGTATTCAAGTTTATGCCTTCAAAAATTGTATGCTGCCAGCAAAACAACTTCAAAGTCAAATGAGCTTGTCCTAACTGGAAAGTAATCTTTTCATTAAAGCCCTTACTGTTATAATGTTAATATTGTATCAAACTGCACATTACATAAGGTTTATTGGTTAAGGTTAAAATTATATGTTATTAAGCCATCTATGTAATAATCCAGATGAATGATAAAATTGTATCTAGGAAGAAGATTATGTTTTGAACTCCAGTTCCAACTTAATTAGTGTTAAACAATAATGATACAATGCCACCTTTTGATTGATTGAAATAGACTGTCTGAAATCACACTCATGATTTTGCATGATATTTGCACAATTCGGGACTACGGCATTACTGCAGGTAAGGTTTTTTTTATTTCCAGTCAAAATATTGCTCAATATTGCTTTTCAACGTGTGATGACCACATACAGGCAAAGAGGAAATGATAAAACTGAATTCACGGTGAAACATGAGCGTTTACCTAGTAATAATAAACTGGTATGCAAAAAGCACCCGGCATGGCCCTGTGATTCTGTGCCACCTGCTTTGTTACACATTTACCAAAAAACGAGGTACATGTGCAGAGAGAGCATCACTAACAAGGGAATGGCAGTGAAATGAATTTGTAACATTTGAAGCCTGAAAAATAGGTCACTCTGTTCTCATTGACATTACTATATGTAGATATAAGCCCAGTTTGAATGTAGCTTAGCATTTTAGCTAATTCTAGCTGCAAGTTATGCCAATCTGACAGGCCCTTTCCTCACCTCGCAAACCCAGTTGAGTGCAGTTTGTGGTCAAAAACAACGTGTGCTTTAGAACCATAATTAATTTCAAACAAAGAGGAGAGGGAGACAAAGCATTTAGTTCTCCAAAGTCTAATTTATCATCACTACTCAGTGTAAAATCAATCTGTTCTGTTTGTATGGCATAAACAACAAGCAGTCTGACAGGAATGAATCTGAAACATATGTGAAGGTGTTTTATGAAGCACAAGGGGGAATACATGGTGAAAGGAAGCATCTGCATTTGTTTCTATGTCAACTCACATGTGTGTTATAAAGGAACTTAGTAGTTTTTATTAAAGAATAACATTACCGTGTGTTATCCCAATGGGTCTTTCCCACTTGACAAAGATTCTCAAAATATTATTAAAATAATAATAATATCATTGCAGGTGATTATTATAATCAGTTTTTGCTTCAGGCAGTATTTTAAAGCACTTATTTTTCAGTATTTATTTAGAAAGTAACCAATTCAGTTCAACCAATATATTTTAATCTAATTGTATTTAAAATATAAAAGTATAAACATACAACATAATTTTAGTTATTTTCCATGTAAATTCAATTAATCGATTATGATTCACATCAAGATAATAGGTAAAAGAAGTCAATTAAATCAAAGAATGAATAGTAAAAACTGAGAACCCTTACATTCAAGATAGTAATTAAAATATTAACACGTTCCATCATTTAACTTACTTACAAGTGCTATTCTTGTAAAACTTTGTTGTAAATAAATGCATAAACATTGCTATTGGTGTTGGTCCCCTGATTTTGTAGAGAAGCTTCTCTGTACCAAGACAACAACAACAACAAACAAAAACAAGGATCACTTTGTGTCTCACAGATTCACAGGCAGAAGGAAGGCGATAAGGTTTCCAGCTCACATTCTCTTAATTGATTATCACAACTTGTGAACAGAAGAGCACCAACATAACACATTTAAAACCTGTTAAACCACTATTGTGTAACCAGTTTCTGAGTCATGTTAAACCATATTGTTTCTTCGAGTACCTCAGCGTAAACAATAAAATACAGAGCAATTATAAGGAAGATAAGGCTTAAAGGCATTACATTTTTAATGAAAACATTTTGACAATACCTTTGACAGCATGTTGTACTTGAAGGAAGGCTACTCTTACACTAGAAATTACAAAAGAAGTAATGAAAATTTGCTTTAATCATTATATCTAGTAACATCCACTGTTTAGAATATGAATTATACTAAACTACTAAAGTGGATGCATTCAATCACATAAACAGTCCTGTGTAAAGCATATATTTTGCTGGTGCTTCATCTCACAAATGAAGAGTTATTTTTGACATGATGTGTGCATAGAATTATGAATTGGATGAGGAATTCTATAAGAGTGTATCCTGGCCTCCTGAGGTTAAGCTTGCAGTTATATTCCTCACCGTCATTCCCTTCCTTTTCCTTTATATAACAAGAAAAGTCATAGATATAATTGGTATGAGAATAGGGGGGTACATTTCAGTGTAATTAGAGTCTTGGTAATTGGGCTAATTAGATCTAATTGTTCTGTGAACGTGAGTTTGATTAAAGGTTTTCTCAAAATGTGAGATTATACACACACACACACACACACACACACACACAAATATCACCAATACATACACAATTCCTAAAACTATATAATACAAATTTAAAAAGTAAAACAAATAAAAACACTGTTGATTCGTTAACAACCCTGTCGTTAAAATGGTCTGATCATTCACATTTTGAAGTCAACATGATAACTAATAATACACAGATTTTGAAGATGCCTACATAACATCATCACACTGTCCAACAATTGCCACAAATACAAAATGAACACATGAATTCCATGTGAATGTCGAAAACATCTGAATACCCCACGCACTTCCTCTGAGATCTCATTTTGATCACATCTAATCGTGTATCTGGGGGGCCTGCATAAGGATATTCAGATGTCTGTTTTTGATTTAGTTTAATTTATGTATATGTTTTCCAAAATGAATACAATTGTTTCCTCTTCTTTAAGTAGGTATTTCATGAATAAACACCAGTCAACAAGGAACATTGATAAAGTTTTAAATAAAAGTTCTTCCAACAAGTATGTGTCATATCTGAGGAGAACTATTTCCAAATAATGTTTATAATTTATGTGCATTTGTAGATTAGTCAATCTGGCTTCTAAACAGGTATACATCAAAACAAGCACCATCGACAACTCCAAACTATTGAAAAGCTATATCATGCAAATATATACTGTGACTAGTAATCATATATTTTGTCACACATTACCTATTATTGTTAAAATAAAATGTAATATGTAGTTTGAGGAGATGGATTGCAAATTAAGCTGTGGATCTGTTTGAGCAAACTCTAATCTCACACGCAGTATGTCTGTTTACTTCCAGATCCTGTACACTTCAAGAGCTGAGACCAAATCCAAACTTTGACCCACCAATAACTAGCAAATTTGTGAGGATTGAACAAGCCCGTATGATTGACAAATGGAAATATGTTGGTGTGGCTAATAATAATATTATTAGTAGTAGTATAGCAATAACTAGACCACTTCTTATATCACAGTCTCTTATCAACTATATGTTCCTTCATCAGCTCAAAATTGACTCACAGATGAGTTCTAAGACTCCAGGATGCTGAAATGGGAAAGAAAACGACCCAAAACGAAATACACCTCCTGAGGCTGCACAACAGGAAGTCAAGATAATTGCAGAAAGCAGCACCCTGCCAATCTGATTTAATGGAGGAATCGACACGTAATTGAAACTTAAAATTGTTCCGTTTTAATTGAATGGACTGGAAAAGGTATAAGAGCAGCTGCAATCCACCCACCTGTATCCCTGTGCAGTAGATATTGTGTTGGGAGACAGCTGGTGAGGTGCAGGTTGTCTGCTCAGGTGGTTCATTACTCTTTGAATAATAGCAGTTTGAAAGCAACAAGTTGTCTGTAAGTTATGTTATATGTAAACAACTGAACTCAACTTATTTATGCATGAAAACACCCACCTTACTGGAGTGCGGTCTACTGTTAGTTTAGAATTCTCCCATTTCAACATTCCGGGGGTTCTTATAGACAATTGTTATAGTTAAAAAATACCTGTAACAATTGTTTTTATTTTCTTGTGTGTGTCTATTGTATGCTGAAGAGGAAAAACTGAAAAATAATCAAAATCAACTTCACTGCTAAATAGTTTCGCACAGGTGGCAAGTCTATTCACAGCTATTGTGGTTGAATACATTTAAACTTTAAATGAGACCGATGATGGAAGGAAATCCTACATGTTGTTTTCTTTTATTTGTTTTTTACAAATGATAGGAACAATGCTGGAACAGTGGCATCACCTGCTACCATATAAAAGCATACTTTAAAAGTTGAATCATGTCCCTAGAATAGTTGATTATCGTCAATACCCACGCTGAACAGCATTGTGTGTTCTTTGAAATTATAATGTATGGTTTACGGTTATTATCTTTCCGTTTGAATGTTTCTCACCATTAATGTTTTGCGTTTGAGGTTAGCAACTAACAGCTCATTGTTTGATATGTAAATCTGGAGGGAGAGGGGATATAAAAATCAAACTGAAAGAAAGCAAAATAATGACCTAACCAGTTTTCACTTCCCTATCAAAGGAGACTTGTCAATTTGGTAAACACAATTTACTAAAGGATTAAACTTCTGTGGTAGTTATTTGGGGAGAAAGAGGTATGCATATATAGCATACATAAATGCTGAATTACACCACCATAGTCACCACAGTCATTGCTTAAACCACTGGATTTACTTGTCACAACATAAAAGAAGTAATACATTTCCTTGGTGTCTCTCTTTCGCTGTCTTTCCTGGATGTGTGAAAGGAGGTCAGTATGGCCAGCAGTACAAAACACGTGTAGTATTAATACTTAATTTTAATATTCCACTATGGAACATATGATAGTGAGATTTATGACATCACAAATCATTTGAAAGGCTAGTAAGGGAAACAAAAAACACAAGGGTGAATGATACAATTTCTGCTATTGGTTCTGTTTCTTCATATCATTTATACATTCAGAATGATCCTTCTCCTTTCTGGCTCACTCATCTATGCCTCTGAAATCACTGACATGACTGCTATAATTGATGTCCTTACATTTTAACTGTAATTTGTGTGGAATACTTAACTATTATAAATAGGAATGTTTATTTCAGAAAGAAAACAGAAGAAAACTAATATATTACGGAAGCGTATTGCAGCAGTGAAAGAAAAAACATGGTTAAGATTATCTCATACGTACGAGATAATAGAGTGAAGATGTATCCCTTCTGTGTCAATACACATAATTTCCTAATTCTGATTAATTATAATAATATTAATAATAATAACTCCTCTTCCAGGTAGAAAACCAACTTCCTGCCCAAAGCGAAAATGTCGAAATAGGTGAGAAATCGAATCCACAGAACAACAGCTACTACTGACATCACAATATAGTCTTGTCGAAAAAAAAAGTCAGATTGTGCTTGGGGGTGTACAGATAATATTCAAAGGGGGGAGGGGTTAGGGGTTTGAGTTTTCTCAATTCCTTTCAGAGATTAGTAAATTAACACAAAGAAGGGAGGATGATATCTGTCCTGGGTCAAATATATCAACAATGCAGATATCTGGGCTTCCCTTTGCTGGTAGAGTCTAAAACGCTTAGTGTAGAAAAAGCTTAACATGACTTAATATGCTTTAAACATAACATTACTTTTCAAAGTTTGTACGTTCCCAATTAGGCACTTCCTAATACTATGAATAAAGGATGGATATGTTTTTCTAACATAAAGAATATGATTATGTGGTTAAGCCGTACATATAATCCACTTAATTTGAATATCGCTTCATGTAGAAAAATGCATAATGTGGGTTAATGTACTTAACGTAACCATTTATATATGCAAACTTTATCAATTAAAAGAGAGGCACTTACAAGTACTACATATAAAAAAGTAAGCATTTAAATTAATATTAGTAGCATAAGTATCATGTTAAGCCCTAAAACCAAGCGTAAATTGCATATAACTGAAAACCAATTAATGTAACCAATTAGATCCAACCCTGACAGGACAATATCCAGTCAATTGTATATTGTACTATTAGGTGTCTTGTAATTCATAATGTTTGGATGTAAACAAGATGGTACAGTACATTATGCTCTTTCAACATTAAGCGCAAGTCACATTAAAATGTATTATATACAGAACTTAACGTCATTATTATACTGTTAATATTAGTAAAAAAATCTCAATTTTGTATTGGTAGCATTAGGAAGTGCCTAACTGTAAACGTACAAACTCTGAAAAGGAATGGTTATGTTTAAAGAACATTAAATAACATTAAGCGTTTTCTGCATTGTTTTACACCCAACCGATTTTATATGTCATGCTTGTCTAATGCTTTTTTCATTTCCACACACAAACCTCCAATGATTTAGAGGGTCTTAAAGCCTCACCTTTGCAGACCTGAGGTATTAATGAGAGGTTGTAGATGTAGATGTATTGAACAGGGGGACATTTGTGGGGTATCTGTATACCACCCCTCTTTCATACAGTACAGGTCTGGCAATGATAGTGATGATCCTCAAAACAAAGCTTTAACTTTTGAATATACCTGTCACGATCAGCAGTGTTTAATTTAAGTGCATAGCTTGAAAGTTCAGACATTATGGACTACAACATCTCTAGACATCTTACACACAGACACGTACGTGACTTGTCTCAAATGTTACAGTCTGGAGGTAAACACCATCTCAGAATAAACACAGAGACAGCACCTAACACCGTGCATTATCAAATGAGACAAGTACATAATACTATACATATACATATCCGTATTGGAGCGCTGTTAGAAAACAGACTTAGTGATGCCTCACTCCCATTATATAAATTAATAAAATATATTCCTAATTATTGTTGCTAATTGGAAGTGAGTTTTCTTCACTTATTATCTTGTATGTACAAGAAACACAAGAAACGTACATACGAGCAAGATAATCCAACCCTTTCCCCCCCGCTTGGCAGCAATGAGCTTCTGTAATATATAAACAATACATAGAGTATTTTTATGATATACTCCTCTACAAAAAGTCTAAATGGTGTTGTCAAAGATGAGGTATTCACAAAGACATTAAGCAGACAGTGTGTGTATTTGTTAGAAGTGAAAACAAATCTTCCCATTTTAATTTTAATTTTTCTTTTCTTTTTTCAGTGTTGTAATTTCAGTTGTTACAGCAACCACCTAATTGTCAGAGTCTTAAATGTCACATTGGGAGATGTCTGGATAGACAAATAGCAAATGCCATATAGTTTCCTACATTCTTGTTACATTGCTTTTTATCATTCGAAAACTAGGCTTGTGATTGAATGCCATGTGTCAATATTCTATTTAATTCAATCAGGTCTAGTTTCAGGTAAATTAAACATCATCTTACAGTATACTCATAGGTAATCTAAAAAAATTGCCAACTACAACCATGACTTGTCAATTTAGGGCCGTTATGATCAATGCTGTGGTCTCGGGCAGATTGCTAGATGGCTGCAATGATAACAAACATATAAGCGATACTGTATGAATTAGGTTTGTACTGTACCAAGAATGCAATAACAAACAGAGCAAGCAACAGCCAGTAAACATCAGCAGAGATGTGAAAATGCACTTTATATGCTCTTGATCTAGGCAAAGTTCAGTATTTCCATTAAAGTAGATATGGATAGCGGCTACTATATGGGGCAGAATGTCTTGAAATCACACAACAGAAAAGGAGGGAAGTTGAACAGAGACTTACTGGAAGGAGAATCGGTACTCCTCCAGCTCAGGAGCACAGATACAGGACTGTGTCTTGTTAACTCGATTCTTCTGTTGAATATACAAATTGAAGAATATGAATAAAATCTGAACACACATTTTTATATATTAAGGTTAACTTCTAATCAAAGCTTGTATTCATAAAGACATATCATAAGAATAGAGGACTACTTCAATCCTATACATGGGGGTATTGTGATTTCTTTTGCATTTTTGAGGCTTTATGCATATCTTTCATTTCCGTTGCTCTCCATAAACAAACCAAAACATCTACAAGGGACTATGGGCTGGATTTTAAATATTTTACTGAAGTGTTGCAATACCAATCTTATTTGTGAGGCAGCCAAAATGTTTAACAGCTTGCATTCTCTTGTCCTGTCAAGTGTGGCATGCCCTAGGGTAAGCTTAAGCATTGTCCTATAACTTGCAAAGCACTGTTTTGTAATATATGTTAATGAGTTCCAGTTTAGGAAATGCTCTCCTCAACGTTTGTCTTCCATATTCCCAACACCTGTGAATTGAAGTCACATGTTGTCATCATACAATTTTGTCATCCCTGTCCTTCCTGTTGTTTGAATTTAAAATACGTCAAATTAACAATCCTACTAGATTGGTTCTGTGTGGGAAATAAACAAAACAAAATGTGGTAGAAATATGGTAGGTAAGCTGCAAACTAAATGGTTCAAATTTGAGTAGTCTCTAACATAGTTTGTAAAAAGGGTTTTACATAATTTTATATAATCTTCTCCTAAATATATATAAAAAAAATGTTTCTCAAAAGTTCATTTTGATGATCCATTTTTGAGAATGGATTCTTACTGATAGCCATGAAATTGGGACACACATTTCAATATTTTAATTAAATCAATAGATTATATATGTGTGTGATTATATTATATACAGCTCTGTGTGTGTGTGTGTGTGTGTGTGTGTGTGTGTGTATGGACACATGTTCAGTCAGAAGTAAAAGTATTTGAGGTACTATGAATGCTATTTCATGCACCGAAACTTCATATTTTGCACCTGGGATCAAACAGGTTTGAGATCACTGCACTTAATCATTAGATGACTGACTAAAACCCAGTGACATTTGATAAAGAAAGCAGCATTCTTCAGAGGAGTGCTGTATAGTTGATGAGTATAAGTCAAAGGGAGTCAAAGAATATTCACTAAAACAAAGACATACTTATAAATAGCTAAGAAAAGTATGGTGAGGTCAGGAGCTGAGTGAGATCAATGAAAAATGTAGTATTTAAATCTAAATTGTATGTATTTACCTGTCCATTCAACACACACTACATTATCAAAATAAGTAGGACAAGAGATAAATGTTAAAAGGACAATGCTATATTATATATTTCATAGCCTGTCGTTTGAGCCTAGGCCTTTATGTCTGGTGCAATCAGGATTTTTTTTGATTCAGCTTTCCAGTTAATTCAGGAAAAGGTCTATATTATATCATCAACATCATTCTCCTTGAATAGCTGTTTAAAAATCCCCCTTTTGTGACCAGGTGTAATAGTGTGAGTAGATAAGTTAGCAATGTTGTCCACAGTATCTCAATATGCAATAGTGGTCATTGTGCTCATCGGAAATAACAACTTCCACTATGCCCAGCACGTAACCTCAAATACAATCCATGTCCACTGTCCCCTGCACTCTCTCTCTCTTTAACTAGATATATTTATGTCGGGGTATCTAGATGGATACAACAACAACAACAACAACAACAGCAAGCCGCAGTGAAGGTGCAGTGACAGCCAAAATGTGAAACAGCATTGCAAGATCAGCAAAGAAAGTAATTCTGCAATTACCACTTCAAAGTGTGGCAGGTAACTTATAGGCTTTGATTAATTTAGCTTAAGTCCTCTGTAGCTCAGGAAAAGGCGTGTTCAGAGCAATAAAACGGTTTGCTGGCATTGCTGATTTCACAGAATTTCAGCTGCTTTGGCTTGTCAAGCAGATCAAAACTGGCTTTGAAGACTAAAAATACCTGTTAGTGTGAAATGTATTTTGACAAATCACAGATAATAATGGGGAGGTTTGCCTATTTTAAAAAAGCGAAACATTTCCAAAAATCACATTGTTACCTTACAGTACATTCCAGTTTCTCCTTTAGCCAGGATGGGATCACTCATCCGCTGTGCCTTTGCAGGGTTTGCTGGTCTTGAATCCTCTCCTGAAATGTAATAAAACATTTCTAAGCTACTTTTTTGTTGTTCTTGGCAGCTAAGTTAACAACAAAGAGTGCATGCTGATTTTTTTTTTTTTTACAATTTAAAAACTAGAATGTAATTTGTTCTCTTTTTCAGGTTAGGAAAAAATGACAGACTGGTTTATTTATTTTTAGTATAAGGAACGTCATACAGATGTGATATAAAAACTCTAACTTCCTGATGATTTGAAAATCAAAACCCATGAAACATTAAATATGATGAGCTAATCAACTGATAAAGTAAAATTCTAATTTAATTGACTAGATTCCATTAAAAGGTGTAATCCTGGTAAATAAATACATAAATGGGTTACTCTTTTAAATGTTTTTATGCAGTATTTTGTTTTTTTATATTATTATTATTATTATTATTATTATTATTATTATTATTATTATTATTTAATTATTTATTTTTATTTTCTTAGTATTATCATTTTCTACTACTACTAAAATAATAAAATATTAGATTATTTATATTTATATATTGGGCATGATTGCTGAGATTAGCATGTTTCTTGTTACCATGTTACCATGTCTAAAACTACTAAAATAAATAAATAAATAAAATGTATACTCCAAAGTGTTGTCTTAAATACACCAAATATCAAATACATGCACATGTTTGTTACATCAGCGAAAAGTGTTGTATTTGACATGTTTCTGGTACAGCTCTGCGGCGAGGAAATTTCCATATCCTTCAACAACTTTAGAATCCTGAGCTACTAGCTTGATTTTTACATGACAATATATTTAGACCCTTTTAAGTGTTCTGCCCCCTTAATCCATGTAACTGCAGTTTTTGCAAATGAAAAATTAGTCATACACCGAGAGCGTTTTGTAGCCACGCGACCCATTTTCTCATTCTTTTTATCCCTTCTACAACCCTAGCCATTTAACCAGTGGAATCGCTATGATGGTAAGAAAGTAGATGGGTTATATTATACTGTCCTGCTACTTTGTAACAGCAACAAAGATGAATGGCTAGTTCACAAAACAACAGCACAAGGAAGATGGGTCTCCTGTGAAAGTTCAATTCCCACACATCTCCACAAAATCTGAATAAACCTTATAAGTAAAATCAGTCTAATGCTTGCAATTAGACATGATGAAAAATCTAAAAAGAAATTAAATTTAGTTGTAATACATTTCCCATTCTTCCTTCCCTTGGAAAATTACTTCTGAAGTGTTTTTTTTTCTTCTTCTTCTTTTTTTTTCTGTAATTTAAATGTTAAGCCGCCAGATGTGTGTCTCATGCTTGAAGAGCTGAGGCTTTGCATTATTTAGCATATTAACATTCACAGAATTTAAAAAAGGGTTCCTTCATTGCCTGAAGGTTCTAATTAAGTAAACCTTAGCTTGATACATGTAAAAATTTCAGTATGAGAAACTTTTTTTTCTTTTTTTCTCTCTTTTTTTGCAGCCAGTCACATCTATATAATAAATATGGAAACTTCCAAGATGATATAATTTTTCTTTTGCTGCAGGAATTAAATATATCTGTAATAATAACTTTTAAATAGAGGCTACATATCAGCAATACCTCTGAAGGCTAAAATCTACTTAATGGCAGTACTGTTTAGCTTGCAGAATGCTGTCATTTTTTTTTTTTCAGAACTGACATCAGATTTAATTTTAACACAGCTGTAGTTTTTAATTAGTATTTTTGCTCGTAAACATTTTAAATGCCTACAGTTACAAGGTAATATATTTAATTCTTTGCAATTTAAATTACAAAAAGTATATCTAAGCATGTTTTTATTTATTTGTTTGTTTATTTCACTTGCATGACCTTATATATCTGTTTTTTAACCTTCACAAGCAGCGCCGAAGTCACTCTCATTAACCAACTATTCATCTCTCTCACTTATATACGTATGCATATATATGTATGTATAAATGTATGTATACATATATATGTACATATAAGATATGTACATATATATGTATATATGAGAGACATATATTAATATTTGAATATACACACGCATACAGATGTAATTGTATTTTATTTTATTATGCTTAGTTGGAGACTTTAGTAATCTCACTGTGTCTTCAGCATTTGCACCGCACATATTCTCTTGCCTGCCTACAGATGGATTGACATTCACTTTGATTCTTCTGTATTCATAAATCATATAAAGGAATTTAGTTATTCTGCCATTTCACAAAATGCCAAATGTGTCAACATCATCCAGTCAAAGCGCATATTTTTCCCACACAAGTGAATCACAGCCAATACACAGGCTAATCAATGACCCATACAATCACTTATTTCACAATGGTTTGTGAAATGCAATTCATGAAGTACCACAAAAGGAGGCAATTTGAAGGTTGAGAGCAGAAGCATATGCACATGAGTTAAATTCAGTGTGTTGTAAAGCTTTTTGTTTTCCACATTTACTTTATACGGTTTTATTTGATTTGAACATTAGGCATTAATAATACAAATGTATTATTATTATTATTATTATTATTATTATTATTATTATTATTATTATTATTATTATTATTATTATTAATAATAATAATAATAATAATAATAAAGCTTTTGTTAATGTGAATGCTTAATGCTGGTTAGTCCCATACTCAGTGTTAGCTAAAGTCAGGGAAGTCCTTCTCTGTCAGGTCAAATACAATCATTCCTGTTCAAAGCATGACATAGTGGGCCACTTTGGTATTGAGCA
Organism: Amia ocellicauda; assembly: GCF_036373705.1. NCBI lineage: Eukaryota > Metazoa > Chordata > Actinopteri > Amiiformes > Amiidae > Amia > Amia ocellicauda. Next base: position 32,710,424 of record NC_089851.1, on the reverse strand, counting down.
GCCAGGCAATGTTTCAGACACATGAGGTACTTTTAACTGCACATTTTGTCCTTTAAAAAATCACTTTTAAACTCTGAAATGTGACTTCTCAATCAAAATATAGTAACATCTATTGACATATTACACCAACATACCAAGGGGCAGATGTAAAAAAACATTGCGGCTATTGCAGTAGTCTCAAACCAGCTGAGAATAAAATGCAAGTCAAGGGTGAAAGTAATGCTTGTAGCAGCAGTTTTGTTTTGTGGATAACCCTTAGATGAAGATGTCATTATGGCCTTCCCTCCATAATTGTGTTTAGAACTATAACAAATTATACCATGTTTACAGATATACCAATCCACGTAAGCACAAATACACATGTAGACATGAACACAAACATAACTTTCATAATCAGTTATTTGCTGTTTGGATTTAAAATATTGTAGCATACGGAGCTGTTCACCCACATCCCTGAAGTGGATAGATCATTGTTCAACCTACATTTTCCCATTTTGTCATTCTCAGTGTATACAGCTTTCTTATATTATCACGTTAGCATTCTCTGACCCACGAAACCACAACTCAATACCCACTGTTCATTAAAAAAGTGTACACTATACAAAAATGCAATACACAAAATGCCAGAGATGCTTGTTAATGTGATGCCACAAATACCGTAACAAGTGAAGAATAAGAAACAATGCATACGTTGTGAGTTGTGGCAACGGAAATGCAAATGGTGTATGTTTACATTGCAAATTTGCCCATCTTAGTACACTTGCTCTAGGATGCATTGCAGAGCTAAAGCAACATATTTATGCAATGCAACATATAGATTACTGGTACTGATTTTGTTACCTTAATGTGTCCTAATACTGTTCTCATTTCTACTATTTTTACTTTAGCTTCATTGTAAAACGTCAACATGTTTTATAACTGCATATTAAAGTACCAGTAAGACGCAGATTCTGGTTTCATTATGTTGTTTTTTTGCTGTCAGGTGTCCATCAGGATCAAAATAATCACCATGTTACCACACTTCTCTTTTACTGGGACCTACTATATGATGCTTTTTGAAATTGTTTAGTACAAGGATATTTAAGTTTTTGGTATTAAAAGGAAAATCCACAACAACAACAAACAACAACAACAATTTTGAGTTTTTATTAATATCATTCCACCACTGAGAACAGGACTATTGTAGTATGTGTGGCCAAACACCTGCTCAGATTCTAACCACCATCTAATACTTTGTTTCCACTGGCCACGTTAAGGTGCATCTACACCTAGGCTGTGTCCCAAATCGCACACTTGTTCCCTACACCCTTCGACTTTACACTTTGCGTGACGTTGTGCTGATGTCACAGATTGTGCACTTGAGTGAGCGAGGGTGGAGGGTGGAGGTGAAGCTAAAAGCGTTCAATGGGACACACTTCAGCGTCAGCATTCAACGCATTTGCCTTTGACAGAAAAAGTACCTACACAATCTTTCCAAGTCATCCGTCTCTGTATTTCATTAATATAATGATATTAATAATTAGGAGGTGATATTAGGGAACAATGTATTTCCAGGTTTTATAGGATACTACTTCAATAATTAATTTGTTGATAGGTGCCAAAAAGTTTTTTGGATTAACTTTCTAATCATATATTTAAATCATGATAATATAATAATTTTATATTATCTATGTATTATGATTTCCTTGATACATAATTTAACAATTCCTACAACTGTCTAGCTAACATTACATTTATATGCACCCGGCGCTGCCATATTTTCCCAGTTTACTTGTCTCCGCCTTTAACGCAAGGAGTTCTGGGACTTCAGCACTAAAACACTTCCGCATAAGTGCGCTCTTTTGTACACTCCGCTGAAGGGAGCTCTGAAGGGAGCTCTGAAGGGCACAAACGGCTCGATTAGGCTCCCTTCACTCGTGCCCTAAGGGTTTGGGACAGCCCTTAAGATGGCGACCATAGTACTTCGCCCCACAAGGGAAGGGGACGAGGGAGCAAGTGTCCGATTTGGGCCGCAGCCCTAAACTTAATTGCCTGCATTTCCATTCATTGTCATGACGTACAGCTGCCCTAGGAAGTGACTGTGAGACCCGAAAGGTCAAAACACAGTCTGGGACACCTGGCATTCTGGGATTTAGTGTTAAAAAAATGGAGGCTGAAATACCTTAAACATTAAAGTGCAATACATTTTGGACTGAAACATTTTTGTGATATCTTTGTGATGTCTTATAGGGTGACCAGATTTTCAAAAGTAGGAATCAGATCTGATGGATGGAGAGCCAATGGCAAATACTCACAATTTGTAGTGTTGCCAAGGTATTGAAATCCTCCTTTTCTCTATTAAGAAACAACAAAGAGCACTATAGCTGGTCATTGAGTACATGAACAGGTAAATGCTGGAAAATAACAGTCAGTTTAAGTGGAGGTAGAGTCCTCTTATATTGAAGTAGCTGTTTTGAATCTGAGCAATGGCATTAGCCTACTGTGACTATGAATCCCAAAGTGGTGACACAAGTCGGCCACTGAGTTGGGTGGGCTTAAAGTTGGACAATTTTCTTGATTTGCAGCAGTGATCTCTGAAGTTTGGCAGGCTTCAGTGTCATCAGTGGAACTGCATCTGTCCCCCACAATTGAAACTCAGCTGTTTTGGGGCAGGCAGTAAATAATCAAATCAATCCACTAAGAGTCATGCAACATTTTCAGACATCTGACGTGTAGCACATTCTGCAAAAATAAATTTAAATAAATAAAAACCTTTCCAACGATTCCAGCAAACAGTTGATGAAAATGATTTGTTCCAGTTAACAGAAATAATTAAAGCTTGGCTTTGACACAACACCGGGCCTACTGCTGATCGCTTACTAAAACCAACCAAACCAGTCTAATGCCAGCGTTGGGCCAAAAATCTGTGGCTACCAATTTGTTCCGTTAACTGCACAACCAACAGGCATTTAACACTTAATTTAATCTGCTGAACACACTGACAACCTAACATGAGACCAGCTGAGTCTAGGGGCCAGACAATTGTTGGCATAAATGAAGTATCTGTACATAATACTCTTCAAAATTAGTGAAAAACTGGCTTCAGAAATTAAGGTCTTCTCTGTGCTACATAAACAGTTTGTAAATTGGTGGTCTAGCATGAGGGGTTATTTATCCTATTCTTCTGTTTCAATCCTTCTGGCATTGTGATATTTATATAAACACATTGTTTTGTACAAAGGTTAAAGGCATCCTTATTTGAATAAGTTGAGAGTGCAAAATTAATTAGAAGAAAAATAAACATTGATTGCAAGAGCATGAGACAGTATTGTACTTAACCCCCTATGACTGCATCAATATCCTGAGGGATCTTATCCTGAAGTTGTACAGTGAATATTCCCAAGATATTGCACTAGAAAAACTGGAGACTATCATATCTGACTTGCATGTATTGAAGATGACTTGAATCAGGTGACCAAATAAAGACAAACATCAAAATCAATATACATAATACGGTATCCTCAGGATGAGGATACACCCTCACTGAAAGTAATACAGTCAATAATAGAAAAAATAAACACTAATTCAATTAATCATATTAATTAAAACAAAACCAGTGAAACAAGATGATACAGTTAATGTTAGAGGTCAGTGTAACTCACAGTGCTTCAAGCTACTATATATATTAGGCAAAAATGTACAAAAGGAGCTTGTTCTAACGTGTTATGTAAGAAATAAAAGTTAGCTATGCATGTATTTATGTATGTATGTATTTATCTTATTTTATTTTCACACAAACAAAGGCTGCCAACAACTTCACTGAAAACCAAACACTGCATCCAAATCAGAGGAAAATACAGTTAATCACTCGGGAAACTAGAAATTAGAGAAGTGAGTTTTGCTTTACTCTATTTGTTCAAGTAAATATACCTGAGAAGAAGATACTAGTAAGACCAATACAGAGGCACAGAACCAAATAACCAAACACGGTCACAGGAGGAAGCAGGGCTCCTTCCCAGCAGGGAGATCAGAAGGCTACAGGTCTGGTAAAGTTAAAGTTTGACAAGTCACATCCTGATTCAGACAGAGCCAGTGATGCACTTCAGTGAATGGGTTTCAGAGGTATATGAGCCAGAAGGGACTTTTACTGCTCAAGTGAAATTGACACATATGGCCACTTTCCATGGTGGAAAGAATAGTAGAATAAAAAATGATATCATGCAGTAAAAAGTATATATAGTGGATTGTACTAAACTACCCCAGCCAAGTGTGACTGGCAATTCAGGAATGAGGGGTTTGGTTTGGTTGTGGTGATGTTGGTTTTTAATGATATTACATATTCAGACACTACCACTGTACATGCAGCACATACTTTAAATAAGGAGAAAGTCTGTGTGAGGAAAGAGTTGTTGAGTATTTGTATAAATCTAAGTCCTGGCCTAATAATGAAGCCAAAGTGTACTACCACTTCTGCCAACAGAGTCTCAGAGTACAGCACAGTAACCTGGCCTGATGCAAATCTATACAGATTCATATGTGTATCCGTATCATATTTTAAGAGGGAAGACTAACAGCAGACAAATACAGGTAGGCCTGTATAAGACTAACTTAAAACATCTGTATGCAATATATATATATATATATGTAAAATATCATCCCGTCCTTTTAGAAAATAACATACTAAAAACTGATCCTTGTTTCAATGTGACATAAAACTTCAACTTGAATATAAAACTACGCATGTGACATGGAATATGATATACTGATTAAAAACATTACAGGTTAATTCCTTTTCTTTTCCTCACCTAGCAGTTTGGATACAACACTTAGGCATTGCTGAATAACAGAAATCTGCCCCTTTACTTCCTTAGCACCAGTGGGAAAACTTCCCTTGTGGGCGTTAGGATCTCTATGGGAGGTCAAAGGTTGTCCTGCAAAGGAAGTGACAAGCTGTGAAATGTAAAAGAACAATTTCTTCCACATGTTCCTCTGCTCTGAGAACAGTATGGAGCTGTCAGCCAACATCACTTTAAAATGGGCCCGGTTACTACCCAGCAGACCTGTCAGAACTCATTTATAATTAAAAGACTGCACAAAGCGAACAGCTTAGCAGTCCACCAAGTTCTAAAACTGTTAAATAAAGATGAGCATTGCCAAAAAAAGTAAGAAAGGGGAAAAAAAGAACATTCGGTATTAATAACAGAAGTTCTACCTTGAGTTAGATGAATAACAAATGATTCAGTGTTTTGTACTGGCAAAAGAAAAAAGTACACTATATGCCACTGTATGACGTGTTCTAAAGTATTGCATTTCCTGATTGCCCACATGATAAAATAGTTCATTCAGAAAACAGATGTTAGTAAAGTTTTTTTTACTGTTTTCATTCAGAATAATATAACTTAAAGTGATAGATCCCTTTTTTCTGTTTGTTTAACACCTGAAGGTGAACCAAATTGATTTTCAATTCGATTCATTAAAACACAAAATTCTCAGTAGCTGGCAGACAGTGGCAGCAAGGTTATATAAAAAAACAGCAGTAGTCCTATTGGAAACTATGCCAAAACATTATCCTGAGATGTTAGAAGTCAGATATCTGATAGGTATTTCCCTAAGTGATTAACTTCCAAAGACATGCAGTACAAATTGAAAGGACGTGTACAGAACAAAATATAGGTCAATATCAGCTTGTATTTAGTTTTGGACAGTGAGCTCTAATCCGTACAATACGTTGGATTAAAGTTTGTTTTCCATAAGCAGGTGAACAGTCACTAAAATTTCAAGTAGACAAAACCCTCTCTTCACTGCCGCGGACGATGGAAACACATTTAGAACAAGTTGTTTTTGCCCTATAGTTGGGGTAAAAAAAAAGCACTAGCTGCAATTTGATTTTATTCCAATCCACACATATTGATAACCCCCCTGCATTCACTTACCGTTAAACAAGAGCTACAACTCAATTAAAAGCTCTTGAGATCTGAACTGTCAGGCTCCATTGGTAAGAAACCATCAAAATGTGCTTCCCTGCTCTAAATGCATCCATTTCTATAAATAAAGAAAAGCAAGAGGTGTTTCAAATATGTTGTGGCTGAAAGTTGGTTTCAATGTATTTGATGCATACTTTAATTAAATATTTCATTTTTTTGTTTGTTTGGAAACCATACAACATCTGACGGCAGTGTCACACCCAGGTTCAAAGTTTCAGTGTGAAGTAACGACATGTTCTTCTTGTAAACCTGCTACATGGTGGGTAAAGACATGGGGATCCCAGGCATTTTCATTATGAATAATGAATCTACTTACCATGTTGGCAAGTAAAGGTTATGACATGATAATGATAATAATAATAAACTATTTTATATAGCACCCTTAAAAGCAATTGTCTCTGAGAGCTTCACATTAAAATACAGTAATAAAGCATAATCATAACAAAAATTTGAATCAGAATAATCATAAAAATGCCTTTAGATTAACTTTAAAAACCCTCAAAGAAGCTGAATGGAATACAGTTCCATGTGGGCATAGCAACAGAAAGCCCAGAGCACAGGTGGGACACAGCAGTCTAAATTCATCAGAGTGAAGGTTACGAGAATTTAAAAAGATAAAAGATCTGACAGGTAAGTCGGAGCTAGCCCATGTATAGCCATATATGTCAGAATTACATTTTTAAACTCAATTCTAAACCCGATAGGCAGCCAGTGCAAGGCCTCCAGGACAGGAGTAATGTGATCTCTTGAGCAGCACCCAGACAAAATACTGGCTGCGGAGTTCTGAACAAATTGCAGTTTAGTGAGGATGCTGTTATACACCCCAGCAAGCAGGGCATTATAGTAATCGATCCTGGAGAAAACAAAAGCATGAACCAATTTCTCAGCTACAGGTAGAGAAAGCATAGGATGCAGTCTGGCACTATTTCTAAGATGAAAAAAATAAACCTTGACAGTGATCGAGAATCACAACCACATTTTTCAGCATTGATCTGAACTATAGCACGGCTCCATCAACAGACAGATGTGAAACATTGGTTTTACCTAACAGGCAGGGAGTACCCAACTGCATTAACAGCAGAGGCAGCAATGTTGATATCAGGTTTAGAATTTATATCGATTTGGATATCTTCTGCGTAAAAATGATAGTGTATGCCATGAGACCTTAAAATGTGGCAAAGGCGAACAAATAAACACTAATAGATCCGAGAATAGAGCCTTGTGGAACACCAGAAGTTACGGTCCAACCTCAGAACTAAAGCCACCCAGGGACATAAATTGTTGACGTCCAGTTAGGTATGATCGTAAACAGTTAAGGAAACATTCTAATCAATCAAGCAGGATCTCGTGGTTTACAGTGTCAAATCTCATAAAAGAGACTCAATTCAGTTTTCTCAGTAGTATGTAGATGCCATAGTCCCCAGATATATATGGTGATCACTTCCGCCAATCATCCCAAATTGATCATGAAGAGCCATTGCTGGAAGCTGATGACTTTTGCCAGCACAACACCACTTCCTAGCATAGCAACCATGTAAGTCTACCACAATCCTCAGACCACACGAGAACATGCCAGATGAGCACTGGGATATAATCCTGCTTTGATGTTGATGACTAACCCTTGTTTGCTGGTTTCTGCAAGTCACATAAACCACGGTGCATAGTTGACACTGTCAGATTTTCTGCATTTTGGCAAATTCTTACAGTTTGGGTTGAGATGTCATCCCATGTGGCTTGTTCCACTGGCTTTCAACTTTTTGCCCACACTTAGATGGTCACACGGTCACCACAACAAAAGAAAGTGGATACATATCCTGTACCCATTACTTTTATATCTGCTCTTGAACTTTTTATATGAATTGCATGTCTTCCTTTTCAGGGAAAAAATAAATATGTGAAAATGCAGGCACTGCTTTCAACCACTGATTGGATGTTTTCTCACTTAACAAATAAAATTAACAGTATTCATGTGAAATTTACGAATTTGGTTTTGAAATCAGATATTTCCTTTTTTTTCCAAGAGGAGCACAATGATAATAAAATGGAAGGATCAAAACATACACTCTAGTCATCAACTACAGTTTGTCTGATCCGTGTTCAGTTTACATTAACAAACTGATCTAGGGTTGGCCATTGATTAAAATGTTTAATATACAGTTAGGTCCATAAATATTTTGACAAGGACCCAATTTCATAATTTTGGCTCTGTACGCCACCACAATGGATTTGAAAGGAAACAATGAAAATGTGCTTTAAGTGTAGACTTTCATCTTTGAGGGTAGTTACATCCAAATTGGGTGAACAGTGCAGGAATTACACCCATTTGTATAGGTGGTCCCCCCGATTTTAGGGGCTCAAAAGTAATTGGACAAACTAACATAATCATGAATTAAATTTTGAGTTTCAATACTTGGTTGCAAATGCTTTGCAGTCAATGACTGCCTGAAGTCTGGAACCCATAGACATCACCAGATGCTGGGTTTCTTCCCTGGTGATGCTCTGCCAGGCCTGCACTGCAGCTGTCTATAGTTCCTGCTTGTTCTTGGGGCATTTTGCCTTCACCCAATTTGGATGTAACTATCCTCAAATTAAAGATGAAAATTTACACTTAAAGAAGATAAGATGATTTCCTTTCAAATCCATTGTGGTGGCGTACAGAGCCAAAATGATGAAAATTGTTTCCTTGTCCAAATATTTATGGATAGAACTGTAGGGGCCTCCTGAGTAGGGTAGTGGTCAAAGTCACCAACAGGAGTGCATGCTACCTCCTTACAGAGGGTGGAGAACAATTGGGCGAGCACTGTTGAGGGGCCTGAAGGTTTTGGATGTTAAGTTTTTCTTTCTAAATTAAATCCTCTGATTGATGTGATAGATGGGCAGTTGGCACTTTGGGCTTTAACAGTCAGTGTTAATATGCAACAAAAAATAGCCTTTGAATTTGTGTAGTGTTTATAGGAGATTCATACGACCTTGGCAGCTCTTTCCATCACAAAATAACAAGTTATTATTAATCCCACAAGGTAATGCACAGCATCATTTACATATCCAACAACAACAACAGCCAAAACAATGACAGCATGCACATAATTATATGTCTGTATATTTGGGACAGGGGGAAACATGCCCTGTTGGACCTCCCAGTCTGCTTTACGTCTGGTTCTGCTCATATGTTTTTAATACTCTCTTTACTTACGAAACCTGAGGCCTCAGCCTAAAGGCTCTTATGCTTGGCAGTGATCTCAGCCTAGAGTGCAGAGTCTAACTTTTATAAGGCTGGTACTAAGGCAACCCTAGGCTTGAGTTCAGGCTGGAATCCAGCCTCAACCAGAATTTGGGTTTGAATCAGACTTATTATTGTACTATAACTATAAACTTATGGACAAAAACTGAGGGCCTTCATAAATGTTAAGGTGTGATATTTTGTATATTTGCTTGAATCCCCATTTGTTTCCAATTACACAGAGTATTTAAAGGTATCATCAGAATATATGTTCACAACAGTATTGTGTTGGAAATGAAAGATTTTCTTATATTTCAAAGCCGTTGTTTTCATTGTCTCTGTTCTAGCTCTGTGCAACTATTTTTTAATGATTTAACCCAGTTTTGTATTTGCCGGGATAATATAATATAAGAAATTGTCCTTAATCTACCAGATTAATTGGACAAGATTATTTAGGCCACTTTATTGTTGACAACAAACAACTACGGATTTTAGAGAAAAATGCTACAAACTTTTTTATCCTTCCTGAAATTAAGCAGACCAAATAATTGCATAAAAAAACATTAAATTAATGATTACAGACTTTATATATTTTTTTAAATCACTGTATGTATTTATTTTCGTATTTGTATGTATATATTAATGTATTAGTCATCACTCATTATCTTTTACTGAAGGCTTGAACTGTGAACCACTCCAGTAGGGTCACTGTTTAAATACACTTGATACATTTCTTGCAGCATATTAGCATGGTTTTGTTTCCCCTAGGATTTTCTTATTTACATTCTTAATGGAAGAAAGGCATTACATTAGAATTTAAAAAACTCTTAATTTGAAATGAAATACCCCATATTGTGTTTGTTTACTCATTTTTAAATCTCTGTGTTGCATCTCCCCATCAAAAATACACTACTTGATGCATTGTAGTACAAACCCACTGGGGACTCTAAGTGTTTAGGAAGATCAAGGAACAATAAAAATGCAATAGGTTTTGGATATTATGATTTCTCAGTGCCTGGAAATTATCTGCCAGTATATATTTTTTATTTTTTGCCTGCTTTTACCCTTTAATTTTCTTCCATACAAGTAATTCTAAGAATTTAATCCATACTCACTTCTGCAAGACAAATTACTATTAATAATAATTATATTTTTTTATGGAATCAAAGTAAAGAAAATGAGTGCCAGGAAATATGTATCTAACTATGAAACATTGTATTATTTGTACCAAATGGTAATTCAAAAAAACAAGTAAGTTATTGACTGAACTCGCTGGTCTCCATGAATTGTGCTGATTGGTTTGATTTAGTGACACAAATAATGAAGCCCACATCTGTAGTTTATTAAAATGCTAATTTAAATTTGCAAAATGAAGAAGTGTGTAAACCTACGTAAATATGCAAAATGCAGTGTGTAGACCTAACTTTAGTTTAACTATCCATAGTTTCACTCAACAGTAGCTCTAGATATTTTCTAATCTTCACTTCCTATTATGACACTTTTTATCTGAGCTCTTCTTCTCAGAGATGTAACATGATATGATAAACTTTTTGCTGTAAATAAACCCAAACACTGCCCACATACTATTAAATATAAAGATATTCAGAAAATTGATGGGAGTGTACAATAGCTAACCTTTGTTCAGAATCTTCTACAAACTTTTTGTCTTGATAAAGGATTGTTAATTGCTCTCTAGTCCTTTTATGTTTTGGTTTTCATTGTATTCAATTACTTTCAATAACAGAAACTTCTGGAGTTCAAACATATTCAGCTAGTGGGTTTGGCTTTAGCTCCATTGACTTGAAAAAGCTACAATTATCTTTAGATGGACACATGGGTGGGGAATTAGTTTAGGGGAGGTTTCTCAAGCTAGCTCCAAAAACTACGGATGTAGAGATTCAGTACTGTGTAGAGAGCTGTTGAAGTGAATGGAATTGAAGGCCAACCGTGAAGACAGTGGTTGACGGAAGCAAAGAGGATGAATATTGTAACAGCCAATGTTTATAGTTGAAAGTTATTATTTTTATGGCTACCAAGACATTAAATTAATTATTGAATAAAACGTATCATTAATGGAGAGTCCTTTGCCTTTTTCATTTGTTTGTCTAACTCCAATCCCCATCAAGCATCCATGTTACAGATTAATAATAATAATAATAATAATAATAATAATAATAATAATAATAATAATAATTATTATTATTATTATTATTATTATTATTATTATTATTATTATTATTAGTGCATTGTTGACAACAGTGGGTAAGGAATAACATGATACCATATAGCTTTATAGTATTAACTGCCATGATAAAGGCATTGGTAAAATTAATACCTAACCATCATGTACACTTTTAAAGGTAATGCCCTCCTGTCTTAGCATTCTTTAACACATTCAACATGCAGCAGTGACTTTTCAACATGCAGATATTTCAGGTTCTGTATGAATGCCTGTGTGTCCTATTGGCACACATCCGCCTGGGGCTCAAACTGCCCAGGGTGTGGGGGACTAGTGACGGTTCAGTCTTTTACAAAGGGGCTCACTTATAACGGTACACTTTTTATGCATTACAGGAGCAGAGATATAAAATACCCCTTCAAGATTCAATTCACACACTTCATGTCTGTGTGCCAAGCAAGGATTTCTATGACGCGAGTGGCTATAGATTAAATCTGTGATGATAAAACATTATATATGGAGAGTAAACAGGGCAGAGACTATTGAGAAAACACTTTACTAAATACCTTCCTACTCATACCACATGTTCAAGATCCCTTCCTCTTTTTTCCTGACACTAATAGTGACACACAACAGGCACCTAAAACTACGCAATTTGTCAATATTCAAATCATACTTAGAAACCTCTTTAAATACATGCAATGCGTCACACAATTTTAATCTCCGCATGAGGCCCCTTCTTCCCATCTATTGTTTCCCTAACAAATGTAGCATATCTACAGCACAGAAATATAAATATGCAAATGCAGCATTAAGAGGTTAAATTAGTCTCTATTAAAGTATTCTTTTTACCCTTGTGATATAAATCTTCTGCTTCTTTATTGTCTATGCATGTCGGTAGTGATTTGATTACTTGGAATACAGCTTTTGAGATGGAAATAACACCAGAAGTATTTTAATTTTACTTTATTGTAAAAGTAACACAATTATAGCCATTACCTCTAAAGGGTAAAGTGCATATCACAAATGACAGAATAAGTAAAAAGTTGTTCCAGAAGTCCTATCTGGAATGGCATGAATTAAGTATGTCCTTCCCCTCTAGCTATTAAAATGGATAATTAAGATCAACAGCAGTTCTTGTAAAATTATAAATCTTACTTTATTTTCCTCCAAAAATATTTAACTTGTTTTTATTTTTAATTCTCATTCTTATTTTTAATTAGTGTATGTATTATGATGAGGTTGATGATGATGAAGATTATTATTACATGGATGCTTCAGGCTCAATATGGATACTCAATGCTCTCTAATACAGTTAAAGAAGTGGAACTTTTATTCACTATTTATATAAACAAATACAAACTCGGTAGTCTCAATTTAAAATGTTAACATCTTAAGTATAGATATGCTGTCGTTCCTAATCTCCGCATACAATGCAATTCTACTGATCCTCAATTCCATTCACTCCCAACAGCTCTCTACACAGGACTGAATCTCTACTTATAGTTTCTTTTCAGCAAGCTTAATCCCACCCATTTGTCCATATAAGGAGAATTCCAGCATTGTCTATATACATGTCAATGCAGCTAAAGCCAAACTGCTTAATGAATATGTTCGAGCTCTGGAAACTTCTATTATCAATAATAATAGAACAATGAAAACCCAAAGAGAAGTGGACCAAAGATTCATCTAGAACATCCCATTACTGAGAGAATAAGGGTTTAGAACATGTCTATCATTCATAACCTATAAAATCAATAATCTATTTTCACAAAATAATACTATTCACCTAAATACACATTTCTAGAAAGAAAAGGAAATGCAAAATATATACTTATCTGTTTATGCACTCGTGTTTGATTGTGGATTGTGTTTTGGACTGGTTGCTCTGAGTGTGTTTGCTAGTTTGTTAGATTAGTAATGCTAACAGAAGAGCTAAGTGTTTCTTTGTGTTGGTTTAAGTGTGTTTTCATAGTGAACACCGTAAAATAATATAAGCACAATATTTCTCTGCCCTTGTGTGTCTGTTTTCCTAGACCCTGCTAGCTTAGCACCATGGTCACCCCCCACCATGGTGCCACATTATGTAGAATAATTGTGTTATTGAGAATATTGTTGGTATAAAAAAGGAATCAAAATAATAAAAACTAAAACCTGGAAGGATATCTGAAAATTTCAAACTGAAAGACGAATAAACTATAAACAATAATTACACAAGTACAAAGGAATAATAAACGTACCAATAAACACTGAATGAAAAGAGAAAACAACAACTTAATCTTTCCTTGTCATTTGTGTAGTTAGTTGTTCATATATATGGATAGTTGTTTATAGGTGCAGTGTCAGAAAAACAAAAATGTACAGACTGGATGCACAACTTTCTGAAACCTTCCGCATAGCGATCTAGGTGTGACTAACCTTGCAGTGACGCTGAAGAGCACCTGGAGTGATCAGACAGGCTGAACTGAGATCTCCTCAGAGGAGACTCCTGGGTGTCACAGCTTTTTTGGTGCTTTGCAGTCTCCTCGCGGGCATACAAGCTGTTTGAGCTCCGGCGAGTCTGGGGAGGCATCTGAAGGGTGACCTCATATTCATTTTGCCTGGAATAGCAGCGGGGGAGCTTCTTTATCTAGAAACAGTCCAGTGACAAGAATGAATCTTAAACATTAGTCTGCTGGCAAACAATGGAAACATGCTCTGTATAACTGCATTCAAAGTCCAGGGGACAGCATGCTCTAATAGACTAATAGGAAAGCAGACTGGACTCAAGCTAGGATATACTTAGATTATTTAATAATAATAATAATAATAATAATAATAATAATAATAATAATAATAATAATGTTTCGAACAACCGAAACAAAGCATTTTCTAATAGCAATAACAGTTATGTTGAAAACACTAGCAGGAGTTATTCAGCTGCTCCTTAATGCAATTAAGCTGCTTTGTAATTAGATCAAAGCAGTAACTATGGCGCATGGGGACTGTGCTTTTCGGAGATACGCTTTGTTTAAAATCTGACTCCAATCTCTGACGTTGATACCAAAGCAATTCACCATAAGCAAAGCCAATTTCCTTTCAATTCCGCATTAGCAAAAAAAATTGGTAATTGCATTTGCCTACCCGCTAAGCAGGCCAGCGCATTGTCAAATGTTGGGAATGAGAAAACATACCTGAAAGTAAAGGTTGCACAACCAATTGTCCAGGTCAGATGAAATGAGATCCTCTATTTTGCGGAACTGATCGATGGTGGGATCCGGGCGGCCTCTCAATAATGGGGTTTTAAATTTTCCCTCCACAGGCTCGAACTGGCAGTCGCAAATAGGGAAGACACCCCAGCCAATCAACTCACTGACGTGGGTATTTTCTCCAGGTACAGTAAACAGCTCAAACATGAGGACCATCCCAGGTTTGACATCACTCGAAGCAGGTAAAATCTAGACATATAAATGAAGTAGGTCAAGGGTAGGAATTAATCCCAATCATGGTGATTAAACTCAATGGTCTAACTACATTACAGAATCTTAAGAAAAATGACAGTGGCCGAAATATATTTTCAATAGGTCTGTCTTACTTCATTGTGACTGAATAGTTACATTTGGATTATGTTTGCTAAACAAATTGAGATAACATTAATTGTATGAGCTTTCTTTCTTTGTATATAGTGTGGAGGGAATTTATATTCTTAAATATTTAGATCCAAAACACACTTACCAAAAATAATATGCAAAAATAAATCTTCACTTTGTTTCAGTCAATTTCTCTCTCCCCCAATCTGTCTGTGTGTGTGTTATTGTTAATTATGCGTGTAAAAGAAACAAAATATTCTATAGCCTGTTTATACATTTCCAGAAAAACACAAAGTATTATGATTATGACAATGATAATAATAAGTATAATTAATAATATAATGATTTATATTATTATTATTTTTATTAGTAACAATAATAATAATCATAATATGCAACTGTATATATATATATATATATATATATTAGTGATTTTTATTTACTCAAAGAACAGTACACTTACATTAAGTCTAAAAAATGAACTGACAAGGAAGAGTGCACCACTTCATCAATCATAACTGGAATATTTCATCCTTCTATTATTTCTAATAGAAAAGTGCAAAGACTTGTTTTATTACATAAATCATGTATATTCTTGCTAATCTGCTTTCAGTGCCACCTGAATAATGATAGGTTGTGCCTGAGTCAAGACACAATTTATGGCATAATATTGCATATTATGGATATTAAAAAGATTTTTTATATAGTTCATTTACTGAAACAGAAGCATAAACCATGACAAACAGAAAAAAATGCTAAACAAAAGCAGTCCAGGCTTGGCTGGCCAGAGAAATATGCATTAAGGAATTTGTTAGGCTAAAAAAGAAACAGAAACACATGCTTCAAAATGCCCTTACCCTATGGCACCTGTTATTAACCCATTACGAGTATCATGTTTCATTTAAAACAGATTGACGCTTTCTTAACAGACTCAGAAGGAAAAAAAGAAAAAAAAAAAAAAACATTAAGTCCAGATTTTAACAGAAAAAAAGAAAGAAAGATTATTCAAATCTGCTTTTCTTCCCTTTCTCTCTTTGAGAAATTAAGTAAAGAAAAAAAAGAAAAAAAGAGTGTGGTCGTGATGAAATCAGGAGCATGAAAAGAAGACGACGGACTTCAGAAAAATAATGAGATTGGGAAAAATTCCAAAGATTTTGTTTATCATCACATGCCTTGCCTCTTTTTTTTCCCTTCAATATTAAGATTTTGAATCTTATGCTTCCCACTTGAAGTAAACAGCACATAAAGGCCGTGGGCCCAACCTAATTTCATGAGAAGCCTCGCAAGAATCTTTAAGACAGATAAAATTGAACTGCAGCATTCCTGTAGAAACCAACCAGAAATGCACAAAGAACAAGAAAAAAAAATAAGCTCTTGGCTTCCTCCTACTATTGCTAATTCCTTATTTCCTCTTAGAAGCCACCACTAATGCTCCAGAAATCACACGATAACGTGGGCAAAGCAAACATGAGAGTTAAACCTGATATTCTCTAACAAATCTGATCACCATATTAACTTCAAGCAAACAAACAAAAAAAGTCTATAAATAAGACGCACATTTGGGAAGTGTCTGAACTGTGCAGAAGGGTGACACTAAAGATTGGCAATGGCGGAGAAAGCCTTTTATCTCCGAATCAGCTCAGTGTTGGAACGCCAAGCTCTGTGGTCTGTTGAGAATAATGGGATAGGAATCAAACTAGACCACGACAACCTTCTACATCCTATCCTTTCCCACAAAGTATGCAAGAGACCACTTTTCTGGGGAGTGTTTGGCTTAAAGAACGAACACACAAAGAGCAGAGATGGTGGCCATATTTACATTGACATTTTGTTTTAA
Source organism: Amia ocellicauda (assembly GCF_036373705.1). Taxonomy (NCBI): domain Eukaryota; kingdom Metazoa; phylum Chordata; class Actinopteri; order Amiiformes; family Amiidae; genus Amia; species Amia ocellicauda. The sequence continues at coordinate 32,693,656 of NC_089851.1, read as the reverse complement.
ACTGGAACATTATTTGTGACATAATTTTACCACTGAACAGGAAGGAATACACTAGGAAAAAAGTGGTCAAGAACGTGGCAAAAGTGCCCTTGTTATTACTGTGATTGGTTTATATTATTGGAAAAAAATATTTTAGGTTTGTTTCCTCATGTATATGAAATATATAAAATTAAGATTAATATAGATTAAAAATTAAAAATTAAAAGATACAGGTTGGAGAAGACTACATTATTTGGAGACTACATTATTTGAACTTCTAACTTCATACATTTAAATGTACATATGAAATATACTAAAACATGCTTTTTCAATTGATGTTAACTTCATACATCCGGGGTGGGATGACGAGAGACAAAACAGATTTTTGTCATTTTCAGCAACTTAATGAAAACAATAATATACATAAAATGGTGCCTGCAAAATAAGCAGTTACGACACCTTGTATAAAAAAAAGCATAATAAAAACATCAAATTAAATCTTCAGCAGTTAATTTCTGTTGACAGAATAAAAATATATAAATGAATAAATAAATTAAATAAAATGTATTTTAAAAAACAACCTGTTCTCCTGATCGGAAAGCTTTCTATTGCAAGATATATGCTGACGTGCAAAATAGCCCTGTGAAAATTGTGGAACTCATCATATTTTAAGAGTGAGTACCTTATGTCATGATAATCAGTTACTGATAAATGCAGCATCATAAAGTCAATTTAGAGAAAGGAATTCTGAGTATGACTAATAAGGTGCAAATATTAACAATTATTCCTTATATATCACATTAGTGGGTGCATAAAATATGAAATCTGACAGCATATTAAAAATGTATTTTCAAGTATCAGGTTTTGTTATCAAAGACTGCTACTTTTAAAATACACACACACACACACACGCATATATATATATATATATATATATATATATATATATATATATATATATATATATATATATATATATTTGTGAGAGGCAAGCAAGTCTAGCTGCATGATAAGTGTTCTGAGACCCCAAGAAAAGACACTAAATTTTTCACAGCAGTTGTACTTCATTTTCAATCCAATAAAATACTATGCCCTTATAATAATGAATAATAGATCCTTGGTTTGATTTACATGCATGGATTAAATGTCATGTTTGAAAAGTTGCTGTTTTATTCATATTGGATTTCCCTGAAGTAAAACATAGAGGTTCTCCAGCACGTTTAATACCATGTCTCTCCAGCCTCATGTATATACACAGTAACTGTTTAATCTAACTTTTCATAGCCCCTTATATTAGTCTATAGAGTAAGGGTAAATTATTGCAAACACTATAAAGTCTTTAGAATTACTGTGGTGATAAGAAATTTAAAGTTTAGTTTAACCATCATGATTTTCTTTTTCTTTAAATACAACTTTTATATTACTTTTTTGTGTGTTTGGGAAGAACTGTTTTAAAATGCCATGAATTTCTTTATTGCATTTCACTTCAAAGATTTCCCAAACTCTGAACTAAATGTGTTTTAATCCTCAACCTTCCAGTGTCGGGAATTACTTTCATATGAAGAATATGTTTTTTATTTTTCATCACATTCTTCTCCAGGACTGTTCTGAGAAGATTCCCCCAGCATCTTTTCAATAAAGTGGCTCTTATTGAATGAACTGCCACACCGCAAATCACATCCTGTTCTTCCCCTCTTGAATAAAAACATATTCTTTGCCATAAAGGGGAACAAATGTGTTCATTACTAGCTTACTTTACTTATCTGAAACAGCATTGTGCTTACAGTGAAGACACTCTGAATGAACTGCAGCTCCGTGTTATATAAGTTGCCACTGTGCTCCACTGGGGACGTTTTTCCAGCCCAAACGGGGTCTTTGATTTGGGACCACCGAAGTGCATATCCTCCCAGACGGCTATACAGGGAGACACTGAGCATGTAGCGTCCTTTAGGCAGTTTGTCTCTCACACCTCGGAGGCATCTTAGCTGTATTTCAACTGGCTGTGGGGTGTTAGTCCACTCGACCTAGAAAAACAGGTATTGTTAACTCCACTGTGCGTTTCAATTTTGAAACTAAAACATTCTTTTTTTTTTTAAACACAGTAATACATTTTGGTTGGAGGTTTTGTACTGTGAGTTCCTTGATATGACACATTTTAGTTGTTTTTTACATCTCTTCCTTGTTTTTGATTAACAAGATACTAGCCCCCTCCTCTCCTTTGTAACCCCTGTGATGTGCTCATGTTTTTGATTACATAAAACCACTTCACTTCCGAGAGGCAGAGCGAATCAAATCTGTCCGTTGCTGAAAAAGAAGAAAATGCCAAATTGGCGGTTTTCAGCCACGTTATTTGTGACCAAGTACAATTTTATTTTTAACTGCAGATGAAGGAAGCATTATCTTTCCCCTTCCTAGACCTCCGGTTGCCTTGAACTCCGTTTTAAATCTCCACACTTTGACTATGTACTTGATCAAACATTACACTGCAGAGTCACCAGTGTACAGTGGTGTTAAAAATGGGGGACATGACATATTTTTAGTGAGTTGAGAAAACACAAAGTTAAATATACAAGCCTTGTGCCTCTAGAAACTCTCAGACCTGCTTCATGAAAGCGTGGGAGGACTCTCTAATACACAGCATTGTGCCTGAAGGAGACATGACACTCACTATTGTATTAGAATATGGAAGCAAAATGCAACCTTGTCAAGTTTTTATCACTTAAATATTTTGGAGAGTTGGAATGTCTGATCATCTAGAGATTTAAGCAAATACCGTTTCAAGAAAGACTCGATCTGGGGAATGCACTGATGTAACAGTAAGTAATCGGGCGCATACATGTATGGATTCATTGGTGAACAAAAGAAGGAATAATTCAAAGTGCCTTTAGTATGCAGATGAGGACTGATTTGTGTAACTGAAGACGTCTCAACGAGGAAATGAACCGTGAGATTGAGTGAGACTATGCGTGGAGAGGCCAGGTGTTGGCGAGGTAAGGGTTTGAGTTCGAGGCACATTCGCAAGCTCTTCATATATGTTGCAAAACCAACATGCATGAGTTATAAGTCTTAATACTGATGGGTTCTGGGTACCACAAATATCTTCAGTGTTGCCCTGGGGAAGATCAATGCATAGAAAAAGATTTTACAAAGAGAGGACTTTAGTGTAAACTGATCCAGACGCTTGCTGTCAATGTTTAATGTGCCTCTTTTATAATAATGTTCTGCACTATGTATTGTAATGAAAAGAAATATATATATCATACTTCCACACCTCAACATAATGCCCTGTAACCTGGAGAAGACTGATATGTAAAATATAGTTCAGTTGATTGAATGGAGTTATGAGTGTATAGTGTGTCCACTTTGGACTGAAAGACCATAGAAATCAATCATTGTTCATATAATTGAGAGAACAATATGTATTGAACTACATGAATACTTTCAACTATAACTGTGCCACTTTTAACTCAAATTAACTGAAATAATATCTCAAAAAGTCTGAAGGATAAGTCCAATCAAAAGTACAAGCTTTAAGATACATTCAAATTAACTGATGTAATCTTAAATATGAGGTTGGATTATTTGTATTCCATAACTTTGAACATAACTTTACCTATAGACAGTTTTTAATTCTGTTTTTCAATGGAATTCAAAACCTGTATGTTTCTTGATTTAAAAATACTGTTGTTTTCCCGTAATTGGTTTCAATATTAGCCCCCCAATAATCTGCACTGAAGCCCGGAAAACATGTCGTATCGCCACTGAACAGTCATAAGGGCCATCCTGAGACTCCAGCCATGGTCTCTGACCTTGAGTGGCGGAGGCAGAGGAGAAGTGTGATGATGACTGGCTCGTGAGCAGAATTTGAAATCAGCGCGTTTGTCTCGATGAAGGTGTGCTTTCACACTCGGTACAGTCTAACATGAGGCCCGTTTTTTTTTGTATTATTATTATTATTTTTTTTTTCTCATTTTAATCTGTGTCTTTACAGGAATTTACTGACAGACCAGTAAGACTTTGGCATTGCCCACTAATCAGAAACCGTCAGAAAGAAGTCATGTTTAGATTGAGCATAATGCCGTCGAATCTCCTTGCTGAGCATCTTTGCATACACAAAACCAATTTAGTCAATACTGAAATTAGTATAATTGGTGGTAAAGCGGTTTAGCCCACACATTGCATCCAGAAGGTTAAGGCGCTAAGCCCCATAGCGCTAAGACTAAATAACCCACCAGCCTTCAATTTTACTTCAGGTTTAAACACTATTATTATCTGGCTTTAGTACGCAGATGTGGGGTAAAGTGAAATCTTCTAGGAAGGTAAAAGGTGAAGTGAGCCAATTTTCCATATCAGAGGTAGTTAATTTGCCTAGAGTCCTATTTGTGCCTAAGGTGCCATAACATTACCCTACTCCTACAGATGAGATCAAAGCTGCTACCAAGTAACCTCAGTATTTTTGGCAGGGAGACATCCTTAACGATCATATATATATATATATATAATTTTTTTGCAGGGTTACACACAGACTGATTTTTAAAATATCCTTAATATACAGGAAACGCCACATAAAAGAAACTTATTTTCTTTCTAAGTATAGCCTAATATTCAGAGATTAAGCTTTCTAGTTAATTATTTTCATTTTAATTAGTAAATCTTAATTAACAATGAACATTTACCCTTAAAATTTTTTTGGCTTCGGAAATAAAAAAAATAAAAAAAATGTGAATAAATATGACAATCTTTTTCGAACCTCAAGGCAGGATTACTGATGCAGGCAGACTTAGTTATTAAACACATTCTAAATTAAATGCCTCCATGAATTTTGCACAGAAATATATTTTCATAGTTTTGCATGCCAAATGTGACATTTTATATTTTAGATTCATCTGCCGCAGTAATTTTGGAAATGTCATATAAACAAAGATTTTGTCATTTACCAATGAAATTACTATGCATGGCAGGTTAGCCATTGCTTTTCTGGCTGTGCTGGTTGTTTCAAGTCAGCAAGCCATAAAAAATCTTTATCTCTCTGAAACACAGCAATTTGGGAGATAATCGAATGGTGACTGGGGGGCAGAAATGCCAGTCTGAGGAATTATACCACAATCTCTCTTGCATTTACAACCTTCCTCAAAGCGAGTTGTCACCCTGGCAGGAAAGGCTGATAGAAGATTCATTACATCTCTAAGCCTGCATGGTGGCATAGCAGGCTCATCACTTGCTAAAACACAACACCACACATCCACTGACACATTCTCCCAATTTTTTTTTTTTCATTCTTTCTAACATGCAAGCTTACCTTTTTTTTTACAGACATGAAAAAAAACAGATCTGAAGCAAATAACGTGCCTTTTTCTATGTGAACACAGCATCATTGTTTATTTCTGTTTGGTGTAGGAATCTCTACATTACACATGCAGGTTCTTCTCACATACGGTATATATATTTAATTGATTACATAATTTGTATTTTAATTATTACACTATTCTCCATCTTCTACCTCTACATATGAAAGGCAGCCATGTTGGCTATTTTCATTGATAATTTGAATTTAGAAGCCTCTTGTGCCAATTAAAAAAAAAAAAAAAAAAAAAAAAACAAGCCTTGAAATAAAGTGTGAAAGGCATTTTGTGTGTGTGTGTGTGTGTGTGTGTGTGTGTGTGTGCACGCACATTTCTCATCTACCCTTCTGCTTGTTTAGAAATCATACCTGCCACCAAAATCCTCCTTCCCTGTTTGATTGTGTCTTGGCTTCAGTCAGTTCCCCATACTTGGCGATCACTTCACCTTTGCGTTTTTTCACTGCCTTCAGCAACTGACTTTCTGCTCTGCAACATAACAGTAACTGTGTTAACAGCCACCTGCATATTGTGGTCTCTTGTTCCACTTTGCAGCCAACAGCATAGAATCTAATAACATATAATAAACAGTTCCCATAGCTTAGCACCGGCTTTGGGTTTCAGTTTGATTTCACATGTAACATGTTATTGTTTTATATTTTATTGTATTTTTTCAAGTAATAACAAATAATAAATACAATGACAAAATAGCTCTATGAAGATAATGCAATAAATGATCCCGGCACCATCCATTCATTCATTATTCTTTCCTGTTTCATAATTCCTTAATCAAAGTAAGCATGGTTCTGTTTCTGTACTCATCAAGGTTATTAATTTTGCTCAATAATAAAATCATTAAGCACCCATTGAATCATTAAAAAAAAGAATAATTTGAATAAAATAAATTACAAATGTTAAGAGTCCATTTGGCAACCATTTCAAAGAACCTTAAATGAATTCTTATTGAATCTATGGAATTTTGCCTAAGGTAGTACATATAAACTCTCTTATGTCTAATAGCCACCCACCAATGATATCAGGAAGAATTTATAGGGGCAAAGCTGTGTGGAGTAGGTCATTTTGCATAACTTAAAACAACATTCATCTGACAGTTCTGGTGTCCAACTTACACCCACAATATACAAAAGGCTGATGTACATTTCCCTGATTTTATTATGTCAGTCAGCATGGTGCCACAAAATTATTAAAAACTTAAACATAATATTGCCTTTAGGGTAAGAGAAGAAATGCATGTTTTCAGTGCACAGTGGATAAAGCAAAATTGATGCTTCTTTTGAGTCCAATGACATGGACAGATTTGATCTGCCTCAGAGCAAAATTCCCATCTTTTCAGCATCTCAGACCATACAATAAATATATATATATATATATATATATATATATATATATATATATATATATATATATATATATACATTAAAGAAAAAATAACTTCTTAACTGTCACTTTGTAGAAAATAAAACTGCAAATGAAATAAATGATTACTATTAAAATGTCATTAATTTTGAAAACAAGAAAAATAAAAATATAACACATACTGTTTAAAGGCTGCATAAAGTCGATCTTGAAACATTTCCATTTCCTTTTGACTAAGGTTTCCTTGCAAATGTATTTCCTTAAAAATAAAAGATAATTAAAAGAGATTGCAATCATTGACATGAAAAATAAGTAAATAAATTAATAATAATTATTATTATATTTTATATTTATTTATTATCATTATTTTTATTATATTTGTACAATGGTAAAAAAAATATATATTATTTGGCTCAACAGGCATGACTTATTCAAATTATTTTTTGTTAATACTAACAGTACCCCAGGAAATCACATTTAACATTGCTAAAGTAATCTCTCCGTTCTGGATGCAGTTCACTACCTTTGCATTTCCCCTTAAGAATGACATTAGTCTTTTCTTTCCTTCTTGTTCTGTTCTCAGTGACAGCCCCTTCTGCATCACTAAGTGTGCTTCCTGCAGTATAAAGCATACAGTTTACGAATGAGCTATAGCAGCTATACAACAAGGTAATGCAATCTGTAGGAAATCAAGAGGTAATCCATGACCACAGCAAGCAGACATCAAATGGATCTGAGGAAAAATATTTCTGGACAGTAATGAAGATATTTGAGGTACAATTCAGTTATTACAGACATGCATAGTCAGATGATATCCAGGTACTATAACTGTTAACTAACAGCATCTCAAACATAAAAGGCTTTGGCTTCAAAAAAAATAAAAGTATTCCAAAATAGAAAGAAAATCTCTAGTGCATAATGTGTTCTTTCAATGATATGTGGGTGCAGAATTGACAGAGAGTAAATACACCATTGTAGTGGAATAACACATTTATTCCCACTAGTGTAGATAAGACTTGTTATTATTCACAAGATGTGATGACTCAAGTCCTACTGTTACATTTTATTTACCACAACGTATTGTGCGATCGTTTTCTTTGCCTATAATACTGTGAATGTATTCATGACTGTTAATTTTAGTAGTTGCAAAAGATTATGGATATGCATTTCCTTTTCTTGTCCATTTTTATATGTTTTGATAATCTTTTGATTTGATGTAATATTTATTTCTGGCATGCTTTCCCCACCTCAAAAGTCTTATTTTCAACCTAAATATCATAATTTGACAAGGGCTGCATCAAATACCAGCTCATAGCTTTGCGATGTCTACACACCCTAATAACACAATTACAAGGGAATTATTATTGAAATTAATATTAGAACATTGAAATATTCTTGATCTTCTTCTTATTATTATTTTGTTTGTTTATCTATTGATTTGTCAATGTATTGATTTATTAATTTATTGTAAATATACACATTTGATACATACAATTATTTTTAATCCCAACGTAAAAAGACAAATATCAAGCTGTCACACATTTCTTGATATCGTAATCTTTCTGAACCATATATAGATAAATCCTTTAAGAAAACAAAACTCAAATAATCAGGATGTTTTAAAACGATGAAGGGCAAATGTTTCCATTAGGTAGAGCATGGAATTGACAGCCTAATGTCATGAAAGCCGAAGTGACATTGTTATTCCCTTTTTAACTCTGACCTGTTCCAGTGAAAGGCTGCCAAGCGCGATCATGTCAGCCTGCACACATTCCTTCAACTGCTCAACATAACAAGGGATCACCTCATCCTCGACCGTCTGCCGCAGGCCTGAGCGAGCAGGGAGCCCTCCATCGCCTCCCTGTGCCGATGGACCGGCCCACCCATCCTCTGGCATCACCACACCTGAGAATTCACCAGCAGCACTTTCATCACCAGTTCACTCTCTCTGTGAAGCATTTCATACAACAGAAGATTATATGTATATCAAACATCATTCCTCATTCAGATCTAGGTATGGAAATTGCATTATTGAATTGAAAGACATGAAACATCCGAATTAATGACAAAATGGACAACAAGCACACAGCATGAATATGGATAATGGTAGTTTTAGTAGAAGTAGTGATATTAGTAGCAGCAGGAGTAGTATTTATATTAAGATTGAGGAGTAGGCTTGGTGGTATTAAATGCAGGAGGATTTGAAAGTAAAGCTTATACACAATTTCAAAAGCAACCCATTCAGCAGGTCCTGCTTAAAAAGTGTCAGATCAACAAACACATGCACTGACAGCTCCTAAATAATTCCTGCCACCACAGCGCCCAATCACTCAGCGTGTTTTTTATTGACATTTTCTTAGTTGGGGGTTTTAAAAATAAAGTCGGAATAAAGCAAAATCAAAAGGTAGCTTCTGTGGTGTAAGAATAGGGGAGCGATATACATTAATGTGGGGTTTGAACAACATAGGAGCATTACCTCAGACTGGATGGTATGGCTGGACACAAATGGATACAGTAACCCAGTCAAAACTACAGAGATAAAATGCCCCAAGGCATTCAACACTATACAACAGGAACAAAAAAGACCAGGACCCATACATTTCCCACCCAAGTAACACTAAGGAACAATCCTTCCAGTCCCATGACCAGAGAGGTTAACTCAAGAGAGCACGAGAAGAAAAAAAGAAATCCCCACACCTCTCAAAATGTACGATATAAACATCGATGCTTTGGAGAGAATATGGGGGCTTACGAGATCAACACTTCACAACTTCCGTGAGGTGAGTGAGAATACAGCATAAACACAAAGCTCACAAGACCATAGGAACGCTGTGTGAACTTCTGTCTACATCGACTGGAAGCCAAGCAATTGTAGCAATGCATACTGCCGACCCCAGATAGAACCATGAGTAAGTACATCTCCTGCTGCTGTCATCATGCCAAGCAGATGCCTTTTAGTGGCACTTATTTACCGGTGAGTTATCCTTTGCTCATAAGCAAAAGCCTTCAACAAATCCAAAAGCAGAATATTAACAAAAACAACAGGCAAGAATGAAACACTGAGGCAGAGGAATCACTTAAAATGCAGACAGATGTGAGGGCAAACAGTGGGTGAACACTGGCAATCGTGTGCAGACCCCAGTTAAAAGTCAAGTGCAGACACAGGGACTCTGCTATATCTTCTCACTGCTTTTAACTGGAGCACAAATGTATTGCTAAACACCCAGATGGTGAATGGCAGTATAGTCCACTGGTGAATAATGTGGAACAAGAATACAGCTACAAAAAATAAAACAGTCTGATTCAAAAGCAGATTCCTCTATGTGCACGACAAATCAGGAATTAACAATACATAAATACACATATCCATAGTCATATTTTTAGTTTTTTCATAGGATATATTGGACAGTGACAGTAAACGAGTCACAAATAAAAACGAGTAAAGGACAAATAACACAAGAGGCTGCCTAGAGCAATGAGGAGTAGACTACTGCTGTAATACCATAAGAGACAAAGCACCAAGCTCAGTCACTTTTGAACACTAAACCCACAGACACCGAGATCTCTCTTGGGGTTTGAAGGAGGGTAACAACATGCAAATAATTCAAGAAAAAAACAACAACTTAAAACATATCTAGGTAAAATGGCATCCGTGGCAGCTAGACTCCCTGGAGAAACAACCACAAAGACAACACTTGTCTATGCAACAATGCATCTAAAGAAAAACTGAGACAGAGGCTTCTCCACTTGGAAACCCAAACTTGTAGCAACACAGCAATATGACACAAAAAAAATACAATAACTGCTGCATGACAGGGCAGAACCTAATGAAATACAGTGGAGTCTCACCATACGTGCGTTTCATTTACGCAAATTCAAAAACGCACAAAAAAAACAAAAATGATAAATAACTGTTTAAACATTGTGGAATCATCCCCACAATATGAGTGTCCGCTCCGGAGTGAGTATGAGACAGAGACAAGAATCTGCCGTTCCCTCAGTCAGTCTCAATGTCTCTCATACTGTGAACATCTCGCCATGCTGAGTGTGCTTCTAGTGTTTAAAGATACATATTTTTCGTACAACATGGTCTACACAAGTATTCAGGTTTACTGTTTTCCATATACTTTCATTCTTCCGTCTCTCTCTTATTGTGTAATTAAAAATACTGGACAATTATATTTTGCATATGTACTCTTTATTATTGACTGTACATTACTGTATACGTTATACATCTATACATACATATTGCTGTACAGGGTTAACTACACAATAATATGTATACAGTACTTTATGGGCTAATGTAATGGATTTTCAAGGGTAATTTTGACTATATGTGATTTTTACCTTACGAATTTTCGAACGTAACCCCCACGTAAAATGCAACTCCACTGTACAGTCAAAAGAGACTATGAGAAGATATCTAAAAGTATATGGAAACTAATCAGGTAATAATCTGCAATTTAGCAGTATTATAGTAAAAACAAGAACCAACGATGCTATACAATAAAAAACAAATTGCAGTATCCCACTCCACTGTACTGTACAGCGATACAATATAACCCGGGATAATGGCTCTTCTCATGCATACAGTCATGATTTTGAAAAATGAAAAATGAAGTTGAAGTTGGTGCAATTCTGAGCTTTTATTTCCAGATACAAAGCAGCAATTATAGATATCATTCACAATATCTGTCAGACATAATTTGTCCTAAACAGTTCGCATTAGAAGTACGAATACAGAATATACTTGGCAATGCATGATTTGCCATCATTACATCAAGTGTAAGGATGACCTTTTTGACAGATTATGAGATCTTTCAGTAGAGCTTTTTTGTTGTTGCTTTTGCAATTTGTGTAGTCTTTTCCCTTGATATATTTTTATTTACTGTCAGCGAAGCAGGAGCACCTTTCTGGTATGAATTCAATTATTTGTGCAGTAGACAGATATTGTCTTCTCGGCTTTTGATGTGGGTTTTTGGAGAATTCCGGCTGGAATTATTCAGCACTGGACTGTCTCCATTTTAAATTGGTCTGTGTAGCAGCTTCATGTGGGACTTGAGGAGGCAAAAAATCCTTCCGCAAGTCACAACACATCACAATCAAAGGAAAAGCTCTGCCGGGTCAGTGGCCTATATGGGTGGGAGGTTTCCAAAGAAAACCAAAAAGTGGATGTGAGTTTGCTATCGGTGGCTTGGTAGAGAGCCACTGGCACGGAGTATTGTTGGACGTTGTAGTGCAGCTAGAGGTTCTGTTATTGCATAAACTGGTAATCCAAGATCCTCTTTACTTTTAGGATTTCATGTACATTGTCAAACAATAGCAGGCCTGCTAATCTCAGTGCTACAGCTAAATCCATAACAATAAAAATAATACAACCAGGCTAAATTCCACCATGTACCAGCACGTTTAAATCCTTCACTTCCCCACTGAATTACAACTGAAATGTTGCATGTCAACAGGATCCTGTACAACTGTCTTCCGATAAATAAAACCAGCTTAACATAACCACAATTTTGCCTTTTTAGGCAAATATTCAAATCAGCTAATTGGAACAAGAGATACCTATTCCAGAACAAAGACCATAGTCTGAAAGAAAAGGTACCAAATCCATGCTGAGGTTCTTCTGCTTTTTTTTTTTTCCAAAATGCATTTAACATTTTTCTATTAATTGTATTATATAGGATGCATTTGTTTCTGTAATTTGAAAGCATTGAATTAACTTATTTTCTATAAAATGCCTATCAAAGAATGTCAAATATAGAGTATTATTATCTGTATTTTCTGCCTCAGACTATTCAGACTTTGTTGTCAAAGAGCCTGATTCACAGACACTTTCCTATTAACATTATAATGCATTCTGAGATGTACAAATGTTTCTTATTAGGGATAGACACAGGAATTGAGTAAGGAAGTAATAGGAGTGAATAGTTTAATTTACAGTCAGAAAGAGTGGAGGAGACTTTTAATTATGGCACAAATATGGTACACTGACATTTTCTCACTTGTGTGTTTGTTTCTGATGTTGAATAAAGAAGTATGTTTCTCTGAATGAACTGCAAGGAAAATACAATTTAAACCTGGTCTTCCTACATTCACGTCACACACACTGATTTTAAATGAGTGGAGCACAACGGACAGATAGACCATGTTCACCTGAGAGCATAGGTGGAGTACCTTATACCAGGGGTGTCCAACACGTCATTCAGGGACATCTCAGAGGTTCTCGCAGAATGAATTTGAATATACACGCAAAACACCTCACCTCACCTCCCCATCTGATCACGGTGGAGGAAAAACCATCAGCACCCCCCACACTCCCCCCGTAGCTTGCAGGACATCACAGAGCTTTCAAAGTAGCTCTCCAGTTAAAAAAAGGTTGGAGACCCCTGCCTTATACCTTAAGTGTAAATTAAACATAACATTTTTTTCAAAATAAATGTCCCATAATGATATTTGTAATGATTAAATCATTCAATAATATATTTGTTTTGTCTAAGCATACAGTTATTTATGTATTCCTTTATTTATCTTCACATAGTGTAAGTTTAGCATTCTTGTATTACAATACATTTCTACATGGTATTTATACCTCTTGCAGTAATTCAAATCAAGTAGTGACTGGTAAAATGAAACTGAAAATATACAGATTTTAAAATTAATATATGTATTTATATACTTGCATTAATACAAAATATGTCAGGTGGGAAAAAATTATAAACTGCATTATCAGTGTCTTCTTAACTAATGTGCCTATATCAGTATGCTTTATGCTGAAAAAATAAGTAAGCCTTCATTTCAATGAGAGATGAGAGAGCTGTTGTGCTTTTAATTCCCTTTACATAATATTAGAATGTATGAAAAAACTAAATACAATAAATAAACAAACAAATAAATAAACATTTACTATTTCAAAGGACATATGCAAGCATACTAATTGCATTTCCAGTGCATTCACACAATATGTTACCTGGTAAATCTATGACTGTAGTGTCATTGTCTTCTAGTATCTTTGACAGCTTCTTATAGAATGCTTGTGCATCCTCTCTCACCATCTCTAGAAGTGATAAAAAGGGAAAGATAGTCATAGAATTTCTGGTCTTGTAAGTAAAGAATCTCTAATTATAGTGTCAACCTAAATTGTCAAGGTTTAAGTCCCAAGTTACCATATTGTCGTCGGGCTATTTTAAACCTGATCTAATTCTTTTTTTGTAAGGCAGAGCAAGCTACATATTCCTTAAAGTAGTGCATTTAACAAAACTGTGACCAATTACCAAAATCGTAACAAGGAAAGGGAAATACAAGTCTTTAATAAAGTGATGATGACAAATGAAAAATGTAATACCACAGTGTCACAAGACTCTTAACATGAAAGAACACTGGTACAGTTTAGAAAAAGTGGGTAAACTACATAAATTGGCCATTTGGGAATTCCTCTGTGATGTGATCTACAATTAACTGGCCTGTATGATGTACCACATGCTGTAAAGTGGGATGGCGCTGTACAGTGACACATTCATGACTAACTCTTTGAGTTTGGATTGGCACAATGACTCTGGAACAGCAGTGACTGATCTCAGCAGAGGATCATCTCAAAAATAGAGGGCAATGTTGCAAGATGCCTGTTAGTGGTTACACAAACCTTTTAGTGCCTCCTACATTTTTGAATGACTATTTGAATGAACGCCTGGGGTGTTTGGTTCCCGAGGCCACTTGTAAAAATGTATGCATTTGCAAAAGTGTGTGTCTGAAGTGGGGGACTTTCTTGCAGTAAGAGATGGATTACTCTATTGGCACTGTCCTCAGATCTCATAGTGATGTCCTCATAATAATAATAATCATCATAATAGTAATAATAAATATAATCTTCATAATTAATCATAATCACAATCATCATACATATTTCCATGCACTGCAAAATATTCTCAATAAAAAAAAATTTGCGCAGTTGGAAAAATATATTAAATAAAAAAATACACAATATTTTTCCTGATTACAAACTAAATGTTATCAGAAATTTAAAAAAATAAATGTTTTATTAAAAATTATATGGTCTTGAAATATCTAGCAATTAAAACTTTTAATCTAATCCAGAATGCAGTATTTACTCTGTAAGTACAACAGCAGCATGAAGGAAACTCAGCACCCAAAAGTTCATGATGAGTAGATATTAATTTTCCAATGCAAAGCTTAATTTAATTTAAGTATTTTCAAAGTACATTTCAATTGAAAGAATGCCTGCATTGTAAAATGTATTGTCCTGCATAGATGTTTTACTTTAACACTGAAGTGTTCTAAAAAGGAATCTAACGTTTTATAAAGCCATTTCTCAAGATATTGATTTGTTTGTTTATTTTTGAAAAAAAAAACGAAAACAATGTGTAAATATCCACCAATGAATAGAAAATTGTGTTCAGAGTTTATTAAAACATGAATCTATACATTTTGTATTTTAATGTCAGGTAAATGTGCAAGAAACACTGATAGTAAAATAATGTAAAACAAGGTGAATCCCTTTTCTTTTTAAAATAAATGTTTCTGTTCTTATTTACGATTCTTTGGAAGTATTCAGTCATGTAACATTGCAAGCTGAGAAATTTTAATTCCAAAAAATACCTGAGAATACAGTAATTAATCTTAAAGGATAGCAGGAACGTAATAAAAGCCTGTGTCCTGCAGTGTTCCTTCAGCTGTTTATGTACAGTAGTCAGTACAAAGGTGTCTGGTGAGACTCAACAGCAGAACACATAGTTGGACACAAAACAGAACATTTCTATCGATATTATATGATTTGCATATTTAGTTCAACTTAAATATGTGCAGAGTGAAAAAAATCATCGAGTGAAGAAGATATCTGGGAGTCATGGCATCAGTATAATAGTTTCACAGCAGTTTCTGAAGAACAACTGAATTACTTGGTATAAATACATACTTAGTACATATTTAGAATTCCACTCTCATTATCTGAAGCTTTCTGTTTTAATGATATCTCGGATATTACTCGACACCATAACTCCGCAAATACTGATAAAATGGTTTTTCACTAATAGCCTACATTTCATTATAACATGCATATTACTTAATTCCCAAGAGCGGGATTTTAATAGGCAAGAGGGACGTAGCTATTGGTACTGTAGGGTTTTTCTAAAGCTAATATTCTCTATAAGCGGGGAAAAAAGTGCAAACAGGTAACTGACCGATGATACCTGACCTTCATCAATGACAACTTGCTGCTACTAGTTTCAGTCAAAAGTTCCCCCTATAGTACAGGAGATGTCATATTTACAAAGACAGTCTTGAGAACGCAAATGATACGAAATGAATGATCTTTCTCACCCCCATTTTAATGAACTGAGAGGACTATTATGACAAGAAATTGCATACTTAATTCCAGCTCATCTTCTGCGCTGACCTCCGTACCACACTGCCTTGGGTTGATTTCCTCATCCAACGGTAGGTCAAAGTAATTTCGGGTGCGTTCATTTCCTGTGGAAAGTACATGAAGTGAGGGGTCACTGATTATTAGAAGCACATGAACTAAAATGTTAATTCTGAAACCAACACCATCGCGGCAGGCCACTCCTGCTACCTGGTAAGCTTTGCCTTGAGTTCTCACAGCTCCTCGCACGGCCCTGGGAGCTCAGGGGCCTAATTACCATGCTGCAAAAGGTCAGACGAGGCAATCTTTTAAATACGATTGCCATATGTTACTTGTGTTCAAAAAGAACTAATGAGAAAATTTACAAGTTAAAGTACCTGGAATTCAAAGACAATACCCTTTAAATGCTCGGGGGTCGGAGTCTTAAGTAACTAGGCTGAAGAGTATTGGCAGAATACCTTAACCCACAACCCATTGACTTCTTATTAGCAATCACTGACCTGTGGGCATCAAAGCTGCTCTCTGGAAATTATATGAACCTACTACCTCAAGGGATATTTTTATGAACAGGTACATTCTCCTTTTTTCTCTCTCTCTCTTTTCACGGACTTTGATATTTCATGGACGCACATTTTACTCCTGAACCAAACCTCTCTCTACTTTATGACAGTTTGATTTGAACGTGACTTTTACAGACAACTGACCAAAGCCAATATCTGATTGTTGTTTTTTTGCCAAATTTGTAAGTTACTGGGTTTATGTTACATAAAGCAACACAAGTAAAATTAAAATGACCCTCCAAAATTATTCGGAAAATACAGTGTAGCAAAGCCACGGCGTCAAAAATACTGGTAAGGCAAAAAAAATAAAAAATGCAGGTAATATGTGACCTTAGGTGTGAAAAAAGCTTTTCTCCAAGTCAAATATATTCAGCTTTGAAAGGGTGGAATACATTGAATACATTTTACATTTTCATCATTATTTAATGCATGTATTAATGTATCATATGTATGAAAATATAAATGTATGTATTTAAAAATAATTTGAATGCTGGGGCACTTATCTGAACAATGAAAAATCAGGGGGGAACAGAAGACAATGCCCTTTTATATATTCCAGTGGCTTGTGTGTAAGTTGTTTTTTAAATATACTTCAACAATGTAATATACTTTTTTTATATAATCTACAGCAAAAACAATCTCTGGAATTTACATTTCATGGATAATGGATATTGAACTAATAATATGCTGCTTGTTATTGTCAAAGTACAAATGCATTCCTTATTAAACACATTATTTGTTATCCAGTGGTTGGAATATTTCAATAAACTTGTTTAAAATAAATCAATAACATAAACATAGGATGATGTATTAGGTTAAGCTTAAATTCTAATACATAGCTGGATTCACACCCCAAAACCATATTAATTAAATACTGCATTTTGGGTTTTCAGTGATATTGTACATCTTGACATTTCCTTTGGTGTATTTCATACTGTCAAATAGACATTTGTATTGTGGCTGAAGCCTGTATATTCATTTTAGAAGTTATGAATTTAACTGATACCATAAATTAACTGTGAAATTCATATTTAACTCCTTTACATTGTAAACACAGTTTTAACGATTTTGCATTACTTGCTCTGAGGTTATGAAACCCTTTTTCAATCTGAATTTGCATAATTTTTGCAGCCCCAAAGATCCCTACTTTGAATCACATCTTTGATTTACCTAAATAGTCTGGCTGTCTTCCAGTATTCCTCTCCCTTAATACAATTTTCAATGCCCTCTTCTTACATACATGATATCAATAAAAGGCATAAATGCAAACTGTGGAAATAATATTCTGTTCTTAAAATATGATTCTACTCGTAATAGCAGGAGCTGTGCTAAATCAAACAGCACTGAAACAAATATAGAAAGCATGATACATCCATCTATTATTTACATGTGAATCTACTGTTCATATATATATTCAGTATCATAGTAAGTACATAGTATAGACACACACACACACACACATATATATATATATATATATATATATATATATATATATATATATATATAGTATGTGTTTATGTGTATTGATAATGACATTTCATATATTTATTACACTTACATAAAACAAACTGTCGCTAATATATTGCTGAAAGCTTCTTTATTGGTGCTATTTACAGATTGCAATCAGGAGAGAAAATGAAAATGCCCCTGATTCTTTGTCTTTTGACTGCATATAGTAAAATCAAATCTATGATCCATGTAGAATTTAACTTATTTAATACATATGGTTGCTTGGGAACTATGGTATTAATAATATAGTTCAACAACCTGTCTGATAAATGGAAACTGTTTGGCTTAAATACTAAATGTCAGATCAAAGTGGCTTTAATTAGCCATTGAGAGCCAATCAAAATCAAGGGAGAACAAATCTTTATTATCTGCATTCAATTTACATGACATGAATACTGATGCACATATGATATGCTTGATATAAAGTAAAATATTATTTGGTTGGTTTGTTTTGGTTAAACAAACTACTTGTTTTCAAAAGTTAACATGCACTGGATTGCAGTCAGACATTGTTTTCCTGTCTTCTCTCATTCTGTGCAACATTCTATAACCTTTAACTCCCCCACCCATCCAGACCAGAGCTCTCTGAACAACATAACCCACCAACACTGTGCCAGACACTAAGGTTCGTTTTCAATGAACACAAAACTGTTAACCAGGATGAAAAAAGGGCAGGATCTGGTCGTGTTTTTGGAAAGTTTGTCTAAATGATTTCAAGTAAAAGTCCACTGACATGGCTGTGCAAGCATTCTTTTTTCCTTGTTTTGTTTTTAAGGGGGGGGGGGGAGATGCAGTCTTTGCACAGGTGCAAGCCTACATATCTTGCTGACAATTTCAAGGCATGATGGGTTGATGTTATCAATTTAATCACTGATGGGATGAAACCGCCCCTGGGATTCATCAGAGAATATCAAAGAATCCCTTCTCCTTGTATGATGTGCCTATGGGGAAGCCCAGGCTAATCACAACTAGCTGCTTCGTGCATTTCACAATGCAAGCCTGGATTGCGCTGCCAGGGTATGGGTTGGTAATATCAACTATGTGCAATGTGTCTGATTTAAGCTCTCGACTTGCCAAGTATTCTAAAAATGTGGCCGTAATTTCTTTCCTTTTGTTTACTCAATCTTTTTTACTTCCCTTCTTAATCTGTGTCTATCCTTTGGTCTGTATTTCATTATTTAAAAATCTTTTTTTTTTTTTTTGCTAATGGAACTTATGGAAAATAATCTATTATGGAAGATTAAAAAGAAAGCTATAGTCTGGCATGCTGCTCTCTGAACAAAGTTGAATGAAAACTGCCATGACTGCAAAACATGTACATGTGTCGGGGGGCATTTTTGTTCAAATAAAATAGAAATTGAATAATGTATGTAAATGTAAAACAAAGGGGAGAAAAGGGTTTGTGAACTTTGGATGTCTACAGGAAAATGCAGTCCTGAATTCAGTAAGAATAGCTGGATAGTCTCAGAATTTTTAACCTATAAATATTTTAAAATACATGCTGGATGACTGCAGGGATTTACTACTGAAAAACATGAAAAACACAAAAATAATTGCATTATGGAGTTAAACCTTATATGGTGTCAAAGTTAAATTGGAGGTTAGTTTGTTTTGTTTGTTTGTTTGTTTATTACAATATGGTATCATATGGCATCTTATCACACTGTAGCGTGAGGGAGATTGAACGTGTTTTAGAATTTAGTTTGAATGCTTTTATGAATATTTTCTGTGCAAATCCCTGAATCTATATCATTAAGTCAGATCTTTGAAGGTCTTTCATTCGGTGAAGAGTTCATGTTTGATTCTAGCAAGATGTTCTGGAACACCCTTTTCTATGACACTTCCCAGTCTAAGTTATAAGAGGACTTGTTAGGACATGTTAGGTTGGAATGCATGGATCAGGCCTCGGTTAGATCAGGAACAAAACTACTGTCACTCAGTTTGAGGTTAATGAAGAATGAAGCTTCACCTCTTGGTTTAGCATGGGCTCGCAGCCCATTTTTTCGTTGGTGAGCTGCAAGGGTGCTATCCTGCCTGTCACGTCGAATTTCTCTTTCTTCTGAAGCCTGATAAGCTGAAAGGTCTGTGCTGCTGATGTTAAAAGCAGGGTTTTCAATGCCTTCTGCTGCTGCTCTCTCTTCTTCTGCTGCTGCAAAACAACAAGAAGGTCAGAGCAGCACTTTACACCAAAGTACATTTCAATGACAGCCAGAAAATTCCTTCTAGTGATTCCTTTACCAAAAATACTCAAGCGCATCCTCCTCGAATGTCACTAAAACACAATTAGGTTAAAATTAAATCTGAATCTTGGAGAGAAAAAAAAAAGAAGAAGAATAAATGATTAAAATAATTACAAATTGCGCCCTGACAAGCAAGAGCAAAATTTTGCCCAAAGCCATTTGTCTGTAATTAGTTAATTAATCCTTACACAAATTATGAGCAATAACTCATCAAGCAGGGCTCACCCATCAGAAATTCAGCCGACTTGGATTTCTTCTGCTTAGGTTGCTTCAGAGCCTTCTGCTGGAACTTCTGGAGGGAAATTGTTAAATGAATAAATTAGCTGCAGAATGAAGATCATCATTTATGATCCGCAACTAACGCAGTATTTTAAATATGGGACGACACTGAAATGTCATTTAATTTACATCTCTGCTAAAGGGGTCAAGCGCTAATTGAACAACAGGAGTGGAAAAAATTTAATCATAAATAGATAAGAAAAGTTGACATGAATGCGTAATGAAGGTCACATTAAAATACTTTCTCTAGTTTTTTCCTAGCTTTTTTTTAGATAAAAGCAAAACAATACCTTACCCTTAACTAGTATGTGTTTTTATTTATTTATTTTTATCTGTGACCAAATGTGTGGGTTCACAAAATAGTGACAAATCTGGAACATCAACACAAAAACATGCTCACATTGTTATCCAGTGTTAACCTATGTGTGCCAAATAGGTTAATATTCAGTTTAAAAATATAGACAATAATAATAATAATAATTTACAAATATATTAAATCTAATAAAATGCAATGCTTTATGTCAGTCTTGGATTAAATAAAAACAAAACACAATAATTCAAGATATGTCTGGTCATAAACAAATGCTTTCCTGACACAGACATATTGCATGTTACGGTGCTGTGGTTAAATTTCACATTCAACATATATCTGCAGGATAAGTAAGCATTTTTTGGTGAGGGGGGGTATTCTGCTAAATTATTCTTTACAATGAAAGTCATCTTTGGAAGTCATTTCCGCCAAAAAATATCTTTCAATAAACCTCATGTAGATGTGACCCAACCTGACTCAAACTATTTGAATGAAACCAAAATGTTGTTCACAGTTTAGTTACTGAAAATATTAGGATCACAATAATTATTTAAAAAATATGTAATAGATGAGACTGGAAAGAGTTTCAGGTTGTAGGTGTGTTCTCACAAACACGATCTCCCAAACGTCTTCCCGTGCTGCAAGTTCAGAGCCTAAAAGCAGAGCCACAGCATCTCGCAGGTCTCAATAATAACACTGCAGGCTCATGTGTGCCAGGTAAGCCACACGAGACACTGTTTTGACAAGTTGAGGAGGCTCTGGCCGACTTAAGCCCACCCAATCCTGGTTCGAGTCTGTGGTGACATAACTTCGATGAGCCTAAATTCCATAACACAGAGATAGCGTACACACTACATAGTCTTCAGTAAGGCATAGACTACAAGTAAAATCCATGTATAGCTAAGAATAGCTAACTTGCACATTTACTAATTTGCTCCATTAATACATATTTCTTCAACCAATATCCAGCTCAATTCAAATCAGAAACTTTTATATTGCCTAGATTCAAACCAGGGCTGTTCTCCAGAGAAGAGCTGTGTTCCACCTATTCAGCTGCTCCAGGTAGCCTGAGAGCTGAATTCATCTGAGGACTCTGGACAAGTCTCTGCCATCACTCATGATAATGAATGGTATTAGCTGGATTTACATCTGTTCACCCCTTCCTTTAATACCTCAAACCACCAAGTGACTGATCGAATCCTCAACAAACTTACAGAGACTGTATGAAACTTTCAAATGACCAAAAACAGGCCAGGGCTACATTTCAACATGTGTGCCTTACATTTTATGAACGTCTGAATACATGTGAACATTGTTCATTCAGAAATCAGTGTAAATCTATATCAGATGGGTATCATCCACTCTACTGCCACAGCCAGACCCCAGAAATCACTCCACAGGTTGAAACCATACTTGTCTAAAAACCCAGTTTCTAGGGATTGGGGCATCTGTAACCATCTCTGTCCATTCTCACGGCACTATTGAAATAAAATATGTAGACACAGAATTCCCTTTAGCAGACAAATTGACAGTCACATTTGCATAGCCATTAATCTGGCTTGCATAATGCCTTTAAGGCCAGACATCTTTATGGTTTTCAACACACATTTAACTGTAACACTTTGCTTGTGCCATCATCTTTTGGCCTGACTGGTCTACGGTCTAAGTTTGTCTAATTCAGAAAAGCATTCCCCAATGTGGACTCTGTAAATTGTATATCTATCTCAAAAGCTTTATGTGTCTGTAACATTGCAAACTTCCTACATACCCTATACACAGCACATAGGGAGATTTTGTGGATTCAGATTAATCAACACCATTTATCAGTATCAGTATGTATCAGTATCATTTTCAAATGTAGGCTACTTTAAGAAAGGTTTTCTGTGTGCTGGTTTCTTTTCTCACAGGTCCCATTGGCACATTGTTCTGTGGCTGTGTGTTGGTCAGGCTAACTAAAACCAACCAAAACATGTGCTTCAGCTTTTACAAGAACACTTTAAATTCACACTTTCCTCACAGCAATCATAGCAATGAGTGGGAAATAGTAAAAAATGACATTAGCCATGCATCGAGCCAAATTACAGCTCTCAGACTATTTATAGATCGTGAAAAGTTCAATAGCTTCCTTTATCTATTTTTGAATGACTTCCTTTTTTTATGTTTTTATGTCTTCTAGTGACCATGTCCTCTGTGTGATTGTGACTGGTGTGTCTGCTTGTCTATGATCTCCCATGTATTCTTAGGCAGAGACCACCCACTCCCAGGCATTCTGGGAAGGGGCCAGGTCTGTATGTGGGAACCTGTGTATGTGAGGCTCGTTTGTGTACTGCAGAAGAGACGTGTAAGTAGTTGTGTTGAGGTATAATGGTGCGGCGCTCGCATGAGTGAAGTGACGTGAGTGATGCCTGCATGTATGGCTGTGGGGAGGAGGGAGGGATATAGGCAGGTGTTATAAATGGCCCATGTTGTTGTGTGTGCTGAGTTATGTAAATTCTTTCATGTGATATTTAAAAAAAAAACAATATGTGGTTATTATCGCATAGCCTAATGTAAAAACAATCTTCATGTATAGATTTTCTTATAAGCATACGTCCTTCTGGCTTTACTAATAATATGAAACATTGGTCTAATATATTGGAAAGATAGATTTTCTTAATGTTTGCTGATTCCTGATTACAATATTCATTCTTCCTTTGTATAATGTGAGTGTGTTCAAGTGCATGTTTGTGTCCATATATATATAGAATGTTTAATTTAGTGGGCAGAATGCTACGGAAGAAAAAAAAAAGAAAACTGTGTTTAATTCTAGATGAGAGGGCAATTAAAATTGGGGAAGACATATTCGAATTTCAGAAGAAGAGTTTTGTAAATCTGTTTTTACATCCAACAAGCCCTAAAGCAAGACATTCATTTATACTGCAAAGATTAATGGTTATCTAATTGTAACTTATTTAAAAACCATTTTCTTTCTACTGCTTTCCAATCAATTTCACTGAGTTACACTTAACAGTAAGACTTTACCACTTACCAGGCAGATTAGTTGAGGACACCATTAGCTGAATTACTTTATTTTTCAAGACAGGAGAGAGATGCCACCGCTGCATGCAAGACGCAACACCGTTCTTCCTGTAGCTCAAACAGTAGCCTGAGTTATACCTGTCTTATCTTTACCAACTTTATCATACATTTAAAATACAGAATTTTTAAGGAATGAAGCGCAGATTCTCCTCTTAAGTTAAAAAAATATCCTAGTCTTGGCAAATAAGACATGGTAATTACACTACTATTTATGTTTGTTTATAGTTAGTATGTACATTTGGCATTTTCAAAGCAAACCGCCTTTGTTTAACTTCCAAGGCCTAAAGCGAACGAGAAACCCTGTTATCGGTAACCTTTCACAGCTGTGCTCTGGTGTGTTACTAGTGCTTAAAGGGCACATTGGGAGGGAAATTTAAGATAAAACGAAAAACAAATTAATTTCTACTTCAGTAAATTCCCGGTTTTAGGTATAGTTTACATCTGAATGTAGTATTAAGACGGAACAAGATGAGTTCAGATCATGTTTAATTCAGTCGGGTCTTCTTAATTGGAAGAGCTTGTCCTGATAATCCACTAGCAGCTCCAAAGTAGGTCTAAAGTACAACTACCACTATGTAAATACGTAGTTTCTCACATTTTGCTGTCTATGGTGAAATTTAGTCCATTTAATTGTATCCCAAATTATTTTCTCGCAGGTACTTAGACATTAGACCATCTGTGCCGTCCCATTCAAATTAATAATGTCAGCATCATGTTAGGAGTAGCTCAAAGCTTCATCAGAGACACAGGCAAAGATACAGAATATAAATGATGACTTCGAACAAAGCAGGAAACAAAAAAAGCAAATCAGTGAAGAGAAGCTGAATTCTGTATTGTTTAAGAATCATATGGAAGAAGTGTCTTCTTTTGACACTCTTTGGTTAGGTAGACATAACACAAAATTATACTTTATTTGTTTTCTTGGCCTCAGCATTACACACAATAAGGAACTTGTCATATTGTTGTTGATGTAAACAATTACTTTATAGTTGCCTATTTTCTATTTATTAACCAAAGATTGAGACAAATTGTGTAAAATGCAAATGCTGAAAACAATTAGCACTGAATGTGTGAATTAATCATAGCATTACATATTTGTTATTAATATACTACCGAGGAACACATGCATAAATCCCTTTGATACATGAATACAAATAAATGTCAAGGGTTGCATTTTCTAAATATTCCTGCCAGTAATACATACACTTTTACTATCTAAAACAGCTCATGGTACACTGTTACTTTCATTTTGCAGATTTATGCTGTATACAAGTACAAGATTTAAACCATTATTTACTATAAATAAGTCAAATATAGCCAAATGACTTTATACACAACTCGCAAATCTTATTGTGACAAGATTTAAAAACCAATGTGTAATGTTTCTGCAACATTTTTAGCAGTAGTAGTGTAGAAACCTTTCAGAAGGAAATCACTGTTGAGCTTTTATCTGTAGTTTGACATTCTACGAATGTTTACACAGAAAAGAACAGAAGAAATGTCATCGACAACATACACTATTGCCCTGTTCAGCACCTCCCGTGAGGATCCTAGCTTCACCCCACTGGCTATATTTAGCAGTACTGATTGTGTCTAAACTAAACTCCACTAACTACTTATTGGCTCAAAGTTAATCTGGAGATTTTTGCTCAACTATTTTCAAAATACCACAGCTGTCTTCATTTTAATGTAACCTGTTTTAAATCCCAGCATTCCTGCAGTGACAGTAAGTTGTCCCTTTGTCACATTTCATGTCTACCTCCCTAAAATAACATAATTAACACCATGATAATAATAATGCCACATTTTTGCTAAGGTTCCCTGATTAATATGATCATTTTAAAAAACAACTCAGAAAAGCACACAGTCATACACAGTCATATGTGGGGACAAAAGGTTATGCTTCAGGACATATATTTAAAATAAATAAATAAATAAATATATTTATATATCTATAATAACATAAAATATGATTCTACAGAATTCAAGGTTCTGCATGTTGTCTTGTTTTTGTTTGTTCACTGTTGTTTTTTTGTGTGCTTTTGTGATTATTTGAGTATTTGTAGCCCTATTCAAATTAACAGTTAAACTTAATTGATGGTAACATATGAATCTCAGACAACTAGCAAAATGAAAGGAATTCTAGACAGGTACCATATCAACCCTGTACAAGGACAAAAACTAAAAAGACAATTGTTGTGATCACCACACTACCAAGCACAGCTACAGTATGAAAAGGGAAATTCTTTTTGACATAATTTCCCAACCAATGTAAATATAGTAAAATAGCAGTGCTAATGCTGAGGTATGTGCCAAGAAAATCTAGTGTAATAAAACAAGCACTGAATGCAAATAAGAAAAGCCCTGAATTCATTCTCTTGTCATCTTCACACTTCCAATTCCCTGTGATGTTGAAAATGTTGCCCCCTTTCCTCATAGAGAATGATTCTGCACATAAAATGCTTAATTTATGGCAAACCAAAAAAAGATAAAGCCTAAATAAATAATAAAATACAAAACTCATTTATAACTGGTGACAAGTAAAATCTATGAAGTTTTTAAAAGAATGTGATTGTTGTCAAAAGGAATTGGGTACAACAATGCCTTGTTCAGTTCTGGTTCCATTCAAAGCCGTAGCTGAGAGGGTTCTGGGAAAGCTGCTGCGAGGCTGGTGGGCATGGACCAGCTAGAAAGTGAATTTTGCATACTGTACGGATCATCGCCCAGTTCAGGGCAGTCACATTGAATCTGTGATCAACCAATTGTGCTTCATGAAACCGTCAACCCTCATTTATGTCTAGCTGTTTTCTTCCATCCTGCTGTAAACAAGCTCTGCTTTAAGCTGTCTCCCTACCCTTATCTGCTTACAAAGATCACAAAGACAGACCGTATCAACGGCGTCAGAATTAAACTTAAAGTTACCACTTCCAGACAGCAGTCCCTGCACACGCTGGAAGTCAAAGAGAAGAGCAACTTTGGAATGACAGAGTTTTACTTCATTTAAGGAATGCATACATTAGATTCTTACGCATACTGGCATGTTGTGTCTCTTTCATTAGATTAAATTAGGTGTTCTTAATATGAACAACTGTTTTTCAAATCAGTAAACTAGCAGTGTGCATTAGTTCACTGCATTTTTCATGTCTGATATCTATTCAAAATTACATGAAGGGTATCCCTGTTGCTGAAAAAGAAATGGAAAAAAAAGAAAGCAACAAAACATATTATTTTCTATCTGGCCAGTAAGTTATATTGAATGTGACAGTGCTTCACCAATACAGGTAGAATAATAAACTTTCAATATGTACACAGTGCAGAAGCTGTACAAGTGCACAGCATGATATATTCAGTGCAATGACAGCACTGTGTATTTTGCAAATATATGTATCTGCAAATATTTGTGATAAACTTGATCTCAGGTTTCATTAATTCAGCATTCCTGCAAGCAAATGTGACCTCATAAATGTTCTCTTTTGAAAGATTACATAGAAGAAAAAAAAAAAACATATGCAATAGTTTTTTTTAATGCAAAAATACATTTAGGAAATAAAATGTAGTAATAGTTGTAGTATATCATCATCATTATCATTATCATTATCATTATTATTATTATTATTATTATTATTATAGTTACATATTCTCACATTATGAAATTGAAATACATATAAAATGTTGTGAAATAGTTAAGTGAAGGGTGGAAAGAACCATTGGGTCTCAGTAAAAGTGGACAAGGAGATCAGTGCAACACTAAGACCCTGTTTCCAAACACAGTCTATTTTATTCATTAACTGTAAGTTCCTATTTTCCTGTTTGGAATTTATAAAACCAGTCGTGCTACAATATTTAAATACTTCAGTCAAAATACAGATTATAGACAAACTGGCACTGATAACATACACACACATATACTTTTTTGTCTGATTTAAAATCTGATTAAATATTATTATTTGTATTATTATTATTGTTGTTGTTGTTCTTGTTGTTAAATTAATAAATAAATATAAACTAATGATAAATACAGGTCTGCCCCTTAGAATGCTGATTCATTATAACACTGTTTCCCTGGAGAGGAAAAATAAAATAAAAAACACTAATAAATAAAAAAATGAAGAACACTCATGTCTTGCTGACAGTCACTTGCTTTGTTTACACTTGCTCAGCCAATGAGAACTACTCATTAAAATGTATATTTTGTTCAGCCAATCAGCGCTTGCCTCCTTCCTCTAGTGTTCCTCTTCCCTCGTCCCAGATGATCGCAATTTATTGTGTACTTTATATTTGTGGTTTAATTTCAAAATCTTAGACCCCTAATGTCCAAGAAAGGATATGCAGATAGTGGTGCTGGTGCTGTGCCAAAAATGCAAAGAAAGAGCATCACTTCGGATGTATAAATCCATTTAGCACATATCTAGGACTTAACTGTATGATTTCTGCACTTGTTAGCTCATTGTACTAGGATGTATGTTCATTGTATTTTGCACTGATTGTATCACTGCACTTTGTAATGCTTTGAAATGTTTCTTGTGTAAACTGTACGACACCCTGAATAAGGGCATTGGTTAATAAATAAATAATAATAATAGTAAAGGCAAGTGCGTTTTTGGAGTGCCGTGCCCATGGCTAATTTAATATATCTTTTTATATTGTGTTAGGTCACATTGCATTCAAATAAAATGCTGCAGGGTGGACTACACATTGTTAGGCATAAGCCACATTGTTAGGTAAAAAGAGCAGTTGATGATGTTAATGTTAGAATTGTTTGATGCGGTGGGTGTTCGAGTCAGGGCAGTATTTTGAGATTTGGATATGCACAGATGAAAAAGACTTTCACTTTTCCCTATAGGAAAACCAGCAAGCATGCATGTAAGAACAAGTGAAAGTTTTAGTGATTTATTGCTGATTGTGATTAGTCCTCACACTGTAACTATGATTAACCACTATTGTTCTTTTTTCTCATTTATTGGTTTTAAAGGACAAAATGCACAGCATTGTATACAAAAACACAAATAATGAAAGCATTAGTGGTAGTTTCAAATTGATTAAATCAGACAAACAAATATGTAAACTGAAAACATTAAGAAACGATACTTCACATACGTTATCTAACATTGAAATCTTTACCTTTTCACAGGTCTCTTTTATTTCTTATTTCATTGGCACTTTCTTATTTCATTGGCACTGGGGGTGGAAATGCCTAGTTATGGGCTTAAATACAGAGTGTCCAGGTTGAGAATTGTGAAGCTACTTCTTATTATTACAACAAGAATCTGCAATCGTTACACTGGTGTCAGAGTAGAAGTGAGATAGTGAGAAATGAAATGCCATAGTAGTGGAAAGAAAGAATGTGGTGAAAATATGAGTTCAGCAGGCTGTACAAAAAGCCTGATCACACCAAGACAGTCATTTTTGGAGCTCTGGGGGGCCGCCAGGGTTGTCTACCAAAGGCGAGTGACGAAGAGGTGATAAAACTCATTCGCTAACCATTACCAAGAGGAATAACGCTGTAAGAATTAAAAGACGAGTCTCCGCTGGAAGCTGGTGAGTGAGGCTCAGCAACAGTGGGATAGCAGTGAAGAGTCCTCGTGGGAGGTGGTCAACCAAACTTTCCACCCCAGTGCAGAAGAGGGAGGCCATCCAGGTGAGGGCACACTCCAGCACAGAACAAGAGGTGTGCTAGAACGGGACACAGTTAATCTCCAGCGGTGGATGAGGCAGTGGGGTGCATACGTGCCCCAAGATTAACTGGAAGGCCAAGAAAGGACAGCTGGGGCATTTCTAAAATACCCAAGTGTCCGACCCTCTAGAGGTAGGCAGAAGGAGAGCTTTGTCAGCTTTGGGGCCATTAGTGGAGCTGGGCTGGTCAGACACTGCCCAAATGTGTGGGCAGGGGTCAGAGTTCATGGAAGCCCGGTCTGATACAGACTGAGCTGTACTAGCATAAAGCAGTCTTGCTCCCTTAATGTTAAATGTATGGTTTTAAATACTTCTATTGTCTTCCCTTATTTAATGTTTGATTGATTGTGTTGATTTTATAAATAAATACTGTTTACCTAACTCCAGTGTCCAGTGTCCATCAGTTTTGGTTTTGGTACACAATCCTTACATTTCTTTGTATAGTAACCTAATGTTTTATCACAGGTATCTATAAATCACATCTATATATAAAGCAAACACAAATGTACTGACATCCTCAGGTATAGAATTAGTGTGGATACCCTGCATCATTCAAGGTCTTACAACATCAGTTTAACTTCAAGCCTTATCATGCACAACTAACTTCAGTGTCCTGTGAAATATAAATATATTCTAAAAACAAGGTATATAGCATATGGAAATATCTCTCTGAAATAAACACACAACAGGGGTGTAGAACTGGCATGACCAAAAAAGTCACTCATTGTGCCTGTTCACACTATCACTGTCTCTGTTTTTTTTTTCTCCACCCATTTGAATGGTGACCCACTTGAGGCCTATGCTACAATATATCCTACGACAGGGTTAAGTGAGGTGAAGATTGTTTGAGATGTCACTGATCATGTAATACTGCTTTAGTGGACCCAACAGTCTGTTACCAGTAAGTCAAAGGATTGAGCCATAATTAATACTAGACAGAAGAGGGTTCATCATGATATTCAGCAAAAACAATTAGCTTGCTTATTTCCTTTACCCCTGCCACAGACACAGAATATCTCACAATTTCAGTGTCTTACCCTAAGGCTATGAAAAACATCCAAATATGTACTTTTGTGTTTATAAATCCAATAAAAAAGTGGAACCAGCACAAAGCCAGAACAAGGTCCCTTCTCAAGATCATGGGAACTCAACATATTCTGAAGAGACTTTTGTTTCCCTCCTTGAGAACCTCTCTAACTACGGCATTGTCTGCCACAATCGTTAATCATCCAATGAGATCTCAGAACCAAAGTGAAAAGAAGTTAAATGTCAATGCTCTAGTGCAGCACCTCAACCAAATTCTGTGAGGAAAGACTGTTCTAAAAAAAAGAAAACAGTACTCACACTGCAGCCAAGCTCGTCCATTTCTCCTTTGTCCATCAGAATGCTTCTCAATTGGAAATATTAAATTAATGTTCCATACTGAACCTGAAGGACAAATAAAACTCAGTCACTCAATCCCAATCATCCTTGTTATATATCATGCATATTATTTAAAACACCACTTGTAGGAAAAAATGCAAAAGTACAAAACACTTCCAAGACATATTGTAATATTGTCTTTTTCACCACATCAGTTATTTCAAAATTCACAATGATTGCTTTTGGTTACAGAATAAGAAGAAGGGTTATAAATGAAAGAAGGCCATTTGGCCTTTAATGAATGACTAACACTGTCCCTGTGCCATCAGAGAAGCTAAACACAGACTGAACACAGAAGTTCAATTAAATCCCATGGATCTCAAAAGCAGTTATTTGAAGCAGTATTCGTTTTTCATAACTATGACATTCTGCTTATTCGACTTATTGGGTTATTGGGGACAACATGCAAAATATAGTTAAAACTGGAAAACAAATATGTATCTCACAAGGTTATGTTGACCTGTGAATGTTACATCATCAATACTGCATTCACTACAAAAATGCATACCTTCGTAGCACTAAATATGCATTCAAGATTGAACATCTGAAATCCTGGTACTCAGATTAGGAAAAGGTTGAACAGGCTGTGAATGCAGGAAACATATTCTGTCTTCAGTATGGAAATGTTACAACCAAACAGTTTATTCAGGCTACACCACAAGAATTTTTAAAGGGTCTGAATGTTCACAAAATGCTGTGATTAACAGGGAAACTGTGGCAAACCAGAATTTAGAACCAGCAGTTTTCAATAATCCTCTACCATTATCTTACAACCAGAAATATCTTGTGGGTGTGCCTTCAAACTGTCAGAAACACCACAATTTAAAGAAAAAAGTCAAAAGGCTCTTTGAAATGTAAAAGCATTAAAGTGAAACAAAGAAAAGTACATTTTAAAGATGAAGAGCACAACTGATTTATTTTTTTAAGAACATTTTGGCAGAGAGATCTTTACTTATATACGAACATGCTTATGAGGACTAGTATTCATAATGTAACATTTTTTCTCAAAATTGTAAAAAAAATCTGTGTGATACACATTTGTTTTACATTTGTAGTTTGTATGTTTACGCTTTGCTTCTTAATCGCAGTAATGTATCCCGATGGATGTCGGCATGAGATCATTTTGCTTAAATGTTGTTCTTTATATTTTTAACATTAGATCAATTTTACCTTGGGAGAGGTAGTTTCACAGCATATGAGCGCTATTTTAATTCTACAGTTGTAACAGGTGGTAATGAGAATGAAT
Organism: Amia ocellicauda; assembly: GCF_036373705.1. NCBI lineage: Eukaryota > Metazoa > Chordata > Actinopteri > Amiiformes > Amiidae > Amia > Amia ocellicauda. Next base: position 32,661,262 of record NC_089851.1, on the reverse strand, counting down.
ATAAATATTAAATGCATGTGTAAATACTGACAAGTTTTTACAAGAATGCATAATGGCAGAAAACAGACAAGGTACCTCATTGGCTACAGTGAACATCCTCTACAGGGTCATAAAGTTCAGTTTTGTAACCTGTTCCACACAGACTTTGAAATCACATTTTTAAAACAATATACTGCCAATCCCCTAAGCCATGATTCCTCATGATGGAACCCATAATAATGAAACCACAGTAACTGCTTATCAATGGATAATAAAGAAAGTCAGTAGAACCTACAGTGTACAATGAGGTCACTGAGAAAGACATCAGGAAATATTTAACAGACTCGATTGTAATGATAATGACTACTGCTATATATATATATATATATATATATATATATATATATAGGAAACAAAATGTAAAAAGTAACAAGCTATTTTGGAAAAAAGTTATTTAGCCTTGATAATTTTACCTCTGCATGCATTTGATTGAATAAACCATGGCTTTAAAATTGATGTTTTTAATTTAGTGATTTGTTTTCTTAGTAACTAATAGAGCTGTGTGTATGAATGTTTTATAGAGGTTATAAAAGGGTTCGTGAGAGGCCCAGACAATTGGTTGTAAAAGCTGTTAGCCTCTATCTGCCAACTGTTGTTCCCTACATAATCTGATTCCAAACAGTTTCTAAACCACAAGAATGACTGACTCACTACTGCTTGAGGAGTTCTCAGAAAACAGGCTGGCATATGTGAAGTGCACATTACCGTTGGGTTTTTTAAAGGTATGATTTGGGTTGAAATTATAATAATGCCTCTGACCCTCTGACTGAATCTGGATTTAAGCGCTGTGCTTGGATTAATATTAGTATTGTGTTATTAATGTTTTACTTAAATTTGAGCAGTTAACCAACAATTAAACAAAGCATGCATTGTAAAGGAAAACATCAAGACCTCTTTAGAGTCATGTGACCTTTTCAGGGAACACGATTCACGTTGACTCAAACAGCCCCTTTCATAAATGTCTTAATCATCTATCGCAGTGTTTCCCACACCTTTCCAGAAATGGTCGTCTGTACAATGTCAAGCACTGCAAATGCAAACTAGGTGCTGACTCTATAATAAACCTGTACCTATACACACAGAAACACAATGACAAATGAGTAATGATTAAAAGTGAATGCCAAATGTCCTAATTTATATATATATATAGAGTTGAAACCCAGAATTCATTAGATCCCTCCCTGTACCCTACCATTCTCTGTTGAACATTATTTTTTCTGTCAACTACTACTGTGTGAAGGTGCTCTGTTTTTCTCAGCAGAAGAACTCACCCCTTTATTGCATTGAGTAACCAGACATGTTTGGTTGGCATTCTTTGTTATTCTGCATCAGAAGTAAAGTATGTAATTTCATAGCCACAAGGCACTGAGCACGGCTCGCGCAAAATAGCCTGCAGATGAGCTCCATTCGTTCCTACCTCAGATAGTTCCTCTGTGTTATTGCCACTAGCACTACTGCTGCTACTAATTAACTAATTAAACCCAATGATACATCACGTCGTGTTGTGAAATCCACTCCATAAACTGTCAGATAGTTCAAACGAAGAAACAAAAACTCATGCCCCACGCTTATAACACTCACTGGCTAGTAGTTCATGCAACCGAATGCAGAAGTAACATCCATAGTGTTTGCAAACAATTGAATGTGATCAAATAAACCATATGCATTTGCCTTAGTCTTCCATCAGTGACATGTTGTGAGTTTTAATAGCACACATCCCATTACCTTACTCTGCAGCCAATGAGCTGAAACTGGATCCCCTGGCTGGACCACGTCACCAAGGTAACAGTGACGCTGCCTGCGGTCAGTCGGGCGCGCGTCCTGCGCGTTCACACAGGGGAGTGAGCCCGAAAGCATTGCCAGGGCCTAGAAAATTAAATAAAATACAAATATCGCAAGTACAGCATTCTGGATTTGTTTTTCAGTGATTGCATGTTCAAGCACAGTATTTTGTTATCTATGTGCATGACCCCATATAGGGTATCCTCACAATAAAAATAAAAAAAATTCATGAAGTGTGTTTTGAGGGGATCAATCAACTTCAAGTATGGTTCAATCCCAGGATAACTGGGTTACAATTACAGTTTTCTTAAGCAAGCTGATTGTCCGTTTCAACCGGGAGGCCTAATGGTTTGAATGCCTTTATTAATACAACCCCTTGATAGAGTTGCATCAGGGACAAGGCCTTTTTACACATGTTTCAAACACATTGCATGGTTAAGGATTGTTTATTGGGCAGTGACAATTCTTGTAAACTGTGTTAATTTCCTGTGTTGGCGTTATTATTATTATTATTATTATTATTATTATTATTATTATTATTATTATTATTATTACTAGTAGTAGTAGTAGTAGTAGTAGTAGTAGTAGTAGTAGTACAATAAAAAAAGTCCATGCAAACTTATACTTGCTTGCTTTAAGAAGAATTTGCCCGTTCAGTAGGCCTATATGTAATGCTACCACAGAAATAAACCATGAAAGGCAGTTAGGATTAACCTTTAACTCGGTGACACCTGCACTGCACATGCACAACTCTGAGCTTGTTTTTTCTGGGCTGAAAGGTACTCTTGCCCTGAAAATGGTTGAGTGTCTTTGTTTTGATCAATTAAATATGTCTGAATCTTTGTCTTAAATTGTCTTAAAACTTTAACCTGTTCGGACACCAAATACTTATTTAAGTATATCAGGTTTGAGAACTCAAAGTATTGTTTAGAGGTAAGTGTAAGATACTTTTTTAGCCAAGTAGTATATTAAATATTATTAAATATATTAAATATATTAAACCAAGATATTTTAATGACCAATCTTTAATATATATATATATATATATATATATATATATATATATATATATATTTCATATTATTTTGTTAGTTTTTGTGTCTATTCTTTGTTCTGTTGTTTCAGTGTGTTGAATCTGGAAGACATTATCTGTCAGTTACATGTAAGAGTACCATACTGTACTCGAGGAACTAAATGTACAGTTAAGGTTACTGTTCGGGAGCCTTTTCTAATATATCTACCAGATGGCATCATTGCTTGTATTTTTAAGTATTCGTTTATTATTTATGCAGATCTGAATGAGTTGAGACAGCTTTTCAAAGTGATTTTCACTACTGTATTTACAGAAAGTGACTTCATGGAAAACAGGGGCTTTGTTTTCTTGCAACATCAATTAGAATAATAAAGCTGCTATGGTAAGTCATCATACAGCTTTGTAAACATTCATTATGCAGTTTGACAATTTTTATAAAGGTTTCTCATACATTATTTAAGAGAGGGTGTTTTTTTTTTTTTTTTTTTTAAGATACTTCACACACAACAGACCTGAGGAACATTACAGCTGTTGTGAAGAATAGGTACAAAATGTAGTCAGTATTTAAATCAATGGATACGGGGCACACTCCATGCCTTGCTAGGAACAAACATGACTAACCCAAACACATTTTATTGATTATGAATAATCTGGGCTACTTCTGGCATTTTCAGCTCTTGAAGGGGATTGCTTATTTTTTTTTCAGTAAATAATTGTTTTTAGTTTGTTCTTCCCAAACAGCTTTTACATCAGGAACCTAGGAATCTCTGTATAGATATTTTAGAAAACAACATAATATTTTAGATGTATTTCACCAGTTTATAGCTTTTCCAAGGTGGAATAAATAGGTAAACAGACAGATTCTGAGGTTTATTGTTCTAGAAATGACCATGTTTTCAGTAAAAACAGACTTATAATTATAACCTCCTGGGAAAAGTAGCATGTTTTAGTCATTGGTGAACAAATTTGTTTGTTTGTTTGAATTTTGTTCATGCCAAATTTAGTGTGTCAAAATTGCTCTTCCATTTTGACACACTAATGTCGTTAATTTGTGATCTATATGCACATTTTCAGATTTTCTTTGCTCTCTAGTCACACAATCTTTCATTAATACATATCTGCGTTACAAATGTTGTAATTGTTGTTGTAGTTTTAACTCCATTACTAACAAAGTGCCTTTATTGACTATGAAAATGTTCTGTAGAGTCTAAATCACAGGATGGACTTCGCCAAACCCTTTCTTCAGTAGTCTGCGAGTGTTTAAATGATTAAATATAAATTTACAATCCAGGCCCTCGGTAATGCAATTAATTCTCAACATAGACCTGATAGTGGTTAATGGTGTTATTTTACCTAATTAACCTGGAGAGGAATTCAGCTCCAGCAGTGAAGTTGGAGATCCCTCATCCCACATGTTCATTACACTGAAGGCTCTTATAATAGTTTGGGCGATTCTGATAATAAACGGCATTGCAATGCTGCTGTCCATCTCGTAGCAAATTGGCCAAACACATGACATGACTCGGTGCCCTGTTTATAGCCTTTGCTCGTGATAAAGTGCTTCGTTTCTGCCTCACATTCTATTTTTTATTAAACATATGTATATTAATGAGGTGAGCACCTTACAGAATAAAGGCAAACCTGTCCAAATCGTTGACCTGTCCACTTGTGATCCCGTAGTCTGTGGGCATGGTCATTCTTTCCCCCATCAGCATCTGACTGCACAACTTTGAAAAATGTTTGTGTTACCTCTTTAGCATACAAGAACTAATATGCCCAAATCCATAATGTCAAGAGCCATGGATGCCTCTGAGGTACTGGCAGATTTGGTCTGCGATAAGACTAATTACAGAAGATTTTAAAGCTTTGATTTCCTGGTTTCCTCCAGAAAATCTCAACACAGTGTATTACCGGCCTCCGTTTTTGTCAGCTTTCCCATTTAGTGAAGCTGCTTCAACTTATTAACACTGCAGAGTGCGAGGGAATCAATATGCTTCATCGGGCAATGTGTCATTTGTTAATCGGGTATTGATGAGAATATTGACATGCGGCTAATTAATCTCAAACCCAGCTCTAGCTTTCATATGTTTCCTTAATTATGTTCTTCATCTTAGTCCTCTGACATTGGCACACAGACGCCTTATTGTAGACAGTGAATGAGGTTAGCTGTCAGGGTGATTTTTTTGCCGGGTTCTAATGCTTTGGCACCGAATTGCTTTGAGTCGTAAAAAAAGAAATGAAAGCAAATTCTCTTTACATGGAATCACATTTTAGCTATTGATGTGGAGCAGAGCTGCCCGAAACTCTTGAAGGAAAAGAAAAGGAACGAACGCCAACTGAATGCGCCTTAGCTGGCACTTGCTGATAAAGAGTTTATTTTATTTGTTTATATATTTATTTTATTTTAACAATTTATTCTTGCTGGCAGGTTAACATTGAGTCACCATGTCTGTCTTAATTTGCATTTAGCCTTGGCTTTGCTGGTGCTTTTGTTGTTTGTTTTTTCCACACTAAGATAAATATATCTTCAGTGTGCAGATTTTCTTAAGTGATGCTTTCCTTTGTGATGGGCGATGTGATACTAATACAAATTATATATTTTACCTTTCTACACAAAATATAGTAAACTAAAGGTAGTATCAGTATAATTATAGCTGGTGTGGTTTAAATAAATGACAAAGTAACCAGACTTGATAACGGGGTAAAGGGATAACATTAACCGAAAGAAACATTGGATTTAATTACATCTTCATCATTTGTGTAACTACAATTGTCATTTTTCCAACATATTAACAAATCTCTGTTATGATTTGGATTCAAAGAAGAAAAGTAATCAGTTGAAATGATTATTGCTGTAAACATAATTTGTAGTCTAAGACACTTTGAGTGTTTACTGAAGAAAGTCATTGTTATTTGGCATTTACAAATTATAATCCTTTTTTTCCTTCAAGTGCTTTCATTTAAATATTTGTGTAAATTACCTGTATTAGTACTGATACAAACAAGACCATCAAGACAAAAAATACTTATTAGTTGTAATTGTCTTTGTACCATTAACACACACATTTGATTTTTAAATAATTGTTTACCTGTTGTCATTATGTTAATAATTATTGCCACAGAAACAGTTGCATTATGTGTCTTATTACAACAGCTAGATGTTTTTTTGACAAAGCATTTTGAGCAAATGTCCACATGTCTACAAGATTTATCTCCCTAATGTCTAGTCCTTTTCAAGCACTTATATAATGGAATACAGAGTTTATACAACTGCATGTTTGCTAAGGATCAACTTTTAGATCAAATGAAAAACAGTTCAAATACTCGCTGACTGACATCATCACTCATTTATTCTTTTCACCTGTCAGCTCACAATGCAGTTGTTTCGCTTAACTCTGGGAACTAGCGTGGTGTATAGCTAGTATTACCCTGCATTGTGCGTATTGAAAGTAGTTACTCACAAACTGTTATATATACAAGAGTACAAAACAGTGTTGTGTTGTGACAATGTGGTGCAGGCCACAGAATCATCACAATTTCCATATTTAAATTGTGTCATATTGGCAAACGTTCACAAATGCTACCCGCTTGAGAAATTACCCTCAAAATAGAACAGGGCTTAGAATTTAAGAATATTCAATTCTCAGATGGCTTCCAGAAGACTATTAATCTGTGTAACTCGGACATCCTGGTACTTCCAGGAACATCTGAGATTGACTAGGGATCACGTCTGATAGAACATCAATGATTGTCAGGTTTCCTGTTGATTGATGCATCCAAATTGATTGATTGAAGTGACAGACAGGTTCTGGAGCACATAATATAGGCAGAAAGTCTACAAGCGCAACACTTTCAGTGCATTTAGATTCAAAGATTAGTTCCATCAAGGAAACTATGAGATCTTTGACTGCTGCGGTTGGAACAAACTTTATTCTGCTTCTTGCTAATGGTCCTCCAAACCATGAAAGGATCACTGCTTCCCTTCATGAATAGAAAGCAATTTTAGAGGATGGATTGGCCAATTGAATCCCTTAAACTAGAGCTCAAGGTTACACTAACAGTGGGCCCAGCTTCCATAGCAAAATACATGACATTTGATTGATGGGATGGATAGGTATTTTAAGATTGTCAGTGTGTTTCATGACAGACATGCACAGTCATGACAATTTGAAATAATGCAGGAAGTGACCCTTTAAAGAAAATGTCTCTAGGAATAGGCATAATTAAGTACGATCGGCCTTTCAAGAGACCAGGCTGTTTAAAACTTGCCTTTGTTAAAAACCCTGATACCTAGCTTAAGACAAGTAGAGCAACGGTTTCTGTAATGCAATTCTATCATTTTTATAAATGTAAAATTACAATATATAATAAAATTAATAATTCACAATAAGGAAGTATCCATTTTTTAGAAAGAAGTAAATGGAATCATTCAAAATGTACAATAATTTATGACCAGGACAGAATATTTAATGTATTTTACTGGAAAAAAAATATTAATGTATTGTAAATTAAAATCTTCAGATTCATTCATCTTGTGAAGTTATATTTTTTTAATGGCAACATATAACCTTGTATTGTGTTTATCACAGACAACAGCAGATTAGGTTCTGGAGTTTAGAGTGCAGACATTACACCATAAGCAGGCAGCACGGTATTATCGGCAACAGCAAGCATGCAAAATATAAGGGCGAGAGAGAGGGAGAATGTTTTATTTTTTATTTTTTATGCATTCTCAATTTATTAATTATAATTAGGCAAATCCAAACCCCTTTCTTTCGTTCCCTGCAATTGTGCTACTTCATTATGGGGAAGTTTAATAGCAACATAAGGATAAATTGTATAAACAATTTAGCTGTAACTGCGTGAAGCCTGACTGTACATTACTCATTAACAAGATGTGGGCTGCAGCAATTACAGTGTTTCCTCCTAATGTCCCCATTTATTGAGTCACAGTGGCAGCCTCCCCCCCCCCTCTCCCTTTCACACCACAGAAGCTGACAGACAATAACAGCTTTAGTACTTGCAAGGAGCAGGCACTGTGCTGGCTGCATGCTTCCAACTTAATCGATAAAAGTACACATTAGCTCTTAGGTTCGCAGGCGGGAGTTCCAGAAGGTCAAAAATGCCACGAGCATCCCTATAGGGTGCGGAAATCATTTCCCAAACTGTGAACCAAAACAACACAACTTTGCTTTGCAGTTTGATTATTGTTTATAGATACAGCGAGCCAAGAATTAAAGCATAGCCTTGAGGCAGCGTAATTATTTACAGCTGAAGACTCATATCATTATCAGCGTGCTCCTAATTGCTTGAAGTAATATCAATGTTAGTTGATTAAACAAGTTTTTGATAACATGCATGGAAATTGTTTTCTTTCTACATATGGGGTGACAGCTTAGCAGTGTTTGTCTTTCATTTGGTGTGCCTTTTTGATTTCACAAACGCTGTGTCTCCCCATCTATTCTAATAAAAAAGCCCATTACCTGTGTATTGAACTCTCTTTTTGAAAGCTGGCAAGGTCATCCACTGTTGAGCTTGTGCAGCAAATTATACAAGATTACAGAGTGAGGGATTAGAATGCATTTTCACAAACAACAAATGCTTTTAAAATGTTTCACATGGGGATTTATTTATTTATTTGTTTGTGTAATAAATTGGGTCTAATGTGGTCCAGCTGATAAACGTATATTTGGAAGTAAAAGCTCAGTTAATGCACTGCAATAGCAACTAGCACAAGAATAGAACATTGTTTGATATCATATTTGATATCAGAGTATGGAGTACAGAGTACAGAGTACCCTATCCCTGATACCATACAACTCAAATAATGATACAAATATCCATATTTCACAAAATGTACTCGTCCAGCTGCAACACAAGATCATTTCATATTATGAATACATTTCATATTGTCTGTGTATGTACTTTTAACAAGACGTAATGTGGGCGGGGAAACAAACTGAAATGTGCTTTTAAAGGTGGGCTTCATATAAATCTAATGCATACACTGAGACACAAGCATATTTCCATGCATTTAAGCTTAAAGAGTGGAATATAAATATGAATGGCAAATTTCAATGTAACTATAAATAAGCAATACAGGGAGCTTTTCTGGATGTAGCCATTTAAAATACCACAGAAGCTCTATAACTGCTGAAAAGATTATGTTAAGTTGCTACAGTAAATAACATGATATTAACATTTTCAAAATTACTCACAAACTTAACCCAATAATTAAAAGTCATAGTAGTAGTACATATCAATAGTACTGATATGCAATCATATATACAAATTGTCTTTTTATGAGATAAAGCATATTTATATATAAATCGATATAAAAATGAGTATTGTGGCAGTGGCCTGAAACCGAAAGGGCAGACATTTCTTTAGTCCAGAAGACTGTAATTGGCAATAAAGGGGAGACATTCAGAGTATCTAATCCACTTCTGGGTGAAACATATATGGGTTGAAAGAGCAAGTAAGGAATAGCTGTCATTCAGTGGAATTAAGTTAGAAATATGACACATTAAGAAAGTATTAAAATAAATTATGTGCCAGAGCCCTATATTGAAGAAGGTGTCACCTCTTTTCGAACCACTCATAAGAGTGTCATTTGTGCACAAATAGATTTGTTTCATGAAGTTTTATGTACAGTACATCGGGAATGATTATTCATTTTCCGTTTTCTTTTCCTTTTTCTGAGAGAAGTATAGTGTTTGTGTTCAACTGTTGATTATTGGCCTTCAGTTAAACCTGATTTATTTTTGTATTTTATTTGTTATTTGATATTTGATTTAACAGTGAAAGTGAGTTTGCACAACAAATGGAATCCAACTACACATAAAGTATTTCTAACCTAAACACAAATATATGGTTTTGATAATAATAATAAAAAATAATGTATACGTATCTCTGTGTATAATATATATAATGCACATCATAATAATAAAGTACTGTATTAATACATGCAAACTAGAGTCTTTTGTTTTAGACAGTGCTGTGTGGTAAGTGTTGAGTGGTACATAGTGTGTGGTTTAGTGGAGTTTCATATGTTTTTTAGAAGCCCCAACATAGCTTTTGGGAACAAGTATCTCTGTGCACTAATGAAGAGAAAGGTGGAACTAAGTCTACTGAGCATGATATGTTTAATATGCGTAGACAAGAAAGAAATAAGGCTGTTAGAGAATGTTCTGCTTTCTTTGAATGTATCATGCCTGCTGCATGTGATAAAAGAACGAATGTGGCCCCAAAGATTATGTCTACAAGGCAAAGATGTAAGAAACCATCTTGGGCTCGAGATAAAATTGTGCAAGGAAGTGGAATCATTCTTAAAAGGGCAATGCAAATAATTATTAAAAATGGGCCTTGGGTCATCATTAGGGCATGATCTTTGGGAAAATTGGGACCATTTGGAGAACATCTTGTGCACCAATGAGGACCATCTTGCATGCAACAGCAACTTCTCTTGACAAGACTGTATTACCCGACTGTTGACTGGCAGTGTTTGGGAGTCTTTGATTAGCAGGCTGTGTGCTTAGAAAGAAACGCTCTAGGTAAAGAACAATTGGACAACTGTATGAATACATCTTAATGCTAAAAATACACATTTCTTAATTTGTTCATTTTAAGAAGTGGTGATGTCAGTATTAAATGTGAATACCCTTCCCATTAGGTTAAATGCCCTTGGCTTCAGTTTACAGTGCTTGACTGACTGAGAAAGATATTACCAGATGGTACTATGCACTTCATTGGGCCTTATTACTTAAACTGTGACTTATTAATTCTACTATACTATGTGTTGGCTTTCACTTAGCAGGAGAAACTCAACACATTGTAATTTTCTGTGCTGAGGAAATGGATGAAAGGAAATCATAACCAAGATGTTAAAAGCTGATTTATTTATTTATTGAATCAAGATGTGATCTATATTATAAAACCTTACAAGGTGAATAACTGTATGTCTGAGTTACACTAAAGCCCCAACCTATGTATTAAGGTTTTTGTGTACAAGGCTGTCTTTACTTAATTGTGTAATTAGCACCTAATGTGTTTCTGTTAACTTGAAAACAGTAATGGAAAATGGAAATGATGCCCTTGACTGTCAAAACGATCAAATCCTACCAAAAGGAAAGTCTGTTCTTAAATAATTGGATTCTGCAAATGTTTAACATCCATGTGCCACTTTACCCCAGTTACTCTTATGAGCCTGAGCGTGTGTTATCCGTACTGAAAAACTATTTAAAAAGCCAAGTCATGCAAAACGCCTAAAAGAAAAAGGGTAAGATTGTGTAATCCTTCCCTTACCAGCACTCAAGTTGCAGCTGATTTTGCCAGAAGACAAATGCAAGTAATGTGCATCAGTGTTATTTTGTTTTATTGTGTTTAAGCAGCTATTGTTGTGGAGGTTTGGACTGAGAAAGGAGGTTGCAGCTATCATTCATATTTTTCTGTAATGCCTTCTGCACCTGTGACTTTGAATAGATGTGCATTTTAGTATGAATTCATTTTATACCTGATTGCTAAAAACTATTCCCTCGATGAGCCATTTGTGTGTGTCAGTTATGACCGTTATATGTTTTACTTCTGCTAAACAAGTTTATGTGCTCTAAATCGATTATTTACAGGAAACATAAGACATAAATTAGAACTTCCTCATTAGTGTTAATATAGTTATGCATAGGTTATGCACATGTTCAACAAACTAATTTCATTCTTTAATTAATCAATATCTTATTAAACAATTGTGATGCCCATTATTTAGGTTTTTATGTTGTGCTTGTAAGCAGTAACTATTCTGTGCAATATTAATTGCAATACTCATAAACAAAGACTGCTACATTATTGGGTTCGAGCATTAAAGTGCAAATATAGAATTGTTTGTGAAAAATGTCTATCCTCCCATTCTACAGTTTCCTTCAAAGTTTGACTTGCATTTCAGTATTCTTCACTGATCTGTTTTTTTTTTCTTTTTGTGCAACATGTTGTAATTATTATTGTTACATTTTATTTCAGCTAGTTTTAAACACATTTACAGCTTTATTTTATTTGTTATCCTCAATAGGTAATGTGATATTAAAAAATAGACAAAAGATCTTCAAAATGTTTGGTTGAGCCAATAGAAAAACTGGGTAAAAATAACATTAAGTTCTTAATGCTGTGTAATACCCTCAGCAGGATGTGTTATATGTTAAAAAAATAGATTCAGTCTAATTTACTTACTTCATACATAAGAACAACAGGATTTGAAGGTAATACACAGGCTTTAGTAGTCTGTCTGTAATGCTATTGAAAATCATTGCAATGAGCTTGACAGGAGACTGGAAAACAGTTTGTTATATTTATATAACATATTTGCTTTCTTGTGTCATTGCCTTCTGTTTTGAGAGCAGTTGTAGACAGTGTAAAGTTGAATGATATGGTTTGATTTGCTCAAATGGGGGCTCTGCATTCCTTATTTCCTTGCCGATCATGGTAGATGAAAACTTTGTTTACCGTCACATGAATGGTGTGATGAGTAATGGCTAGGTATTTGCTTAACAGGAGGAAAAAATCTGAATACATAGCAGAGACGAGAAAATGTTGATACAGTAAATGCATACTGCTGTCAGTATAAACCAGATTAGTCAATTCTTATGGCACAAGCGTTTTTCAGATAGCTGCTCAAGCATGACCTCTATGATCATAGCCCACTGTTTATGCATACACAAGAACAATGAGGTGACCTGGCAGTTGTTGGATATACATTCCTCAATCTTTCAGGCTATGCCATGCTTAAAATTGTGGTCAGCCCACATGGGAGAAACTGGAGCAGCTCATAGCTTGTTACAGCTATAATAATTAAATTGTATAGTTTTGCTATTCTTAAAACCTTCTAGGTCTAAGTGGATGGCAGCTTAAACCACTGTGGCACAGAGCATGCCATGTGAGGGGGAACCAATCAGAACAATACTAAGAATCTGAGAGGATACAGTTAATGGCTGTACTTGTGAATGTTGTCTCTCCTGTCAAATTCACTCAATTTGCATTCCAGAGTATACCTCAGGATTTTCAGCCAGCTATCAGAGGAGTGTTTGATAGCTGGAAACAGACAACAGAAAAGCAAAATATCTGAGTATGTTACCTGCATGGAAGTGAGTAATTGTCTTTGATAAGAAACCTATTCCTTTGATATTTTCTCCAATTCTATTTGAATATAATGCAGGTTCATTTTAGACTATTTAGTAGTAAATCATGCATTTTCCAAGGAAAGGTATGGAAAATGTCAGTAGTTGAAATAATTTTTGTATCATGAAGCTAAAAGTGTGCACTGAAGCACCCACCACACATAACCGTCATCAATGAAAACCTAGGCAGATTTTCTACTGAGATACATCTTTGTAAGAATATTTAGTTTACAAATGGCTTATAAATAATCAATTGAATATGCTGGAATTTCACAATGTATGTATCCAGACATTGGGGTAATCTGTCAATCATAGTTGGGTTGTGATGTTACCCTAGGATCACCACAATTCACTGTGTTATCCACGTTTTGTTTTCAACTTTATTGTACAACTGAATCCACATTACAAAATATTACACATATCTGTAATTACTGCTATGATTTTTAAATTAATTACTTGTATGCTAAATGACAGGACCCTTAGATGGGCTGTCTTTAATCCTGTGCCATGAGAGGATAAGTCTCAGACGTCTACAGGCTTATACAAGATCATCATTTTTTACTGCTTAACTGCCTGCAATTACATCACTATGTCCAGCTGTAACAGCCAATAAAGCTACAGTTCTGAAAAAGCTTATTTCTAAGCAGGCACAAAAGTCAGGTTTTTAACATCTGTTCTTGTGAGAAGAACATAAAGTTTTTATTAGCGGAAGCCGCTTCATTTATTATTTGTTTACTGCCTACTCATCCATTTTCTTAGCATGTCACTGTGCTTCATGCTTACTAACATATACTGATTCAGATATTAAATATGTGTCAATATTCCCATTAAATGTAAACTCACATTCCTCTCTTTGGATTTCAGTAGTACTGCAAATAATGATATACATTATTAACTACTTTATTACAGGCATAACCGAACGGAAAAGGGGAACTAAATTCAAGCCAGTATGTGAACAATATAAGGGATTTGAAATAGGGATTCATTAAGAAATAAATAGTTAATTAGTTGCTGTATGTGTTTAGACAGCTTGCAAAACAATCATGCTTATAATTTTACATGTGGTCCCTACAGCCTTTCTTTATTAATTTAGCTAACAGCATCTATCAATAAAGGGTCTAAGTAAGGTGTTAAGAGATAAGTACAAATAGATTATTACTAAATAACCAGAATGCACCTGTGTTGTTGTACAAAGTTACATAAACTGTCATTAATTAATGCTTAAACACTGGATAGGAATGCAAAATGCCTGTGCACTGAGCAAAGATGTAATTAAAAGGTGAAAACAATAATAATAAATAATAATACAATTAATAATAATGGGAACAAATATGCACAATGCCTAAAGAATTTTGAAATTAAACTATGCATTAAAAATTTGCATTAATATATAAAATAATTACAATACATAAAATAAATTAGCAATTGAGGCAAGTGCAATGTAGGGATGTGTTGTGTTTCTCCAGGGCTTTACTGGTTTTCCATCTGTTAAGTAGTGGGGAAAAGGCCGAGGCTGGCCAGAATTAGCTGTCAGGGTCTTTTTCCTTCCATTGGTATTTTAACCACTGATACAGTAGGTTGTGTGTTTATATACCTTGAGTCGGCCAAGGATTTTTATTCAGTGTTATCAGCTATGATTCCCCCACATGTACCTTTTAGATATACAATACCTCCTCTCTGAGCTTCACTGGCTGAATAAAATCAACAATGAACAGGGAGGGGAAGTGGGTTGTGGCATTGTCCAGATCTGTGAATATTAAATGGCATCAAATTTCTTAAAAGGAGCTTAAACCTCAATATGGGGCATGTTTCTCACTTTCCTTGATATCAGTGATTAAGGAATTAGGCTTCGTTCACAAAAAGGATAAAGCTGACACTAAACCAGTTGAGTTATATTAGCAAACAATTAATTGAGTTACAAGGGCAAGAATTCATGTAGTTCTGTATTTGTTTGTACTCTTTTACATGTATTGCAGTATTATTTATTCAGGTACATTGCTCTTAAATAGTATAGGCCAACAATAGAAAGTTTGAGCTTCTGACGTAATTTTTACTAAATGCAGTCACAAGCTGTTTTGAATTTTAGAAGGTAAATTACACTTATTAATTGGATACAGATTAGCCTACTACCCTCCGTCTCTCCGCTCTTTACAAATATCAGAGTAATCCAATAGAATGTTGTGTTATGTGTAACTATGTGATATGGACTCTTATACAATTTGTACAATGTGTACAACAAATCTGTTTTCCTTAATTTAATATCATCAGTGTCCTAGAACAGAATTATTAAAGTTAGATACACAAAGCAATGCAAGCAGGAATACTTTAAAATAAGTTTTCTTTCCTACATCTTGTATCGTATCAATATAATTTAAAGTAAAAAAAAAAATCTGCATTACACCTATGTGAGTTCTTGGAGTTCAAGGATCTTGCTGTCAACTGTACTTCACCCGTTCCCAGCACTGACAGTGTGACCTCCAGGCCACTGCCAGCCAGCACCTACCCTACATGGCCAAAAGCATGTGGACACCTATGTATGTAGCGTCAAGATTTCCCTTCAGTGGAACTAAGGGGCCTAACCTGAAAAACAGCCCCAGACCATTATTTCTCCTCCACCAAACTTTACAGCTGGCACTATGCATTCAGGCAGGTAGCGTTCTCCTGGCATCTACCAAACCCAGATTCATCCGTGGGACTGCCAGATGGTGAAGCGTGATTCATCACTCCAGAGAACGCATTTCCAGTGGCAGCGAGCTTTACACCACTCCAGCCAACTCTTGGCATTGCGCACGGTGATCTTAGGCTTGTGTGCGGCTGCTCGGCAATGGAAACCCATTTCATGAAGCTCCCGACCAACAGTTCTTGTGCTGACGTTGCTTCCAGAGACAGTTTGCAACTCCGTAGTGATTGTTGCAACTGACACAAAAGATTTTTACGCACTATGCGCTTCAGCACTCGGTGGTCCGGTTCTGTGAGCTTGTATGGCTCCACTTCACAGCTCAACTGTTGTTGCTCCCGGATGTTTTCTCTTCACAATAACAGCACTTACATGAGAGTGAGGCAGCTCTACGAGGGTAGAAATGTGATGAACTGACTTGTTGAAAAGGTGGACGTCTATGATGATGCCACTTTAAAAGTCACTGAGCTCTTTAGTACGGCCCATTCTGCTGCCAGTGTTTGTCTATGGAGATTGCATGGCCGTGTGCTTGATTTTATACATCTGTCAGCAATGGGTGTGGCTGAAATAGCTTTGGCCATGAAGTGTATAGTCACACATGAGATCTCCACGCTGTAGAACCGGTCCTGCACTATGGAGGCCTGTACCATATGCAAAGTCCATCCTGTAACTATGCAACCTTTATTAGCTGTGACTTTCAATCAGAACATATACTTTTTGTCAAGAAATGTTTCTGAAATTGTGATTTTTTTAATTAAATCTGCCTATGACAAAACATTTTTGATTGCTAGAGAAATCCCCTTATCATAGGAGATGTATTGCAACTATTTTTAGCAAGCTGAAGCAGATGAGAATGAATCAATATAATTAACATCTCAAGAAGGTTTGTATTAGATATTTCCAGGAGCCCACAATGATCAAGACACAAGAAATCTGAGTCTCGTTTAAGTTCCATTTCCATTTCCATATTTTTGCCACACATATGCTCATGCAAACAGTTGACCGCAAACAGGGCGTGCATATAAACATAGATAAATGTAAATGTAACCATGGGTGTGATTATGGTTGGTATAATAAACAGTGAAGCAAACATTTAGAAAATGATTACCTTAAGAACACAAATAGCAACATATAATTGAATAAAGTGAACAGTATGTTTAGTATTTGATACAATAATAATACCACTAAGTGAGCTAGTTCCTGACCACAGTTAAATACCTGCACATGTTTATGAGAATGCTGTACCTGATCTGGATGTTAGACATTGTTGGTTACATTTTGTATTCCTGGCATGAATAAACGGCAATTAACTTTAATTCTGTGTATTCAATGCAATTTCCAAAGGTCAGTTTATTACATCTGATTTGCACCTCCTACAGACAGGCTTATTACTTAGAAGAAAAAAACATCCAAATTAATTTGCATGTACCCTCCTTACAGGTGATTGAACTTAATCTAATGATGTGCCATTATAAGTAGTTTTAATTGACAAACCCCCCAGCAAACATGGTTAAAAAGTAAATATGTGAAATGTGTGTGTGTGTGAGCAATCTGAACTATTACTGTAGCTGTAGTGTTTTAATAGGCTCTGGATGAACAGTGTTGAGCTGATAGCATTTTAAATAATGGTATTATACTTGTACTATTTATATATGTATTTATTTGTTTGTAAGTTTATGTATTGAGGATTTTTGTTTTCCCAAAATGTTTTTTTATGTTTTAATTTCTTACAAGGATATAGTTTTGAGGAGCAAACAACTGCAACTGTAAACTACTTACTGTAAAAACCCATTGTGACTCAGATGCCCACTTGACTTAAATATATATTTTAACAAATATTATCAATACCCAATACCCTTTACACAACATATACCCTTACATATAAATCTTAAGTTAAAGTGCAAACATCTGACAAATTATCTTGCAGGAAGTACTAACTGGATTTTGAAGAGAGGGGAAAACTGTTGTTTAATTTTATTTTGACAAATGACAAAATTACGTTTGGAGTTCATATCTGGAAACATCAAGCATGTGGCTTAATGTTGTAGTGTTGAGCTCAAATCCTGCTTTTGTGTGCCACCATGTTAGCACTCTTCAGCAGTCACTGTGGTAATTAGAATACATATACAATGAAAATGTGTGTGTGTTAAACAGATTGTAACATCATATAGACTGATTGAAGCAATTAACACTTTTTCTGGTTTGACTGCTACCTTAACTGGCATTTTCTAAAACCTAATATTTGTTTTGTTTTTTAGTCTTTGAACTAAAATCCTCTATCCTCTAATCTTAAAAAAATAGTAATTAAACTAAACATATACATTAACTCATTTGTAATATATATATATATATATATATTAAGTGTAAGAAATATTGTTGTTGTTTTATTCTCCTAAATATTTATGTTACAATATTTTTAATTGTTTTTCGATTTAGATTCCTTGACATAACTATTCACTCTAGACTGGTTTAATGAAAGTAGCATCAATCGGTAGAATAAAAATAATTGTGGGCTTCTTCCATGAGGTAATGAAGATCGTGGGTAATGATGAATGACTATAACAGGAGTATGAGAGACACATGCAGTGATTTCTGCCTGAAATACAGACACCCAAAAATCAATAAACCTTTTCAGTAGAGTGACCCACATACTACACCAGTACCATTATTTCATTATGTTCAGCTTGCACCCTGCCCCAGCTAAAGTTAGTGCAGCCAGGTTTGGGGAGAATGCACTGGGAGTTCACACAAGTAGGGCCTAAGCTGGTCCGCCTGACTTCACTGTCCCTGATTACAAGTGACGCAGAGTTAATAAAAGAGCAAAGCTAACTGTCAGAGTACATTAGTCTGTGTAAAAGACAAGACAAAGAAGATAGCAGTTGTTATTATTCATGGTCATTAACTGGGTTGAGTTCAGGCTTTCAGTACCTTACCTGGGCAGTAAACAGTCATGTGTTCAGAAATTACAGCTTTTTTTCAGAACCTGAACTCTTATCTGTGAGCAGGAAAAGCTTCATATAGAGTAATGAGATACATCTTGTCTGAAAGTCTGAGTTTTTCATTAATTTACGTGGAATATATGTGTATATATATATATATATATATATATATATATATATATACACTCACCTAAAGGATTATTAGGAACACCTGTTCAATTTCTCATTAATGCAATTATCTAACCAACCAATCACATGGCAGTTGCTTCAATGCATTTAGGGGTGTGGTCCTGGTCAAGACAATCTCCTGAACTCCAAACTGAATGTCGGAATGGGAAAGAAAGGTGATTTAAGCAATTTTGAGCGTGGCATGGTTGTTGGTGCCAGACGGGCCGGTCTGAGTATTTCACAATCTGCTCAGTTACTGGGATTTTCACGCACAACCATTTCTAGGGTTTACAAAGAATGGTGTGAAAAGGGAAAAACATCCAGTATGCGGCAGTCCTGTGGGCGAAAATGCCTTGTTGATGCTAGAGGTCAGAGGAGAATGGGCCGACTGATTCAAGCTGATAGAATAGCAACTTTGACTGAAATAAGCACTCGTTACAACCGAGGTATGCAGCAAAGCATTTGTGAAGCCACAACACGTACAACCTTGAGGCGGATGGGCTACAACAGCAGAAGACCCCACCGGGTACCACTCATCTCTACTACAAATAGGAAAAAGAGGCTACAATTTGCACAAGCTCATCAAAATTGGACAGTTGAAGACTGGAAAAATGTTGCCTGGTCTGATGAGTCTCGATTTCTGTTGAGACATTCAGATGGTAGAGTCAGAATTTGGCATAAACAGAATGAGAACATGGATCCATCATGCCTTGTTACCACTGTGCAGGCTGGTGGTGGTGGTGTAATGGTGTGGGGGATGTTTTCTTGGCACACTTTAGGCCCCTTAGTGCCAATTCGGCATCGTTTAAATGCCACGGCCTACCTGAGCATTGTTTCTGACCATGTCCATCCCTTTATGACCACCATGTACCCATCCTCTGATGGCTACTTCCAGCAGGATAATGCACCATGTCACAAAGGTCGAATCATTTCAAATTGGTTTCTTGAACATGACAATGAGTTCACTGTACTAAACTGGCCCCCACAGTCACCAGATCTCAACCCAATAGAGCATCTTTGGGATGTGGTGGAACGGGAGCTTCGTGCCCTGGATGTGCATCCCACAAATCTCCATCAACTGCAAGATGCTATCCTATCAATATGGGCCAACATTTCTAAAGAATGCTTTCAGCACCTTGTTGAATCAATGCCACGTAGAATTAAGGCAGTTCTGAAGGCGAAAGGGGGTCAAACACAGTATTAGTATGGTGTTCCTAATAATCCTTTAGGTGAGTGTATATATATATATATATATATATATATATATATATATATATACACACCAATCAGCCATAACATTATGAGCACTGACAGGTGAAGTGAATAACACTGATAATCTCGTTATCATGGCACCTGTCAGTGGGTGGGATATATTAGGCAGCAAGTGAACATTTTGTCCCCAAAGTTGATGTGTTAGAAGCAGGAAAAAAGGGCAAGCGTAAGGATCTGAGCTACTTTGACAAGGGCCAAATTGTGATGGCTAGACCACTGGGTCAGAGCATCTCCAAAACTGCAGCTCTTGTGGGGTGTTCCCGGTCTGCAGTGGTCAGTACCTATCAAAAGTGGTCCAAGGAAGGAAAAGCGGTGAACCGGCGACAGGGTCATGGGCGGCCAAGGCTCATTGATGCACGTGGGGAGCGAAGGCTGTCCCATGTGGTCCGATCCAACAGACGAGCCACTGTAGCTCAAATTGCTGAAAAAGTTAATGCTGGTTCTGATAGAAAGGTGTCAGAACACACAGTGCATCACAGTTTGTGGCGTATGGGGCTGCGTAGCCGCAGACCAGTCAGGGTGCCCATGCTGACCCCTGTCCACTGCCGAAAGCGCCTACAATGGGCACGTGAGCATCAGAACTGGACCACGGAGCAATGGAGGAAGGTGGCCTGGTCTGATGAATCACGAGTTCAAGGTGTTGACTTGGCCTCCAAATTCCCCAGATCTCAATCCAATCGAGCATCTGTGGGATGTGCTGGACAAACAGGTCCGATCCATGGAGGCCCCACCTCGCAACTTACAGGACTTAAAGGATCTGCTGCTAACGTCTTGGTGCCAGATACCACAGCACACCTTCAGAGGTCTAGTGGAGTCCATGCCTCGACAGGTCAGGGCTGTTTTGGCAGCAAAAGGAGGATCTACACAATATTAGGCAGGTGGTCATAATGTTATGGCTGATCGGTGTATATATATATATATATATATATATATATATATATATATGATGAACAAGAAGAAACGTGATGATGATGATGATGATGAATATTATGCTGTCTGGGAAATATATTTTGTTCCTCCTTTGAATAATACAGTGCAATCTATATAAGCACAAGTTGATTTAGGCCTAGACCAGATCAAACCATTGACCAACCTGCAAAATACATATCACACACCTGTACCATATAATGTACTTACAAGTAGTCAAAAGTGACTTCTGACTGGATAATTACACACCAATAGGGTGTAAGTCTGTAATATATGTTTTGCAGCTAGGACAAAGTTTTGATTTGATCTGGAACTTTGTGAAATTGTTAATTATTAGGTTTTCAGCACATTATAACCCCTGAGGCCTATTTTATATTTATTTTCCAATTTACATTTTCACCAGGAATGTGTCTGTTCTGTTATTATCTTAGTTCCTAGTGAATATGATTATTTGCAGAATATAAAACATACTCTATTTATCAGAGTTTGGTATTGTGTGAGCCCAAATGGCATGATTGAGATTTTCTGTAAGATGCACTTACAGTCATGAGAGAAAACTTGGTCATGAGAATAAAACAACAACAACAACAACAACAACCACTTTTTCTTACACTAAAATATATACACTATATATATATATATATATATATATATATATATATATATATATATATATATATATATATATATTACAAATGAGTTAATGTCTATGTTTAGTTTAATTACTATTTTTTTAAGATTAGAGGATAGAGGATTTTAGTTCAAAGACTAAAAAACAAAACAAATATTAGGTTTTAGAAAATGCCAGTTAAGGTAGCAGTCAAACCAGAAAAGGTGTTAATTGCTTCAATCAGTCTATATGATGTTACAATCTGTTTAACACACACACATTTTCATTGTATATGTATTCTAATTACCACAGTGACTGCTGAAGAGTGCTAACATGGTGGCACACAAAAGCAGGATTTGAGCTCAACACTACAACATTAAGCCACATGCTTGATGTTTCCAGATATGAACTCCAAACGTAATTTTGTCATTTGTCAAAATAAAATTAAACAACAGTTTCCCCCTCTCTTCAAAATCAAAATAGTTAAAATGTTTAAATTGGTGACTTCATGGCTATGCTTTAACCACAGATATGAGAAGTTATTACTCACTACTTATAAAACTTCTGCTTTAGTATCTGTAGTGCAGGATGTTTCCCACAAAGGGACAAGCCAGTTGAGTCTAGGCTTCACCACTTAACAATGTAGCACAATATTTCACAAAAACTGTCAGGAATTAGTGGATTAAGAACACAAGAAAGGTTACAAATTATAGCATGCTATTTGGTTCATATAACTTGTTTGGTTGATCAAAGAAGCTCATGCAGCTGTCAGTGCAAGGATCACAATGAGTTTGTGCCAGACCCCCATGACTCCTTGTAAAAAGAGACTTCTCCTATTTTTAGTCCTACATGGATCCACTCTTAACTCCCATGTGTTACCCTGGGTCCTTCTTTTTTTTGCTGAGCTTGAAGCAGTCCTTTGGTTTGACTTTTTATACCTTGAAGGATTCTGAATACTTGAATTAAATCCCCTCACAATCTCCTCTGTTCTGTAAAGTCATCTGGCTGCTCAACAATTATTCCTGTCACCAGACTAGTTAGGATCATCAAGAATGAGGTTTGTCCTATGGTGACCTAAATTCTGCAGTTTCCATTCTGGAAATACAGAGCAGAAAGAAGCAGTCAGCCAGGCAGCGTATGTCTTTAAAATTGATTCTGTTCCTGTGGTTCCTATACAAGTGTGGAAATTGGGTGGTGGGTTGGTTTGTAAAGCTCTTCTTGGGGTATTAAAGAATAAAATGATTGCTGTTTTGTATTATTGTAATGATGGATTATTTATGAACACATGTATCTAAATGTTTTCTCTTCAGTTATATATCACTAGTTCAAAAATGAAACAAGGAAATCATGTACCAACCTTAAGGAAGCATATTTCTCTCCACCCTGGAGGTCTGGCTTCCATTCCAACTGAAGTCATAGGTCAAATGAGTTCTGTGATTTCAGAATAGGCCCCAGTGGACATTTGTTCAAATACAACAGTTCAGTTCTACTTAGCTATATAGTGCAATACAAGAGATGTTCAAGTCAGGACTAAAGTGTTGTCACAGAAGGGAAATTGTCATTGCGCCAACTGACAGCATGTCTGCCTTTAGTCAATAACATTGTCTATCACCAGACAAACACATCCAAAGTACTCAAATCCTGAGGAGGGAAATTTCTTCTCTCTCTCTCTCTGTCTCTCTAGGTGTTAGTATTTGTGTTGTGCCCTTTGCTTCTTCTATTCGACTTTGTTTTGTTTGTTAGTGTTTTATTTACTTTGTGTTTCGTTAGATTGCTTTTGAACGGTTTGTTTAATGTGCTGAATGTGGTGATGGGGATTTCTTTGTGCTGGATAAGTTAGGAGGAGTAATGCTTCACCAACAGACTTCAGAATACTTCCCCATGACAATTTTCTGAAATAGGTTGTAGCAAATAAAACAATAATGTAAATTATATATATATATATTTTTTTTTTTTATTTTTTTTTGATAGTAGTCAAATCAGTTACCTTGGTCATTCAGACTGTGGTAATCGGGTGTGAAATCCAAGGGGAAAAGAAGCAAACAATTAAATAAATGCACTTTTTTTTTACTTAATGTACTGCATTTCAAGGTCTTCAATAGATTTCTTCTATAGTCTTGATTGCATTCCTAATGGTATCAACACTAGTTACAGCTGATTAAGGCCTAGACCCAATCAAAACTTTGACCTATCCACTAATCATAAAATTTAACCTTGTACCCTATTTTAATTTTTAAGTAGGAGAAAATGCCTTCTTACAAAACATTAAACAGCAAATTGGTTTAAGTTTAGGTGAAAGAGTAGGTCAAAGTTTTGATTTGGTTCAGGCCTCATTTATTTAGCCACCTTTTAAAATAAATTCTTCCTTCCTCAAATATTCACAGAAGGCACATTAAGTAGTTTGGAAAGCTATTGTTTTAAATGTCTAATTGTAAAGTCCGTGTCCTGATTTGGTCCATTAAAACTCTGCCACTTATTGCATTAAAATGCTTTTCAAAATCAACTGTTTTCAGTCACCCCTACCCCCCAAAAAAAACTGAAAAACATAATTTGAAACATGCACGTACTTTGTGTGCAAATATCATAATTAGAAAAACATGTAATTCCTGTGCCAGTAGGACAGTTGCTCCTACCCCAGTGTTGGTAAGAATCTCAGCCCTTAATTGCTTTGGATTCATAAACAGTAACAGACATTTTTTTGTTTGTTTTATGGTTTTCAGTGGAAATAATGGGTGTTTGGGTTTTTTTTTTTACAAAAATTTTAAAAGCAGATGGCTACACAGAAAAATAAATAAATAAACAAATAACCAAACCACATTGTTGATGCTGATTTATTGGCATCTTTCAAGAACTGGCTGGCGAACTGCTTTGGAATATTAAGTGTGTATTGCTTGAGCATCATTGGCAGGAAAAGCCCTCATTTGTCCATAATGTTTCTGTTCTAATATAAAAATAGGAAATAAAAACATCAACATGTTAAGCTAAGCATTTTTTCTAGTTTCGTTTTGTTTCTTTTGCTTTTGCATTTGTTTATTTTCCTCCTCTCAGTGTCAGTAGTTCAGTAGTGTCTGTTATTCAGGGTTTCCAGGTGAAAAGAGGATGTGAATTTGCTTGAGCATCTCATGAAATTCGCCTGTTCTCAGCCTAGTTTACTCAAATGTAGACTGCTGTGGTGTGGTGAAGAAACGTGACTGAAATCAAAGTTTATCTTCATTACTTTCACTAGGGGGGAAATGATAAAGATATGAACAAAATGTCTGAGAAATTATTTGAAAATATTCTTCTGTTTGATCGAGTTTGACATGGGTGTATAGAATAACTACAAAAGATGAAGCTGAGAAGTAAAATGTGCGTAACACTTGAGTGTGAGGCTTGCATTTCAGCACCAAAAGAGTGAAATATCAGTGAAAAGGAATACAAAGTCTTAGTTTTGTTTTGTTACATACATAACACTTGCAAAACCTTCCACACCTTGGGCAGATGGGATTAACAGTGTGGGTCTGTGGGTGGCTGCCTATTTATTGTACAGAGGCAGCTCTGTAACATGAATCTTGACACTCTTATGGTGAATGGTCAATAGCAGAACATGGGTTTCATGTCCTAGCAGGCCCTGGCAGATTGGTAATGCCCTGACACCCTGTATTGTGAGGACTGGGACGCCAACCTCACCTTTGAATGCCTACCTTGAACCACAGGCAAATACAAGCAGAGCATCTTGACAAACCAGGTTGTGACATACAGATTCCAGCTGAGACCAGAGGCCTAAATCACCCTAAGTGTCAGAAAATCACCAGAAATTAACCCTGAGCTATATTTCCCTTTCTTTGACCAGTTCCTTTTTGTATTCCAATAGACTGGACCCCCAGCAAACTCTTAGGGACGTGGGGATGTCTGGTCTGAAGCCAGCCTAATGCATATCTCATTTTTAAGCTTGAATGTTATATTTATAGAAAAATAATTGATCAGTGCATGAAAACTGAGAAATGTGCCTCAACCCTTGAATATCTATGAAACAGAGCAAGGACGTGTTCAGCATGTACTTAACTATCCTAAATTAAAAATAAAAAATAAAATAAAAAAAACTTTAAATTGGGGATTTGTTTTGTAGCTCTGCACATGGACTCTCAAATTGTCAGCTTATTCTGTATGATCTGGGTACTGCTCTGAATTTAGCATGCCCTTCAAAACATGTAGGTGACCCTCTCCTAACTGTCTGACAGTAAAACAAAAGTGCAATAAATTGTCCAAGAGACAGTGATGCAATAAGCGTATCCTCCCCTGTATCTTCATTCTACATAAGACACTACCCATTTATTTGGGGAAGTTAGTAAATCAAGCTCAGAAAAGGTTCCAGGAAATGGATTAGACGTCTGGGATATACATAGTGCAGGGAAGTGAAGATATACTTTGGCTTACTTTTGCTTTATTTGTGCTATAAATTCTGGTTTGCACGTTCTTAAAGGCTCTTGTTCATGGCAATGAGGCCCGTGGTGGAGAATTGGCACCTTTACCGTGAACCTTGAGTTGTGATTGCTCAATATTAATGTTGTAGGGGGTGAGTCCTTATTATCCACCTCAAGATATTCCATAACAGTGTTTAAAAGCTCAAATATAGCCCAGACACACAAACATCCTAGACACATAGTCATATGCACACACAAGCACACCTTAATACATTAATCAGAATGAGTCACATTCTATTTACTGTGCAGGTAAATCTCCTGACGAGCAGGTGAGGATTAATAAATATCATTGTTGCCTTTCAGCAATATTGAAATTCTTGGATCTTTGACAGAAAGGTTGGCTGCTTTTTTCTTCCCTCTTTTTTTTCTTTTAAAGATTAGATTTCACCAGCCTGTGATATTATCTGTAAATAAATCAAATGAGGGTGCCTTCAAACAGGCAGTGTTTTCTGAGTTAAATAAAGCTCCTGGCATCTTGGACATGAAAAAAAAGACACTTAGTTAGACATTTTTAGAAAAACTGCTCCTTTTCATCTGAGATGGCCCAAGGTTGAAATGTGAGCTTAAAAAATGCAGATGACAGTATTGAAAATACACACATACATAAAAAAAGGATTGCTGGCAGCAAGAAGTGGAAAGGGGTGGAAATATCAAACTAACTAAAGTATGTTGTTTCTGAAAGCAATTATATCTCAGCAGCTAAAAATTACACTAGCCACCCCCTTGTAAAATTACTGGATACAATTAAAAAACACCCCACCACTCTCCAGCAATCTCCACATTCAGATTCTGTTTCCTGTTTGGTTCTTAATGTATTTTGCTTCTTACATTGTTATTGGTGCTCCAAATGCATTACTTAAGGCTACTGAAAGAGTTTACATAGCTAGCTAGACAGACACATAGATAGGTACAGTGACTATAAGATGTGTTCACTCCCCTTGCACTTTTTCACATTTTGTTAGGTTACAACCTGAAATGTTGATGCATTTAAATGGGATTTTTTTTTTTACAATCTTTTACACAACTTACTCCACACTTTCAATGTTAGAAAAGGGGAATTAGAGGGGGAATCAATTAAAGAAAACATAACAAAAACTGAAAGGTCTTCATTAAATAAGTATTCACCCCCTTTACTATGACACTCCTAAATAAGGTCTTAATTGATTTCAGAAGTTGAAAGGAGTCCATCTGTGTGCAATAAAAGTGGTGCACATGGTCTCTGATTAAATACACCTGTCTCTGTAAGGTACCACTGTTGGGTAGTGCATTCAAAGCAAAGGCCAATGAGCTTTCAAAACAACTCTGGGATAAAGTTGTGGAAAAGGCACAGATCAGGGGATAGGTATAAAAAGGTTTCAAAAGCATTGATAATGACTTGGAGCACAGTCAAGAGTGTCATTAAGAAGAGGAAGGTATACAACATCACCCAGAATTCGCTTAGAGCAAACCATCCTCCCAAACTGAGCAGCCGAGTAAGAAGGCCATTGGTCAGAGAAGCCACCAAGAGGCCAATGACAACTCTGACAGATCTACAGTGTTTTATGGCTGAGATGAGAGAAACTGACCATGTGTCAACAACAGCTCAGAAACTCCACAAAACTGGCCTGAATGGAAGAGTGGCAAGAAGGAAGCTATTTCTGAGGAAAGCCCATTTAAAACCCTGCTTGGAATTTGCAAAAAAGTAATGTGGAATACACAAATATATGACAAAAATATGATTGTGTGGTACAATGAAACAAAAATTGAACTATTTGGTCCAAATGCAAAGTCTGTCACCAACTTAACGCAATACATCACCCAGGTAACATCATCTCTACTATGAAGCATGATGGTGGCAGCATCATGATTTGGGGAAGCATTGCAGCAGCAGGGTCTGGGAAGCCTGTCTAGGTAGAGGGCAAAATGGATGGAGCGAAATACAGATAAATCCATGTGGAAAACCTGCTTCAGTCTGAAAAAGATCTAAGACTGGGATGGAGATTCACTAGGACAATGACTTCAAGCACACAGCCAAAGCAACACCGGAGTGTCTTAAAAATAAGACAGTGAATGTCCTAGAGTGGTCCAGTCAAAGCCCAGACTTGAATCTGATTGAAAATCTGTGGCAAGATGAAGATTTCTGTCTACCAGCAATCCCCATCCAACTTGCCTGAGCTTGGATAATTTTGCCATGAAGAATTGGTGAATATTGCACAATTCAGATGTGCAAACCTTACGCCAAAAGACTCACAGCTGTAATTGCTGCCAAATGGTGCTACCAAGTATTGACTCAGGGCGGTGAATACTTCTCTAACCAAGTTTACAGTTCTTGTTTTTTTCATGAACTATTGTTTCACAATAAAAATCCTCCTGCCTCTTCAAAGTGGGGTGTAAATCAAAGGGGTAAACAAAATCCCATTTAAATGCATTAAAATGCAGTTTGTAACACAACAAAATGTGAAAAAGTCCAAGGGGGGTGAATACTTCCAATAGCCAAAAGTATTTAACAAAAATATGAAAACAAGTATTTTCTTTTTGATATATGTTCTAAGTGAACATAATTAAAAGAGGTGAGGTTTTGTAATTATTACCACTTTATATTTGTTATATATACTTTAATTAAGTCATAATTCATATGTTAAATAAATTCTCCTATGTGATTCAAACATGGATATTGTTTATGTTTTTGTTTGTTCGTTTTTTAACCTGACCTTCAACTATCCCCTTTTTATTGTTCTGTAATACCTGAGCTTTTTATCTGGTTTTCTGTACACCTGTCCCAAGGGAATAGTAGGACTGAAATTCCCAATGGTATTTTCTTTCTAGGTTTAATACAATTTAATTTGTATTATCCATATTATCTTGTATATTCACATGCATTGCGTTTATTTGAGAACAGTCTATTTAAACAACAGTTATGCTCTTTGCATTCTTCCACACCGTTATTACTTAGGACAGTCAAACTCTGTATCTGCTAAAGCTGCGAATAACATGTAAAATTAGTAAACATTGTACAAAAAGACATGAACAATATGATCATAGTTATACATATTTTTTTGTTTATATAGATTACGGACCTACAGCGCTTTCAACAAAAAACAAAAATATGATGCTAATTTAAAGTAACCTGTTTGTTAATTGATTTGAACCCCCAGTCAGGTTTGCTTCTGCACTGTGAACCCTTAAGGTAGACTTCAAATGGGGGTGTCTTGGGAGCGTGGTAGGTAATTAATGCAGGCAGGCAACCTTAGCCGCAAGACAAGAGGTTAGAGGAGGGTGGACAGGAGTTGGTGTGAATTTGTACTCTCAGGGACGCACTGCGCCGGTTCTCTCCCTCTCTGTCTCTCACTCTCTTTTTCACATCATTTTTTTTTTTTTTTGGTGTTCTTCTATGAAAAAAAAGGGGGGTTGGCTACAGCTGGAACCTGCTGCCAAATCTAGGGGTGTCCCATCAGCCCTCTGGCACACTATGTTGATCAGTAGATAAAACTTTATAGTCAGCAGCAAGCAGACTCTGCAAGCCCCAGCAGCAAGGCATGGATTTGCTAAATGCCTTTCCACCTGCCATCACCACACTGCACTCCCCCCCCGCTCCCCAAAGGTTAGACCGCTCCTGGGAGATACGCTGTCTGCCTGACCCTGGGCCCCTATTGCTGGGTTTGTTCCAAAGCCTTGCTGAATGGAAAAAAAAAGGTGTGCTACACTGCACATTGTGTTCACCAGATTATATACAAAACAGCAACCTGCTGCAGTCTCCACCACAGCTATTCCCTTAAAGGCAAAAAAAAAACACTTTCCCTTGCTCTCTTTCGGTGCTGTGGGAGGCCCAGACTGTGTCCACCTTGAGGCTGAATGGCAGCAGAAAGAATGAAAATTAGTCATTCATTTTATAGGCAGCCTAAGCTGAGTTTGTGGCAGGCGGGATCTCGAAAGCAAGTGAACTGTGAGGTAACTAAGCATGCATGTTTACAGATGTCACTGATGTTACTGCTCGTGCTTTGTTTTGTCTCGGGTGGTTTTTATCTTGCGTCTGTATGTGTTTGGTTTATGTTTGCTTGACTGTAGCACGGTTTAAAAAAACAAAACAAAAACAAACCCATGAAGGATGTTCCACTCAAAATAATCCCCCTGCTTGCTTATCGCCATGCAAATCTATCCGAATTACTGTAGCTAGGAGCAAACTCAGGGATAGAGCCAGTCGCGACTGAAAACCTGCCTCTCTCACTGCTGGCCAATACCTCGAGGTAAGGAAATATTTCCCAAAGCTGTCAAGCGTAACTGACAACTGCCATTTACTGTTAAAGTTACTTTCATATAATTGATGCCAGTATCCAGCTATCAGAACACCAACTTCACCAATCAGTCCAAAAGCCCTGGCTATATTCAGACCATGTCCTTGGGCTAGCAGACGGCACGAGATTTTCTCATGCACTTTCTCAGCAACACACTCTCTATCTGTTTTCCCTCTAAGTCTTTGAACTTAAATCTAAATGAGGGTAGCAACATTATTAAACCTCTGTGCGTAACGAGATTACCATCATGTTTTACTTCAATTAATATGTCAGCGCTCTTCTCGTTTTGTTTTCAATTCCATTTATTACAGGGCTTGAACACACATAATGTAGCACTGATGGTGGCTGTCTTGCCCGTTAAAAAAAAAAAATGTCATAACATGAAGACATATGTAAATGTTTAATCGGTTTTTCTTTCTTTTTTAACTTAATAGTACAGATTTTTTCATTTTACTGTACGCCAAATAATATAAAAAAAGATATATAATGGCTGTTTTACAGGAAATATGATTAATTTTCAGGGACAACAGATTGCCAAGGGATCTGTGCACGCATTTCAGCAAACAAAGAAAGTGAGGCTATTTTGAGCTGCACTATATCAAATATTTAGGGCAAGGTGTGTGTGTTGCTTTGGCTTGGTAGCAACCGTAATGACAAGATTTCATTTTTTTGTTTTTTATGAACAGGATAAACAGACTTTCATATTTCTGGGGGGCAGCCTAGACACATAATGAACAATGGTCTGTAATTTTGCACTGTTAATAAGGAAGATGCTAGAAAATAAATTAATCAGATAATATTCCACCTGCCCACCTTTCATTTCAGCAATACTGTAATTGTTTCATCATATGAACTACTGCAGCCCTAGATTATAAGTAGTAATAAGAACAAAACCGACATGAAAAAAAGCATATTAAAGTTAATTGGTCCAATACGACCATGCACCATAGGCAGGGGAATGGGAAGGGAAACTTTCTTAATTTGTATCATCATGAACATTTCAATTTCAGCTCACTGTAGTATCTGTCTTCGAGAAAAACGTTAGAGAGCTGAATGCTGCTGGCTTTAAAAATCTTTAATTGCCATCTTGATAACATCATTTTCCCTCATCAACTCTGCCTTTTTCACTTAGACATTTTGTAGTGGTTTAGCACATACAACAGTTTACCCAAAGAGGATTCAGGGCCATTCACCTAACAATGCTCCTGAAGTGAGATCCATGGTGAGAAGAAAGCAGATGTTCCAGCTGTTGCTCCAGCTGTCAGACTGACATCACGTGCATTTCTGGAGCCTTAGTGTTTTGTCACCCCCACCTTAGATGTGTTGCATCGTACTGTGAATTACTTCCAATGCGAGATGGGGTGTCACTGTGTGGCAAATATCTTCACATGAAAAATGTTTTCGGTAAGTCAGAGGAATTTTGGTTTGCACTGACCCTAGAATAGTATTTATTTTTTAATAGTCATTTAAAGGTTTGCTATGCAGTGGCATGGTTTGGTTATGGCTAAGCACATATTGATATAATATGGAAGAAACTGTTACCATGGGGCTATTAGAAGACTCCTGGATTTGCATTCAAGTGCAATATTCTATACACTAAAGACAAAATGCATTTTGAAATAAGATGGGCTGTGTACTGAGAGGTATCTACGGATTTACTGTGTCTATAGTGCATGTTTATTTAAAACAGAAGACAATGAAACCCCAATATCTCATTCCATAAACATTGTCAAGAAGACAGTGCTTTTCAGAAATTGTTTATTGAAGCTCGGGCCGGGATTCCTTTTCTATTGCTTTGTCATGTGTTCGCTGCACAGGGGAGATGTGGAAAATACGGCATCGCACAATCAGCTTTTTGCATTTCTTGGTGATGTATAACTTGAGTGATATAAAACATGCCACTAAGCTTGGCTAGTTCTTAGGCCCACAAACTTGTTTATTTATTACCCTGCTTGACGTGCTGACAGCTAGCAAGTCTTGCGTTTGCTGTGGCAGTAGAACAGCACTAAGATTGAAGATTGGTTTCTGCTGTACAGTTGCCTTGTTCCTTCAGATGTTATTGGGGTGCTGATTGTTTTGTTTGGAGTTAATGAAAAGTGTTGTACTGTACTTGGACTAAAGTACACTGCTCTGTACCGGTCTCATGTACTTCAGACATTTTGAATGAATTATTCTATTGGCAACTTAACATACTTGTTTTCTTTTTCTTTTTGACGTTAATAAATGTGTCACAACATTTTTTTACAATCCAAATAAACATGTAAAAGTCCTCATAGACCGATCATTTCTCAGATTGTATGTCTTCAGTCAAGTGTGTGCTACAGCAATCTAATAATTTGAAAACCTTGACGGCACCAGAAAATGTGAATGTTGTGTCGAAAAGGATGTAGAAATAAATCCATTTAGATACATAATATCAATGATTGGATACATTTGAGTAAAGTTTATTTAAGCAAATGTTTTCTTGAACATTGCAATCTAATCACTTTCATCACCTGAAAACAATTAATGGAACTTGGCTTTATTTTTGTCAGTTTTTGCCCACCTCTAGCATTTAAACACCTGATGCCATAACAAAATCACCTCTCTTCCAATCCTCACAATGAATAGTATGTTTTAGAAGGACTTCTCAGTAGCTGATTGCAGATTGTGTGTGTTGTATTGGAGGTGTCCATATTATGTGCAGGAATCACCCCTTTCCGGTTTTATATAATGAAATATGGAGGCATTTCACACAGATGAAAAGACCTTTATGAAGATATGGTGCACAAACAGATCTAAAAGTCTCTTGAACCAATGAATGTATACAATTGTCAGTGGTCTGTATTAAATTAAGACATCCATGTCACTATACTGAGCTCCTGTAAGGCTGCAGAATAAACATGACACCGTGTGTTTTTTACATAGCCTGTCTGCTTGAATATGTATTGTTAATTTATGTATGTGCCAAAAGGCTGGGAAGTCCTTACAAGCAGTACAATTCAATCTGATACCCAAGTATCATTTCTGAAAAGGACACAGCCAACAAAGTAGTACAGCACTGTCAACCCCCTGGAAGCTGCTAAAATCTTACCATGGCAAAATCTTAAAGCCAAACTGTAAAGCTGTCAGGCGAGGGCATGTGCTGTTGATGGCCACTCTGTAACATTTCCAGTCACACCGAGTTGCGGGGACATAACAGATCAGCCACCCCTGATAACTATCCGAAATTAACGTCAGCCTCGGGATCACAAATGCCTGGTTTGGGATTCTCAGTTTTAATGAAGCTGCTTCATTTATGATTAAACAGTCCTCGTGATTGGCATCAGAAACATGTTGTCAGTCTGCTCGGGTCCCTCCAGCCCATTCGTCATTTTCATTTCTGAATGATGCATAGTGCGTGTCTGCCTGCGACGGAGACGGTATGAGTTGTGGCAGGCGCTGCAGGACACCAATGATTCATTCGTTGGCAAAGGTGCTATGTGTGATGTGTGGGGCTCTCTCAGTGCAGCCCTTCACCTCCATCTTTACTCACCATACTACTTACAACAGCCAGCCATTCCTTCAACCACAGTACAGGACACAGCGCTAATAAGACACATGTCCATTATGTGCATTATGTTAGGCAAAGTGTACAAATGGGGAAATAACATTTGGTCTGCATTATAATATTGCATATTGTTATGATTAACATATATCTTTCATCCATTGTTTATTATTATTATTTATTATTTAGGCAGTGACTTTGCCCTGCAGTCAAAGAAAAACATTCACCTTTATTGTCCCTTAAACGTTTTATTATAATAATAATAATAATAATAATAATAATAATAATAATAAACATGTTTAAGGGACAACCAGAGGCATCGATTTCCACAGAAAAAAACGAAATATGTTCTTTATAAAAAGTTTTTTTCTCAAAACCTCATCTGTTCAAAAGCTGAAATTTCAAGTCTCTGAACGTCTTCTCTTTAAAAGGCCTTGTGGATTGTAGGCCATGTGTTATTTGAGGAATTTTAATTTCAAATTTTTCTTTTTATGTTTTTTTGTGTTTTTTTTTTTTTTTTGGTGTGTGTGTGGCGGGGTATGGGTAATAAAACCTGAAATGTTAAACTGCTCTAAATTTCAGCAATTTAAATTAATTTAAATAAACAGCAACAACTTATAACAACAACCACAATTTATAATAATAATAATAATAATAATAATAATAATAATAATAATAATAATCAACACATAATGTTTTTCCCTTCTGCTTTGCATCGTAATTGTATTCTACATAACCCATATGTCTGCTCATGAAACGGTCCATAGAATATTACTTTCTCTTACTGGCAATAAAAGCCAGTAAAAGTGGAGCACCTGATTAAATATAATAATAATAATAATAATAATAATAATAATAATAATAATAATAATAATAATAATAAATAAAATTAATGTATTGTGTAGAAGGATGAATATACCTAAACTGGCAGCATGCATTTGGGAAATACTGTAATGACTCATTCTTGTTCAGTTTTTAAAAATACTTGACATTTTAGTAATAGTCTGTGAATGTTTGCAAAGTAGTAAAAGTTTGTCCCAGGGGAAAAGGACATTATTTTTCAACAGTGACTTTAAAATACTGCTTTTACTCTCTCATACCCTTTAATTTTACAAATAATGTAAATTAGATTGTATTATAAATTTTAAATTGTATTATTGTTAATAATACAAATAAAATGGTTCTGTTTGTAACCTATAGTTTAGTAGATATTTAAAAATAAATGACTACAAATCAATGAAAAAATATGTGTATCAATCTATTCTAATCTATTTTCCCATTTTCAGGTATATAATTATTATTATTTTTATGTAGGCTATTTAATTTTTTTCTGATCCAGTAACATTAGATACTTGACCTCGGAAGGACTGCTTTTTTTTTCCAAAAACATTTTTAGTCGAGCATTTCTGTAACAACAACGTCAGGGCCTGGTAAAAATCAGACGTCATCTCTCTCCAAATGCATTGTTGATTGATGACAAATACTCTTCAAATACACCCACTGTTCACTCCAGAGAAGAAGGGGAAAAAGTCTGATGTTGTCATTCTTTGCAGATTTTTATCAGACTTATTTACAATTTGGAAGGGGTGTCATTTTAGGCTGCTGCCAACCAAACTCTAGACCTTTCTTTATCTTAAATGTAGAAGTTACTTTCCTGTTCTTAAAATATGATGTAAGAATTAAAAAAATGCTCCTGAGAGAATCACATGTCAATCAAAGATACTTCTTCTTCTTCTGATATAGTGGATGTGTCCTGTTTCAGATTTGATTTGCGATTAATTAAGTGCATTCAGATATCCACTATCATTGTTTTTATTAACTGCATATATTTAGTAATAGTAGTAATACTAGTAGAACTGTTTTATTATTTTTGTTCAGAGTAGTAGTGGTAGTAGCAGAATTTATTCTTTATAGTTGAAAGTATTATTAATACATTTTATTTCTTGTTTATGAAACGTAGGAAACCTCTTTACTTGCTGAAACTGCCACGGCTTAAGGAGCTCAACAGTTTGCGACTCCCTCTTCTTTGCTCGTGTTTCCGCCATGATAGCTGCGTGACAGGGAAAGCGCAGGAATGGCAGATATGTAAATATGGGAAGTATGTGTGAAGAAAATACATGGCAGCCACTTTCCCATACCAAACATATTGACATTCTGTGGCGTTTGATGCTCCTGCTTCTTTGTTTTGGCAGCGTGCAGTCGAGGTTATGTAAAGGGGGAAGGTGGGGGGAGGGGAGAGGGTATTTGGGGGAACGGGTTACCAGTAGGTGTTTCAGCCCTTTCTGTTCGACAGGCCCTCTGGCTGAGCCAGCTGGAGCTCTCCAAATTAGTCAAGTGCTTGATTATCCGCCCCTTATCCCCGCCGCACCCGCCTTTGCTTTCCCCTCCTATATATTTTGCTGCAGGTAAAACACAGAGCAGGCCTTCTGTTACACTGTCTGTGAAGCTTTTGTCCTTTTTTTTTTTTTTTTTTTAATTGTATTTCGGCCTACTGCATAGCAGCACTGTTTTATGTATGGGGAGGGCCTTGCTTTTCATCTGTTGCCTGTAGTGCTGCACAGAACCACCCCTCGGTGCAGTTGTTAGCCAGCATGTAGCCGATGATAGTGTAGGAAGCTTTTTTTTTTTTTCAGTGCCTTGAGCCCTGGGGAGGTTTGGGATTTCTCCTCACACTGGGCCTGAGGGAGGGCCAGTAACTGAGCCACTAGCCGAGGGAGCTGGACCAATTACATTGTTGGGATAAATGTAGCGCTATGCATGGATTGTGGTACTTAACAGCCTGTGTGATGGAAGCTTTCACCAGGGTATTTTAAATGGAAGGGAATTTAAAAACAGATTTATGGGTCAGTTAAATATAGTAGACAACTGCTTTTTTTCCCTTTCTTCCTTTTACCCCCCTTTATACTTTAGGGTTTTTATTCTCTTTCAAGGGGGATGATGTATGCTCTACTGAAAGAAGTCAACCGGACCTTTAATTCAGAAGAACATTCATATTTGGCCCAGCTTGCTTTGTTTGTTTGTTTAATGTAGCTTCTGTCAACACTGCTAACAAGTTAAGTGGAACTTGCACCATCCTGATTTGTCAAAACTTGATGCTTTCTTTTCTGAGTTAGTGGCCTACAATACACCCATTTAGTCTGCAGTAGGTTAAAAAGAGCAACACTGGGAGAGTAGGACTACTGGGAAAAAAACAATTTAGGACAACAACTTCATTATTTGAAAATAAATGGCTATAAAAATAATCACTTGGGGCATTGCTAAATCTTGCTAATACCCATCAGAATTCATTTACTTATTTATTTATGTGTTAATTAATTTACTTACACACTTCTCTTTTAATCATTTAATCTTAAAAATATGAGCAGCATATGCACAGGAACAACTCTCATGCACTTGTTTTTTGAGTCACCAAACTCAATATGAACAATATGAACAAGTGTATGATCTATAAAAGATAGTTTCAACTGTAGTCATTACTAGGACTGAGAACAGTACAGGTTTAAATATCACAGCATTTCCCGAAACATTCCTACAGTCATCAGGTCTTATTCATAGCAACCTGTTCCAGTTAATCCAATGAAAAAACGCAATCCAGTTTTAAAGTAAACCGTTTATAAAATGTGGCACAGTTTGGTGCATTTTCAAGACATCGTTTTCAACCATATTTAAATCTTTTCTTTCAGTAACATGCAAGAATACTGTAAATGCTTTCATCTGACAGCACAAAAGCAGATAATTACAAAGAGATTTATGGTTCTGAGTTCATATGTTGGGCCAAATGTTTAATCCAGCTGCCAATATCTAAGTAAAAATTCTGTGTGCTCAGATTCAAACTACTTAAGAAGATTCAGGCTCACTTAATCCAGTTGTACAGCTGAATTTGCAAAGTAGTGGTAAATATTTAGTTTTACACTAGCATGGGGACTGTAACCTTTAATAAACTGCAGCCAATTCAATCTACTATCACAAAAGCATGAGACTCATTCTTCTTAAACTGGGTCGACATGGTTTTTAGTTCTGGTTTCACCGCTGCACACGTTAGAAATTTCTGTTGGCTTTATTTTCTATCACACTTGATCTTTTGTCACTATCTATTTTTACTATATATATATTATTTATTTTTAAAATGAATAATAATAAACAGAACTCAAGACTTTAATTAAGCATGTATAGTAATTACTTATAAATAAACAAATAAGTGAATACATTTGACCCCAGGAATGTTTCCTGCCAACAAATATATTCCAAATTCATCCAAAGAAATGGCTGACAACTCACCCTGTCCTTGAGGGCATCTCTCTGTCTCCTGTACAGCTGGAGGTTCCCATGGAAACAGGGTCATAGTTAAAAATAAGTCAAATTTTTAAAGGGTTACAAAAACACAAATTAATAGTTCCAAATAAGTTAATAGTAAAATCATTGAAAACTCCATTGTTGATTAAGAAGAAAAATATACACCTTCAAAAGTATTTGGGTACTGAGACAAATAAATGTCTGCAAAACAGCCCTTTCCTAGCTGGTGTCTGGACGTAGAGATTATATTTTCATATTCCAACTAATGTTTTCAACGGAAATAAATTGCTTTGATTCATTTTTTTATTAGTATTTCCATTATTATTTTCAAAATTAAAGCTAAAAATAAGGCAAACACTTACATTCATGGTTTTAGTAATATTAGTGGTGATGTGTAAACTTTAATTCACTGTTTGCCTTGACTGTTTACAATTCTTTATTCTTATACTGCAACACACCTAAAATAAAAATGTGAATCTGTACTAGTGTTAATAAATTGAACGTTTTTGACATGATTTCAGTTTAGTGTTATTATTCTGTGTTTTGACATTGATATCACACATCTCACACCTGTGAGAAAATATGATGTGGTGCAATTATTATTATTTTTATGTATGCCTGTCTTCTGCCACTTCAAGGTAGATACCAGGATGGTCACAGTAAATGTGTTTAGATCAGGAGATGTGAAGCTGACCCTTGAACTCATATTCAGTTTGAACTCTGCCTCAAGCAAGAGCAAGAAAACATTGATGAAAATGTCCTTAATTGGCCATGCAAACCTCAACAAATTGCCCAGAGGTGATCCATTTTAAATTTCAATTGAAATGCTGGGGAGAAATATCTATAATTGAAAATAAAACGGCAAATACAATTCTAAACATGAAACCTTTATGTAAAATTGACTCCCCTCACTTCATATCTGTGTAAATTATACACATTTGTATAGTTCTGAAATCTGCATTAATAAAAAAAAGTTTAAACACATGAATTGACATTTTGGAAATGTATGATGTATCTATTTGTTTATAATGTAACTATTCATCCATTTCAAGAATAGCTTCATAGTGTAAGAATAATGATATTGTATATAACTTGATATTAATGATAATTTTTGTCGTATAGTACTTTAAACAATACCTTAAAAAAATCATTTTTAATCAATTTTAACTAAACTACAGCGGTCTCCTATATCACACCATAAAAACAGTCATATCTTTGTAAATTATTATCCAAGTATATTTTAAGTGTACGATAGTGTCATTATTTTGAAGGCATATAAGATTTTAAACCCAGTTTTAAGAAAATAAATAACTAACCGGAGTCCAAAAGGAGAACAGCAAGAACTTTACTTATGTAAATAAAGCAGCTCATTGACTTCTTATAAAAGTAATGTTTGAGTTAATCTCGTACAGCTGTGTTGTGGTTCTACGGTGCTAAAAAGACATTTAAAAAAGCAAATGTTTATAATGCATGGGAAGCATACAGGTTCTGAACAAGTCTGCACTCAAGTACAACTTATATTTGATCCACAAGGCGATTTTATTAACTGCTCTGTTCAAAAGCACTATACTGGCCTCATATCTACCAGCCACACTTCTGGGATTGGCAACAATGTAGGATTTGCTTCAGGCCCAACATTTTTTTTTTTTAAAATTCCTACCCAGATACTGGGCCAAGAACATGCCAAAGAAGTTTAAGTTGTGTACAATATTCCTGCCATGGAGTTTAAAAGGGAGAAATAAATGAGGTTGCCTTGGTATGTCTTGGTGCATCTGCATTTTAGACAAGCAGGCCAGGTAATTGTAGAATAAAAATAAGAAGATACTGCATACTAAATCCAATTAAAAGTCAAAACACATTTGTTTTAATACATGTTCATTCTATATATATGAAATTGAAAATCTATTTGAGGTTCAAAACTTCCAGATACACAACACAATTTGCTCCTGGGTTTCTTAAACAATCTATAGAAACACAATGCTGACATATATAGCAATAACATGAATACATGTTTTCATGTAAATCTAGATGTGGAATTTAGACTAGTTAGTGAGAGGTTTGAGAAATTTGAACACATTATAGTAACGCATTTGTATATGTGAGGCAAATATATAATATAATGTGAAATTATTAATATTTTCATATTCACAAGGTGCAAAATACTAATTCATGCATAAAAACTATAAGTATATAGACACCATGGGAATCAATCACAAGACTGATTGAACTGTGGTGTCTAGTTTTGTTAAGATAATAATATCCATTTATGTTTAGACATATAACACATTCTAAACAAATGTAAGGATATTCTTAAAAATTGGGGTGCATGTTTACTGATCCCAATTAAAACACACTAATCTACACACACAGCTTCCAAATCTGATATGGAGCCTTTTTCCCCGTTCAAAAATATGTTCTGTATTGCCATTATGATATTTAATCCCATGCTCAATTTTATTTAATCATAGGAGTAAAATATATGTTCTCATGATTATATTAGGTATTAAAAAAATAAATTAAAAAATTGTCACAAATGATCTGATTAAATGTGAATTCTGATCTTGCTGGAGAACAAGTTGTCCTTTTAATCTTTAACAACATCACAATTACAGTGACAGTTCATTGTTGTTGTTGTTGGTAGTGGTGGTGTTTTTTTTTTTGTTAATCTGTTTGTTTGTTTTCTTTAATAATAATCCTTTTAAACTCAGAATGTGCAGCAGTTAAAATTGTTTGGTAAGAAACATTAAACATTTAACTAGGCATTATGTACTTGCTGCCAGTACCAATTTGTAATTGTGCGAAGTTGTTACCTTTTTCTGTTATAATCAGGTGGAGGGTTGCATTTGTTTGTTGCTTCTTTGTTCAAATTAATTTTCCAAGTTGAGATCATCAAACTGGATCTTGGCCCAAAGGAAATAATTTCACAGCAGCATCACATTGAAATCTAGAAATGCACCCAGAGAGATCAAAACCACAATAAGAAATCAAAACTGAGATCACCCAGAACCTGCTGAACACAGTTGCTGCTCAATTAAGCTGATTCCTTTTGATTATTGGTACCCCACTGTTTGGAGCCTGAAACGACATACAAGATGCATCACTCATTTATAAATAATTCACCAACAGTTGTTTTGGCAGCAGTGTCTTTTCATTTATCAACTGATAAATGCACTGCAGATAAGGAGGCTAATTTTATAGCCCCTTGACATTTACCTTTGACATGATTTTCATATTTAATATCGTCAGGCACTAATGAAATAGTTTGACAAGCCAATCAATATACCTGAGAAAATAACACACACAGTGGCAAAAAGCTCTGGACTTAAACTGACAGCCATTACTGATTATTTCACAAGCAAACTCCAAATTGATTATTTGGATGGTAGATCTGCATTTTGACGAATGAAACAATAAGAGCAAACATGGCAAGTGATGCTGGTCTGATGGCTTTCTTGATTAATAAATACTGCTACTGAGGAGAATGAGGCCCAGCATGAAGAAAAATAGTTGCATGCTGCTTTGGGCTGACACATAGTGTTAAGGGAAGGGAAAAGGACT
The DNA here is from genome assembly GCF_036373705.1 of Amia ocellicauda. NCBI lineage: Eukaryota > Metazoa > Chordata > Actinopteri > Amiiformes > Amiidae > Amia > Amia ocellicauda. The sequence continues at coordinate 32,619,541 of NC_089851.1, read as the reverse complement.
TTTTCCATATATGAGGTTTTCAACTGTTATCATCGTTCTCTGCATTGCATTGTTAATAGCAACAACAATCATTCTGTAAAAGACAGTGTATCTGTTTAACTCTAGAACTGCCTGACTTTTAGGCATACCTACAACCGCCACGAGCCATCAATTTGACTGTATTTAAAACAACTTCAATATTAAATTGAAATATCAAACAATCTGACTTCAGTCGCAGATTTATCCAATCAACCAAAGCATCTGTTACCAAAATAGAAATAATAAATGGCATTGGTACAGAAATTAGTCTACATATGCACATATCACAGGAAGCATAACCACAAAAAAAATCTTAAAACACATAAAACAAATCTGAATTTTAAAAAAAAGTGTATACGTGTATACATTTGTGTAACAAGGATCATAAAGAAACAAAACATAGAGCACAAAGATAATAGAAACATGAATAAACTAAATAAACTGCATAAGGAAGCTGCATAAAAACCTGATATAAAGAAACAGTGAAACAAAATGGTATAAAGAAACAGTGATTAATACTAAACCTACAATGAAAGAAAAGGAAAATTATTATCAACCACATAATAAATAATAATAATAATAATAATAATAATAATTAAATCCCATATAAAATACTATTTAAAAGCCATTATCTCATCTAAATGAGCTAGATAATTATTATAAATTAAGTACAGGTGCACTTGATCTACTTCATAATCTGGTTCTGAAAGATCTGATAAGCAGTCCTGAGTCTCTCAAGGTGTCCTTCAATACACTCCTTCAATACACTCAGTACTGCCATCTTCCAGCCTGTAGCAGGTGAACCCAAAAGAAAAATCCACCAGTTACTGAGGTACACGGCTGAACAACAAATAATTAGGACTCTTACCTGTACACTGATGCTCAGTGGTGTTGTAGGCAAGCAGGAGTTGAGGGAGAAACTCACATTCTGCACACCACTGTCCAATGTCTGCCCCCATACCTGTCCAGTAACTTCAACGGAGAACCAATTTCAGTGTCCGGTCAATGCCCTGATTCCCATGGTTGTGTTGAAGGCTAGTGAGCACTTCCCATTGTAGTGCTTGCGACAGCACTAGCTTCCAAAACTAGGCTACTTCCGTCCATCAGGACAGTACTCTCGACAGTAGATCACTCCATCGCATTCTTCCAACCTATCCTACTGCCAAATCAACTCTTTACTTCCTTTAGACATCTGTTCCTTCTGCAATCCTCCTGGAACCTGTCCTTCTCCAGATTGACACTACTGGTCCAATGGTAGGGTCCCTAGTTGAGAGGTCTGGGTTCTGTGCTGCCAATACCTCTGGTATCTGGGTAGCCCACGCTTCACAATCCAAATACTGGTGGGATAAAGCATCAGCATTACTATTCACTCTCCCTGGCCGATATTTGATTTCCAAAGTTAAAGATAACAATTTGCGAGGGCCAACGTTTGTTCAAGGGCACCAAGTTCAGTCTACAGGTGGCTTACAGGGTTGTAATCAGTGTAAACTGTCCACTGATATCCAAGGAGATATTCAAATAACTATTCTGTAATCGCCCATTTAAGAGCCTCCTTGGCAGTCTGTTGCTACTCCTGCCTCTGAAACGATATGGTCCAAGTACTTTACCTCTGAAAAAAGTGGCACTTTGAGAGTTTCACCTTTAACCCCTGGTGTTGGAGCCTGCTTAATACCAACCCCAGTCTGCTGAAGCTGCTCCTGTATTGTGGATGAAAACAATAGGTTATATTTTTTCCTAGTTATTATTGGCTGCACATGTTTTGAAAAGAATAAAATCACGATGTCCATGAAATCAGTAGCCTATTGTAAAGAATAAATGCATTGATGGCTATAATATATGATAACAAAAATGAACTTCTGTGCCATTCACCGCAAAACACATATTTCTTTGGATATTTCTTTGTCTATAATGCATTATTTATTGTATCTACACTTTCATTCACATTAGGGCAGCAGATGTATATAATTAGCTCAGTATGTCAGCAGCAATGTCTTGACTGATGTATACAAATAAATAAATAAACACTATGCTGTATAAGCGAAATACTATTGTTCGAGGTAAATTGTATTATAACTCTTGAATTTTTGCGATCCTGCTTTTCAAACCATATCTGGATAGCTCCACATTTAGGAAAACAGAAACTGCATATTTTTCATCACTGCATAGTAATTAAACAAATAAAAGTGTAACCGTTAAAATGGCGGTGTTGGCAGTTCTAATGTTAATTAAACATAAAAAATTTGAGACAAAAATGCTTGGGAATGAAAAGATATCACTAAAATGTGTTTAATCCAGGAGGAGATGGAAAAAGCTAAAGACTACCCCGACACCTAATATTCTGAGACAGCTTACGGAAAGTGCATTTAAAATGGATAACTGACAGTTTTCTACCAGGAATCGGACACCCTGGTGGCCCGTCGTAGTTTGTTGGCAGGATATTTGTTTTTCGAAAAAAACAATGGAGTCCAAAAGTAAATGTAACTGTAGTCCTTTGTACCATAGTAGCCATTGACAGGTCTGCAAAAATATCTGTCCATATCAAAGCTCCAGTAAACTGTAGTGTGTCTTTGTTAGTTTGATAAGGATTTGCATTTTAGAGATTTAACATTTAATTACATAATTTACTCACTAGAATTGATAGCTGCAAATACCACATCTGAAGACTGAATTGTGGAGGTATATTGACTATATTTGTCTTGTACATAATTAAAGAAGTTATCTAAATTCATGACCATATAAGTTAGATACAGTGTATTTTTTACTATGCTATGCTTTAAGATTACATTCTTAACTAAGTGATGTGTTGCTGTAGGGCAAGAGGTAATTCCGGATCTAGTTTGTACTCTTTTTTTAATGTCAAACCAGATATGCTTTGTAGAAACTTATTCATGCATTTTTTTTGATTGCCTTTAATTATGGTACACCTGGAGTTTATTCATGCCCTGAAACAGAATTAACACAGGAAATGCAACTAAACATTTAGTGGTTTGGAATGGACTGCCCAGTGACTCATCTGTGATTGTGGCACTTACAATGTAATAAAACAGACCCCTCTAAAACTCTCTAAATAATTCCAGCCCTCAATATCGAGAAAAAAAAGAAAACATTGAGCTTTCCAGGCTTATATATGTGGTACTGTTTTCATAGAGTGTAATGAACAAACGTGGACTCGGTGGGGTAAAAGTTTGTATTTATTTATTCGTCTATGTGTGTATGATATATGTAATGTAAATATATATTGGGTTTGTAATGGTTAAGTTAACTACAATTAGCCAGACTGATAAGTCATTAATTTTTAATTACAAGCAAAAACTTGGCTTGACTATTGCAAGGCTAAATAAGTCCTATAATTTGATAAAAAATGTTGATAATTCAAATTGTAAACAACAGCAGCCTTGATGCCATGATAGAAGTATAAGATAGCAAAGAATGGCGAAAGGATATTTTATAAAACAACACTGGCAAACAGAATTACATTTCATGACACAGTGAGCTTGTTAAAGTGCATAACTTTTTTTACCAACAAATAGTTTTGCCAGCTGTGATTTAAACCAGTTTATACGTCATTTCAATTATATTCAAAACAATTTTTTACAGTACCCATAATGGAGAAAATTTTATGTTTTCTGAACTTCTTCTAGAGAGTGTCTTGGCAAATAAAAATATTTATTGAACATGTTACATGTTTGTAAACTTTCTAATGTATCCCATGATGCCTGTTTGAAGGGGTTCCTTTGCAAGTTCTTAAAACACTTTGGAACATTTGTATTTTATTATTTGAATACAGAATATGGTTTGATGAAGAAAAACTCTTGCAGAATTATCTAACAAGTTTCACTAATCGTGCTGTTATAGTCTACCAGTAGGACAGTTTATCTTTCAGATAGACCGAATTAGATTTACAGGTGTTTCTGTGCATTGTAGATTGAAAATATATATTTCAGAGAAACAGAGAAAATGATAAGTAAACAATTTTTAAAGGAGTAGGTCATTTTCTGAAATGTGTACTACAGTTACATGCCATCAATGAGTCAGAGTAGAAACAACAAACACAACAGGCAACTAATGAAGACACAGGAAATATGCAGTATGCGATTTGAAGTTCAGAGGTTTGAGTAAGATTTTTCACACAAAATACTCAGGACAATGCTGTAATTCACTTGCGTAGATTGTGCAAATTATTATAATAATTATTATTTGTATATAACTTTCTGTTATATGTGCACTTCATACTTTAATCTGTCCATTCCTCCTCCATTGGCCATAATGTAAACTGTTTAGATGAGAAATAGAAAATAAAAATGGCTCCTGAATGAACTTTTCAAAGGTAAACTAAAGGAAATTACATGTGGAAATTTATCAATATTGTGCGCACCTTGGTGTATGACTTCTTTCCAGGAGCTATTTTGGCTGACAAAAATCAATGCTGATTACAACAGCCCTGCACCACACAGAACAAACAAGACACACAAAATAAAATCATAGAGAAATTCAGATGACACAGCAGATTACAGTATGTTTATTTAGGAATGCATACACAAACACATCTGAAATAGCTCAGGCAAAGCATTTTCTCTTTCCATCAAGATAGGCACACAGTGACTTACAGCCCAATACTGTTCTATCTTCCTACCTATTTATCTGTTTAATTAAATGCATTGTGAATATGGAAGTAATTTGGAAACACACTTTACCCCTCCATTTAGCGGCATTTCCCATTTAATTACAATGACAAAAGCAAAATCAAGGTCAATTTCAAAAGGCCAACCATCAGAGGCAGAATGATTGCATCTCTGAGGGGAGCCGGGATTGAGAAACACACACAAAACACTAGCTGACTCAGAAAACACAAAATATTTATTTATTTATGTGCGTTTATCATTCGCAGGCAAGGCGTTGGTGGCTATGTTTGAAAACAAAAGAAGAAATACAGCAAAGGAAAAGTGTAGTTTTTGTGAAAAGGTATATGGGTCGTGCAAGTCTTTGACATGTCGTAGAAATGAACTGAAGCTACAGCAGAACCGCTCAGCATTGACGCTTTTAGGTGTTCTGGAGTGTAAACGCATTGCAGGTGATCCATTTTCAGCCGTGGGATAAGCGATTTCCCATCTCAGTGAAAGAGCTGGAAAATTACCTTCAACTTTCAATGCCAATTTCACAGCTGGCTGCTGATTAGTGGCAAGCCTTGGCAGGAAGTTGTCACAGGGGAACTAAAGGGCATTCAACATCTTTCCAGCAGGAATCTCTGTGGCGTTAGTAATTTCTAACACCCAATCATAAACTTCAGCTTGACACTGGGAGAAGAAAAAAGAAAAAGCCAACTGTTTAAACAAATGTTTCAACAAATAGTTGTATATCCATGTTTTTGTGGTAAACTTGCCATGTGTTTTCAATTATTACCAGCACATGGCATTAGCATGACTTCTCAGGAAGGCATGTGGTGCCTACACGTTACATATACAGAATCCTTAGATGAACCAGTTCTCTCTCTCTCTCTCTCTCTCTCTCTCTCTCTCTCTCTCTCTCTCTCTCTCTCTCTCTTTTTAATCGAAGAAAGCAAGAAAAGACAGCAGAACAGTCTTTTAAGAACTCAGTATAGATTTTGTTCAGAAAAAATATCTTGCCTTTTTAATGACAAAGTGGAGCTACACAGAAAGAAAGCACGCTGAAAAAGAAAGTATCAAAATGAAGATTTGATATTAAATAAAACAGGTATAATAAAGTTACTTTTAGGGCCTCGAGCTGTAGTTAAATTGTGATTTGTGCTAGTTAAACAACAGCTGTTCATGATTTCAGGGGAAATTATGATAAAGATTCCCATAAGATAGTAACTCTTGAGGTTCTACCATTTATCTAAATGCAGCTTTTGGCAAACAACCCAACAAAGGAATACAACATTTTATCACCTGTTTTTTCTATATAATATTACAAGTGTATCTTAACCTGTTTTTTTTTTTTTTTTTTATCCCATGAACTACATAGGATCTATCGAACACTGCTGGGTATTGAAATAATTAACGCTATTTGACAATGCTTGCTTTTAAACAGAGCCCAGGATCTTTAAAGAACGCTTGCCGAGATACATCGCGAATGGCACTCTGCTGACAGGCCCCTGCAGCCACATAAATGCTAAACTATAAATTGTACAAAATGATGCAATTGAGCAAATTAAAAATGTTGAAATAATCAAGAAAATCTACAATTAGCAGAGCTGTAAATTCCATTTAATTAACATTTTCTGATCCATTTTTCAAATACCAGCTACCATATGATATTTGGAATATCAGGTCGTGTCAGATACTGTATCTTGTGCCAATGGGGCGCCAAATTGGGCTTTCATAATACAAATAAATAAATACATACATTAATAAATAGGAAATATGTATTTGGAAAATGCTTAAATACCTTGTAAGACTAATAGGAAGTTAAAAAGAAAACTGAGATATAAATAGTAATGTGTGTGTATGTATATATTTTATTTTATTAGTTTTTTGCCACAATAAACCTTGTTATCCAATTAGTTTTATTTTTCTATTTTATGATACACTTTGAACCTTCTGTAAAGTATAGTAGTTAAGGGCAGGAAGCAGTGAGTTGTTTTAACATGAGTTTAATGTGGTCTGTGTAATATAAGAAGTGCTGCAGAATGCAATGGTTTTTTTCGGGGGGAAGTAATGACCAGACCTGAATACCACTTTTCAAACTATGGCCTTATGAGGCCATTGTGTATTCACTTTAACCTCTCTTGGCTGGTATTATATTCTCCAGGGTCATATTTGCCACTGGTTTGCTAAAACAATGTTTAAGGTGAACATGTTTTGTTTTGCTTTTTACGTTACAGTATATTAGAGAAGGCATAAGACCTCTGCATTGAATTTTGGTGTACTCCTTTCTCAAACTACCCAGGTCAGATATTTCTCTCATAAAAACAGGTTTGACAAGGGACATGTTCCCCTTTATGATATTTAAGGTATTCATGCTGTCTATATCTGTCAGTGCTAATAAGACATGTTTAAGGTGTAAGATATCCATGTTTTAAAGACCTGTAGAGAGGAATCTGCTGACAAAAACAGTTTCGGGAAGTCAGGTTAATGCCTTTTAGAAACCAATGCAAAGAACATAAGAACATAAGAAAGTTTACAAACGAGAGGAGGCCGTTCGACCCAACGTGCTCGCTTGGTGTCCATTAATAACTAAGTGATCCAAGTCTCAGTACAGCAAACATTAAGTATTATGAAGTTTGTGGCTACCGCAAACATTTATCTAAACCTCGTAATCCCTTAAAATATTCCATGTTTATATAATTTTAAGTGTACCTTCACCTGCTGAATACTTTAATCCCCTTATTAATTACTGTATATAAATAACAAAAAGAATGTGAGTGACACAATTACTTCCCCTTCATTAAAAAGGGATTTAAAATGACAATATTAAAAATATTAACCTGGTAAAGACATTGTTTGAAAATGCAAGGAGATTAAAACAAATAACCATATCAATATTTTGCATCAAATACTGACTTTCTATACATCTTAACTGCTGGGCCAAATTAAGAGCATGCAGACAAACAAATAGTCAGATTGTCATATATTATAGTTATGGAAAGCTTCTGCTTACAGATAAACAGGGAAGGATTTGTATGTGTAAAGACAGCTGCACATAGAGCTTAAACAGGTATACATCCCAGAACTAACTTTGTCCAATCGTGTGACCTTATCAATCATTACTGATCAGTTGTGTAAGAGAATAGCCTCTAACGATGGTCAGCATAATATATAGCTTAATCATTTGTATCAACACCTTTTTCTGTTTCCCAATACACCAAAGCAAAACCACAGCAAAACCACTGAATTTGTGACAAGTTAAGGCAATATATATATTTGTTATTACAGTTGTTTTTGTTGTTGCTTTTTTCCTATATAGATCAGTTTTTCTATTTCCTGGATTGCATTTGCAGGAACAATTGCAAACAGACATCAGTCAATCTCCCAAGAAAACAGTAAAGACAAATTAACCATGTTTGCATTTATGAAACATAATCAGAAGTGATTGTTTATAGGAACCACAGTCGTTAAATTTACATAAATATCTTGAACTGCACAAATAGTGTCTAAAATAGTTTGGGATTATTATGAGTAGTAGTAATATTGTACTAGTAGTAGGAGGGGAAGGAGGAGGAGAGAGGAAGTGTTAGTAGAATTAGTAGTTATAATACCAAAGATAATTGTAGTAATTACACCTGCTACTGTACAGGACTAATACAATTCCACAGATTCATTCCTTCCCTGATTTTAATCTGACGATGCATATTTCCAACATCTCTTTGGTGACAGTTCTTGGCATCAACATAATACTGCCACATCGCATTCTTAGTGGGAACAACCAGTGTGTTGCTCAGCACCCCTGCATGCGTGTTTGAGTGTGTGTGTGTGTGTGTGTGCGTGCGTGCGTGTGTGTCTGTCAGCGGGACTGGGGTTGTCAAGGGTGGAGGGTACCTTTAAAAACTTCAAGTAATCATTCTCCATCTTAAAGGCCAGGCCTGCGATGCAATGCTGATGAGCTCCCTTGCCAGGCTGCCAGTTTCCCAGCCCTCTGCTGATTAAAGCAATCAGTCGTCCTGCCACGGCCGGAGCTGCAGGTGTGTGGAGATGGAACACCTGCATGCAACACCTTTTGGGGCACATTCTGCAGCTCCAGTGAGATAATGCCAATCCATCATCCCCAACCGCATTAAATTTTTACTCTGGTTACCGAGTGTGGCCATTCAAACTTTTATCTAAAACCTTCTTTATCATCTTTTCATTAAGTTCTCAAGCGCTAATAGCTTCTGAGTTCCCCGGGTAAGGATGATGTTCTGAATAATGAAAGCTCATTATTTCTCCACAGAATGCTTGTTAATTCAAATGATGATATTAAAACTATAGTAGCCTTTAGCAGTAGGGTGATTTCTAGCATACTTTATCATGTATCAATATATACTCTGTTTGTCAAAACTGCCCAGGGCTTGGGCTGACATTCTCTCCAGAGGAGTCTAGTGCTTCAAGAGACACGGAATACTCCAAGGTGACAACTTGCAGAGTTTGCGCCTCTAGGAAATGTGGAGATGGAAGTTGAACTGCCATTCCCCCACTCTCATCCCCCACCTCCCCCAACCCTGTCTCTGTCCTCACTCCCCCCCCACTAACACTGCATACACAAACACACACACACACCACACCCCCAGACCCACACACACAATCTTCATCACCTCATTATTATTCATTAGGAGGAAGATACTCCTATGCTCCAGCCCAGTCCAGATCTTCAGATCTCGTGTCTGCTAAAGAGATACCTTTGTAGTCTACATTCTTCTGACTGCACACTATATATGTATATATTAATCTACAGCAAATACAGCCACTCATAGACACAATGTTCTTTTTGTATGATATAAAATGTACACACAGATTTATTTTTCACCTCCTTTCTTTAGCACTATCCGCTGCTTATTACACCAACAACAGATCTGTGTGTTGTGTGCATTTAAGCTTTCAGAATGTGTTTTACAAAATGACAACTGTGACTCTGACCTTTCGTGTACAGCAAATGCATTTTCTGTGCTCATTTTCTTTAAAAAATATCTTCATGGCAAAATAATCTTGTTAATTCACACTGCCTTTTCCACCACCGTTTTAGAAACAATAAATGTAGATGAATGCGGAACACCTAAAATGCTACATGCTCAAAACAGCATGCTGTGTCGCATTGCAATCCATTTTGAGGAGAGTCTCGTAGAGAGAAAAGTCTAATTAAAACAATGCACACAGCTTTCTGTCTTTTTTATTGCAAACTGCATCATCAGCTTTGCTTTCAAGCTGCCTAAACTAGCTATATTTCTGTATAAGAATTAAGATTACTTTGCAGGGAATGTGTACAGTTTAGTGTGTGCACGAATAAGTTTCCTCTCTGGAAAAAAGAGACTGGAGTTTCAAAAAGGAAAGAATGTCCCAAATCTTGTCACAGATGACACAGTTTGATAGGTTTGTTGCCCACACCCTGTTTACTAAAAGGCAGAAGCATAAAAAATAGGGATACGTCATTGATCTCCACTGAGTACGAGTGTTTGGCTTTCTAACACGATGTTCCAGTGAAACTGGTTTTACACGCCCAGTATAGAAATTAGAGCTTTGCGCTTCAAAGCTGCTGTAGTCTTAAAGTGAAGAGGTACTTTGCACGCCCCAACCTGTCTCTTTGAAAATGCCTGTGCAGCCAATATGCTAAGCATCATTGGGAAACATTATCAGCTTTTAAGACAGCTCGCTGTAAAGTGGCTTAACAGTGTTTATAATCCAAACAGGTCACAGGTGGCAATTTAAGGTTTCTTTTATTTAAAAGTTAATGAGCACCTCTGCCCTGTTTTCCTTTTGTTTTGTTCTTCCCACTCCCCTTATTTTCTTTAAAAGCTTTAAAAAAATAGACTGAATAATCTGAAAATGGCATGAAGCCAGCTGAATGTGCCTTGGGGTACAAGAGCTTACTACATTGGCTGGAACTGGCACTCAATATTGCACCCAGTGCATGCTAAGCATGTAGAGAACAGAACATCACTGGAGTGATCCTGCAGCATTAATGCCCTGATGATTGTGTATTTTTAAGATCAAAAGTAGGGCCCTCTGATATGTATTTTTCAATCTCATTACTATCCTAGAAGAATAGAGGTTTCAGTGGATTAAAAATGCTGTCTCGGTGAGCTCCGCTGATCGTGCCCATCACATTTATTACATCTCAGGTGGATTTTGTTTGTTAGATGAAAGACGCTGTTATTTTATTGCTCTGTCAACTTACCACTGTGAATTTGTGCAGCTTTCTCCTCAGGTAAATGAATCAGAAAGGAAAGTAAGTATAATGAGAGAAGCTCTGAAAATGAACTGAATACAACATTGGAAGAATGACATTTCTTACAAACATTAAATCGGTTCAACTGAATACTATTAGGAATAATATTTTCAAGATGACTCATACAAGTTACTGGGAGATTACTTACAATACTTAACATAACATTCCATATACAGTCACCAAATAAAAGACATTGTTCTAGTGCTTGTTTGCTCAAAAACTATTCTGTCAGCGGTTCCTTTGTTTTCATAAAGGGTTACTACTTGCAGTTGTAAGGGAAAATACCTTATTAAAACAATTAATTACATGGCATCATGACACATGTTTCTGTGTGTGTGTGTGTTTACATATATGCATATGTAAAACTATGATACTGTATATATCCGTACATGGTTGGACACGATGTATGGGCTCTCAGTGCGGGGCTTAGTTAACAATAGCGCAAAATGTTAATTTCTTATATATATACAATATTCGTACAGGCCAACACATAAACACAACCCTAATCACACAGGTCCCTTTCTACACAAATAACTAAGAATAAAGACACTATGGCAGCCAACTAAAGTCCATAATCCAAATCTGTATTCACAATCCAAGTCCAAGTTTGTTATCAACATTCAGTTAGTTATTTTCTGTTCTCTTTCTCCCTCTCTTTCTCTCTCTCTCTCTCTCTCTCTCTCTCTCTACAACTCCTCGTGCCTCACCTCAACAGGAAGCCTGTTGCTTCCTCTTTTATTGAGGAGTATCCCCAGGTAGTTTTCCTCTCTTGGGGTCCGGGGAGGTGCAGGGCTGATCAGGGTGGTCTCTCACCATGCAGCCCAGCAGGGCATCACAGTATATATATATATATATATATACACACACATACACACATACATACATTAATGTGGATATATTGTTTCAAATTATTAATGTTTTGTTGAGAGAATCTTTTTAAAAGTTAAATTTACTCATTCAATATTTGAAGCTGTATTCTTATATTGCTAGTGAGTTAAGTGTGTTCTGTCATATACAAATTATAAACAATTGAAAAAGCAGTTGATCAGATTTTTTTTTAATGCCATGAAAGGGGTGTGAATGTAACATTTTAAAGAAGAAGCACTGTGATGAATTGGCCAGATTTGTGAAACTGAAATTCTGAATATTCTAACAATACAAAATATATTTCAGCCTAGCCAGCCAGCCAAATACATAAATAGATACACAGATAGGCAAGATAAAATGTAGAAATAATGTAGTCAGAAATCTGACCTCAGAGGAGGTGTTATATGTATTAAAACGTGTGACGTGTACAAGAATGCGTGCCATTGTTTATTTTCCTTTAAGGCTATTATCTTGGAAGAAAATACGGTATCCATGCAACTATCAATACATTTGTCTTTCCTGACCTTTTATTCTAGGTCAGGAGAGAATTAAATGTATGATCAGAAACATTGCAATAGATTATGATGGTCAAAGTGTGTGGAATCATGTCATTTTACATACAGTAATACATTAAACCTGTGAGGTTCCTTCTTTACCAGAGTCACTATAGACCATACATATAATTAAACAAACAAATACATGTTTTCTAAGTTTGCCCATGAACTTCCAAGAGACTGGTGTTTCCCCACGTTCAGTGTAAATAAATAAGACTATGATGGTTATTGTTTTACCTGATACTGGATTTGGAAGACCCCTAAAGGCATCTAACATTGGCAGATACTGAATAAGATGTGGAGGGATCAATGGAAGGGGGGGGGAAAGGAGAAGAACAGAAAAAGAAATCCAGTGGCATCTCTTATTTGTGAACTGCAAAGTGTAAAGCTCACCAGTAATCTCGTGTCGATAGTAGGCTCCTGTAATGTTTCCCATCAGAAAGTGGATTAAGAAAGGGAATTGTAATTTACATCAGCATCACTTTTATGTGTCACTCAGCTTAAAAGTTAATAGCATTTGCCGAACAATATCCAGTCACATCATCTCAATCTGGGTCTCTGAAATCCACAAGTGAAGTGTAATTCAATGGAGCAGATCTGGTAGAACAATGCAGGGTTTGCTATGTACTCAGTGAGGTAATTAGCACTTTCCTTCCTATCTCCACACCACACATGTCCATGATAGCTCTTACTATACACATCTAGGTCCTACTATATAAGAAAACACAATTGTTTGGTAAGGTATTGCCAATAATCCTATATTACGCATGTGTTTTTGTCGAGGGTGCTTTAATCTGGTCCTCGAGTGACACGACCAAACTAGGGTTTTAATCTAACAAGACCGTGATGTTTATGCTAAACCTCGGGGGGAACTGAGAGCACAGGAACAAAAAATGACATTCGATGCTTGTGAAACTTTAGGTTTTCTCCAAGAAGTATTCCAAGAATTAAACAAGTTACCTTCTAGGAAAAGAAAACGGGACAAATATAAGGAGATTTCCAGTAAATGTATCAATTATATATGGGTGAATGAGAATAAAATATGTGGTACCAAGCTGAACTGAACAACGGTACAGTTTAGCTTAAAAGCCCCCCCCCCCCCCCCCCGACACACACACACACAATTCATTCAAAAGCACAGTGCATCCATCACAGAAGAAAGAGCAGTTTGATCTCTCACTGTACCACTTCCTGACTTGAGTAGTTTGCTTGCAAAACATTTCGTTCCAGAAATTTGCCTCCACAAACAAGTGAGTGCTGAGTGATACATCAATGACATGTTGTGTTTGAGCATTGTTTGCGCTCGTCTTTTGTGTGGGATTTCTGTTGCCGTACAACACGCACTTTGATGACAATCAAGGCTAAACAAAAGGTAAAACTGTATTAAAGCTGTTTCCATACTGGATGGTGGTGAAGGGAGTGGCATCCTTTTGCTGAAAGAGAAGTAAAGTGAGAAAGTTTATGTTACTCCTTGTGCAGCATTTCCATAAAAAAAGTTTAGGCTTGTATGGCTATAAAAAAAAAAAAACACATTACACATTTCCTGAACTGCACTATTAAACAAAAGTGGAGGATGAAACACTGTCCTAACACCTGGTTAATCTGATAATGTGTGTTACTCTCTTTACTATCCAGAGAAACATCTGCTTTCAATACTGACACACTGGGAAATCAATACTTAACATTTTCTGAATCATCAGAAAAATGTGTTTTGAGAACCAAACCAAACTGTCTCTAACAGTTTCTTTTTTTCCCCCCCTTCATTCTTTTTTTTTTGTCATGGATCTAATAAAAGTACTATTTGCATATTGTAGTTTCTGACATGTCTGAGAGCCAGGGAACTAATAATAATCTCAGTAGGTATTACAAAAGTAAGCTCTGCTTTGAATAAGTAAAACTCCATTTCACAGCTGTCAACACTCCAGCGCTACATTATTTATACATACGAGTCCCATTTTTTATTAAGTTGCTTAAGTTTTCTTCCTGCGCAGATTTTGATTAACGCCTGCTGATGTGTCTTTAAAGTGAGAGTGGCATTTTTTGGTTGTTTTTTCCCTCTGAATTTTATTTCAAGCAAAAGTGAAAAGGGCAACATGAGTTCTTAGTCAGATGTCTTTATGTTTTCTACATACATTAGAACAGGCATATATAAAGATGCAGTGATATTACACTTAGGGAATAGTAAGTCCCTTCTGTACCTCCAGAGATGATGTGACAGTGTCATGTGCAAGTGCGAGTGAAAACAGAGCATTCCCTTTGTTATGGCAATGTTTGCTGAATGAGCACAACACAAAATCCAGTAATTAATATAATCATAGGAGTTACCTGCATACTTAATCTGTCTTTTATTCATGATCGGTATGGTTCTATATCAAATCAAACTTCAATGTCGCAATGTAATTCAGATAAATCATTAAGCAAATAAAGCCTGTATATAAAATACAGGCTGGATTAAACTTGATACAGTGAGTGCCAGTAGACGAATGCTGAATTCTCTGCCCTTTTTTTTTTTTGGCTTGTTATAGTATTGTGTAAACCCACTTCACAGAGTAACCATCGCTGTATGATTTAATTTCTGTCTTCTTTACATCATTTTTGGTCAATAGATAACTTCACCATGACTGCTGGCAACTGACAGACTTCCTTCCTGTGGAGTTCTGTGAATTTACATCTGATTTTGATGTATTTGTCTTTCACATTTTACTTTATTTATGTTGTTTTTTTCAAGCCCAAGCACATGCAATAGAGTTACAACTGGAAGAGGTGTAACGTATGAGCAGTATTCCTTGAACTATTTTGTGAAATCATGGAGTTTTATTTGTATTAATATTTGTTAGCCTGTTTTAGTTTTGCCCTCCACTATATTCCCCAATATGTGTAAGCTGATTCTTTAATCATATGTGTATGTTCACATCATGAACTAGTTGTTTGTGAGCACCCTGAATATAATTATTAATTTGGTGCAATTTAGTTTCCTTTTATCTTCTTGGCTTTAAATGTAAAAAAAAGCAATAGAGGAATGTTTCAGTCTATACTTGTACTTTTCCACCAATAAAATCTATATTAGAGCTTAGTATTTTGGTATTCTAAGTGGGACAGTGCATTTTCTCCACCAAAATAAAAAGCAAATCCACTATAATGCATTCTGGAATATCTAACATATCTAATACCTAATATATCTAACATAAGATTATAATTAAATTACTGAGAAAATACAACAGCAACACAAATTACAATGGAATCTAGGCAGCATGCAAATATTTTTCTTTCCTACCAATAACTGGGTGTTTCACGCTTCCAATAACAGGTTGTAACAGGCTTTTTCTCTCTGGGAAGAACAGAACTTCACAAACTGCACACGTACAGGGCAGCACATTCCTAACATATATAGCAATATCTCTGTGTCTTATTTGAAAACACAACAAACCTGGAAAAGACACAAGTGAGATGCCTCTCATCTACCTGTGTAAAATCTTATGAGAAAGATAGAAATTGTTAATCTTTGTCTGATTGATCCAAATAACATCATTAACCCCCTGAATAAGGTATTTCAAAACTACCTATTCACCCATAATCCTGGTGTTCTGTTCTGTGTACACTGGACGTATAAATTGAGCTATTGTTCACTTTACCTGCAACTGATGATGTTATTATGTTTTTGTTATAACATTTTACAGCTTTGGCACAAAAAGTTGTTCTGCAATGAATGTATTTTTTTCAGCTGTGTTTTTTGTTTTGTTTTTGTTACTATTTTGCCAACACTCTGATCACACTTATTCTTTTCTGTCACAAGTTCCCTAAATGTATTCCTCATCAGCACAGGTAACATATTGTTTTACTTTTTTTTTTAAACGATGCTTTGGTTAAAGTATATTTAAATTACATCCTATTTTTCTTAATATCCCATGCACAACACTTGTCTGAAGAAATTTATACAGAGAATGTTTTTTCAGGGATGGGACTTTCAAGGTTAATTTTGCATTGTGGTATTTTTTTACAGTCAAAGATTGAAGATAAATCTTCTGAAATGATCTGTAAAGCCCTAGACTTCGGGGTGGCTCAGGTTTCACTTGAATGACTTCACAAGTTATTTGCCGAGTTACTTATTTCTACAGACATAACAGTTCAATGCATAGATGATACAGACTACCTTGATTCCACGTTCCCCACAAAGAGTCGTTTTAATAGTGAAGCTAATGCTGTATCACTGATAAACGCAACAGGAAAACCAGAGTGTTAGCCTGATGTCCAAAAACAACAACACAGAATGTGATATCAAGCAGCAAACATCTGTTTGTTATCAGTGGATGTGGACCTCGAAAAATCTCTGCCTTAGGGAGGCTAGCACTGGCCCACATTGTCAAGTCGAGCAAATCTGCCAGAAACGCCACCATCGAGGCAATATTTAAAGATCTGGCCAGTGACTCAATCTTGTTCCAACATCATTAGCAATGCATGGTGGGAAATCCTGGCCAACTTTGACCTGAATCCATTGCATATGGATCTGAGCACCATCTCAGGTCCCCTGCAGCTGCACCATTTGATGCAGAGAAAAACTACAGGGAGAAAATGCTCAGAGATGTTTTGTTTTCCTCACTGTTGAATCCAACAGGAGCTTGTGAAATTCTGGGTGCACTTACTGCATTGTGTTCAGCAAAGGGAGCATGTTCCAGTTCAGACACATTTATCACTGAGGAACAGTGAGAGAGGGAAAAAGGATGAATTGAGCCTAGGTAGTATTTCAGACTTTTTGATAGATATATTAACTTTGCTCAGAGTCAACGAACGGAAAATGTACTTTACTTTGAGTTTTCCAGCCTGACGTTAATGTGTTGGCAGTGCTAACTCCACTACAACTAAATACTTATATATGTATAGATACATCACACACATTGTTCTTCTTCTTATTATTTAGTTATGTGTTTTTGTTTGTATGTTTATTAGCAGATGCCCTTAGCTAGGGCAATTTACAGTTGTCACAAAAACTACATTCACACATACATACAGTACATATAAAAATAGATAAATACATACATGCATGCATACATGAATCAGGTCAGTAAATATTCGTTTTTATTTTCAGAAGTGTTTCATTTCTGAAAGGCTGACTATTTAACATGCAATGGCCTTCACAAATTCTACTGCATGGCTTCACTTATTTATTTATTTCTTCTCCCATGTAGCACAAAAGCAGCATCTTATAATATGTTATAATAATCCTGTACAGATAGATCATGTCTGTTTATTTATACAAGCATAGTAAATCCCACAACAACTAGATTGCTAAGCATACAATTTAAATAAAATATTTCACAGCTGTTATGGCTTTCAGTGGTTTCCCAAGTGGGTTTTGTGCTGTGATAGGCATGAAACACACAAGGAAGGAAAATAAGAGAAAGAAAAAAAAAAGCAACCTACTTAAATATTTGGATGCATAATACTATGATATACTGTATCATTGCCTGGCTTTAATTAACAAATTATAGCTTCATCAATAATACCTTACCTTACATCACAATGTCAAGCAAATAAAGTACATGACAAGCTATAGTTAAATAACAAACACAAAAGGCAAGCAAGCTTATTTTATTTTAATTTTTTAGACAGTGGAAACCAGGACAGCATAGTCGAGCATTTACCATTCAGTTATGTTCCCAAAAATAAAAAAATCTAATTATATTTTTCAGCTTGTGCACATCCGTTCTACACTGTGTACAGGGGTGTGTGTGTGTTTGGATTAGGGTGTGTTCTTGATGCGCACCTGGAATGTTTAGGCAATTCCTTTACAACCAACTTAACACCTTGTCTGAGACCATTCCACAGCAAAGTGCGTTGATCGGAAGCCCTGCTGAAGTTAAATATTGTATGTAAGCCAAGAGAGAGTCCTAATTATATGTACTATCACAAGAAACGTGTGTTGTTGTGTTATTGGATGGGGGTCATTGGGGGAGGCAAACCAGTCATTTTCAAGCATCACTGCCTGTAGACAGAACAGCAAGCAGCTGGGACTTTACACCTAATACTCACGGTGCTTTACTGAGCGCTGAGCGCTGCTGTGGGGAGCCCAACACACAGCTGCATTAACCTGCCAGCAGGAAACTCTAATCTAGGACAAATTCAGCTCCACCAAAGTTCACAGATAGGAGAATTCCTGTGTAGACCTGGCACCATTACCTTAGCCATAGTGAGCATAAGGTGAGCGTTTTTCCGGTCTTGTGGCATGCAAAAGCTATAAAAACAAACAACAATGAGCGATTACAGAAGTGCATGACACCGCTAGTGGGTATATGCCTCCTGCCATGAGACTTGTGCGAGGTTCACAATAGCCAGGGGCTACCAAATATCACCTGCCTTCTGAACTTAAGTTTCATCTTGGCAACCGCCATTGCAATCCTGGCTGCGTTAATCAGCTTCTTTTTGGATTGTGTTTCAGGGAACTAGTTTCAGGGGGGAGGAGAAGTCAACCACAAAAAAGAAAAAAAAGGTATGTGCTGCAAGTATGTTCTTTGTCCAATTTTTTCAATATATTTAACATATTAATGACAATGCTGAATTTTGTCTTGTGCCGTTTGTTTGCTCTATCCTCAGTCACATTTCTTTCCTTACTACTTTTTATATTCTCACTTTCAGGGACACTGGGAAGCAAGATTAAACTCATTTAAAAATATATATATTATTATTTTACCCTGAGGTTTCTCAAAATGTAGATTCCTGTATTTTCATCCACCTCACTTTTCTTCATCATGTATTGTTTCTGTATGTAAACAATACAATACAATAAGATCTGGATGGAATCCTTCCCATCATACTCAGTTCATTAAAATAGTGACGTTTTAAATCATGTCACCTTTTCCATGTGAAATTAAATTTGCAGAAACAAATCAAACCAGCCCTGTAAATGGCTCTTTTTATTATAAAGTCATGTGCTGGTACCTATCACATGACTACGGTATTCTTCTTAGCTGTACTCAGAAGAAAAAGTGATTAATTTATAGGCTGAAACCCATTGGCACCCCTTCCCACCTCCTGTCGGTGGCTTATATTTCATTTGGGTTAATTATTCTATCTCCAAACTTTTCTTAAATGCCTTCATTTAAGGATTGATGGTTCTTTTTGCTTGGATGAGTTGCAAAATGAATGATCTCCTCATCATGCCCACGCTTGCTCTGCGACAAGAATTAGAGTCACTTGACAATTACCCAGAAGTAACGATTTCACCTCCTATAAAATCTAAACTGAACAGTTGAATGTGAGTCTCTTCGACATGTCCCCACATATCGAGGAGAACTGATCTAGGCATAGTGTTTTGTCCACCCATCCAAAAGAAAAACTGAATTAGAAAGAGCCACCATCCAAATAATAAAACACAAAACATAACACAAAAAAGGAAACAGACAATTACATTATTATTAATAATACATAATTATATTTCATGGGGGGAAAGGAGAGAACACCCCCAATGGATCAATACCTACTGTTTTTAAAAAGTATAAGGTTGTCATAAAGTAAATACAATTAAATACATTAACCACACAAAGTTGTAGGCCCATCTTCAAAATAATGGCAGTGCTTTATTTTGATTGGCATATATAAGTCTTTAAATATGCATCTGATGATCTCCAAAACCCACATTCTCTCACGTGTATAAAAGTCAATAACTGCCGTATCTAATTCATGTTACCCAGATACAATGAGTTTATGAAGGAAAGAGAAATTATACTGATGACAGACATGCATTTTATTGGGAAAACAATTAGTACCCTAAATATATATCATCTGATATTTTATTGATATTTTACTGAATGTTAGTCAGTGAATTAATTAAATATATATCTCCTTATATATGTGTCGTCAGAATCCTTTATTAGCTCATATTAGTCAATCAGGTTTATAGATCTTAAAAACAGTTTCTGGAGATACTGGTATTTCATTTAACAGATGGTATTTTCCAAGAATATTTTATTGATTGTGTCAGTTAAACAAACAAAATCCTGCATAGGGCCCTCAACCTCCCCTCCAACTACACACCCTTCCTTCTCTCATTAACTGGTAATTTCACTGTATATTTCTTAACTACGTCGCTTTTATTTCAGAGACTCCAGTTTAGGGCAGTATTTGATCCTCCTGCTCTTGGTGATGGGCGATTTGATTTATTGAACAAAACAGTGACTTTCATTTATGGACAGATTATTTTTCCATCCACGTGGAGGGTTTGTCACATTCAAAAGCAGGGCTGATGCAATGAGAATCATGCAAATACTCTCGCTTGCTGACAGAAATATTACCAAAGATCTGCCTTTTCTTACCATGGTCTTCTTGTTTGAACTGCCACCTTATAAATCAAGTTGCCTAATGAATCTTATTGACCAACTGAACAGGACACAACTGACAGATAGTTGTATATCAAGTATATACTGTACATATATGTATATACAGTGGAGTCCCCAGCTGTACGCCAAGTACGCACTGTGCGTACCATAGCAACATCAGAATTTGTATATAAACTGCAATTGTAACTGTGTAAATAAAGTATCAAATGCACTGTTTCTGTTGCTGTACTAACACTAGTTATCATGTGATCTGACGTGGGCAGGTTTATTTTTTGATTTCGGAGCAGGATTGGTGGATCAACGTTTTTTCCTTTTCCCGCCACAATCACAGTGTTCTTATTATGACTGATCAAATGCACTGGCCTAATAGCCTAAATGAAACATGCTGATGAAAAGAAAGCGATTGTGTATAGCTGGATTTTTCAGTTCAAGAAAATGTAAGGATCAAAAATAATAATAATGGGAAACGTAGAGCTAATCATGCCAGCCGCCGAAGGGGAGTTAGCAGCTAGCCTTACTGAGCACTGAGCTTGACCACCACGATGTCCCAGCATGAGTGAGCCCTACAGGAGCCCCAGAGGAGGACGGGGAGCCAGGAGAGGGTACAACAAGTACAACAGATCAAACACAGCAAATACTGGACGTCACAGACATTGGCTTGGTCACTGCAGAGGTACTCAAAACTGAGCCCAAAGGGATTGATTGTCTTTATAGTCCTGTGTTCTGTTGCATATGTTGTGATGTGTATGGCTAAAGCACGAAATTGCCGATGAACGTTTTGATAGGCTATTATTGTTAGTGATGCTGCAAACTGGCTATGGAAGGCATTTCTGTGCATCTATGAATGGATCATGACCAGCGGCGTAGTAAAGGAGGGAAAGGTGATGACAATTCAGGGGGCCCTGAGATGGAAGGGCCCTGCACATCTTGTGGGTGGGGCCCATGCAGCAGGGACATGCCTATGTGTCGCAATCTCCCTTCCTCCTATCCATGCCGCAATCCCCAACTTGGTATCCTACCCAGACCGCACTTCACCAGCCCCCTCCCTTCCCCTGGTGCCCCTGTGTGTATATATATATATATATATATATATATATATATATATGTATATATGTTACAGGAAATGTGGGAAAACAGGAAATGTATGCATTTCCCATTTTCACACATTTCCCGTAAAATATATATATATATATATATATATATATATATATATATTATTAAGTTAACCTATCTATCTATCTATGTATCTATACAGCATGTTCATTGCATTCTTTCTGTTCTCTTTGGTGGACTCATACAAAGAACATGTAAAACTCTCTTCAGGTTTTTCCAGATTGATTTAATAGCTCAACAGAATTGGGTGAAACGTTTTAGCAGATTATAATCTGTTTAGTTCATATACTATAATAAACTGTCAGAAATGTCAGAACATTCTTCCCTTGGGGGCCTGTTTCAGGAGGATCATGGTATTGTCAAGCGGTGTTAAATGCCCTTTGAAATGAATGTCGTCACTATTTGTGTGGCATTTATTAATTTAAAAAAAGCTCACATGCATACCGACTAAATCAAGAGCTGTTTAACTTTGACTTTGAAACTAAACATGTGGTGGATTATAATACCTTATAACAATTCTCCTGTGCACAAATGGGATAAAGAATGCGTTCAGTTTCTAATTTTGTAACTACCTGAGAACATTTGCACAAATCCGATGCTTTGCTTATTGATTTAAAGATGACAGTTCACAGATGCACACATCAAACAATGATATGGAAAAATTGTGACCATCCCTTTTTCTTATTATGTTCAATGTATACTTGCATACATACATGCATAAGGTTGATCATTTGTTATAGGATTTATTTTAAATGTATATATATAGTTGGAAAGTTAAAAATGGCTACAAGCAGGCTGTCCTGAACAAAATGTCTTGAGTTGAAAATCTGAAATGCACATCTGTGAACTTCAATTCTGCACTGTCCCATCAAGCACAGCAAATTACAATGTTTGAATTTAACAGCATGAGTGTTCAATTTAACACTTTTGAAGTGTATATATGGAAACCACCACAAAAGTGTTAAATCAACACTTTAAAAAGTCTCTGAGTTAATTTTTAACACTTCGAGTGTTCAACATAAACACCACATCAGTGCTAATAGCACTGTGCTCAGTGTTGAAACAGCATTTTCCCAACACTAGGTAGAGTCTAAAATGTACTCTGTACCAGTGTAAGCAACACTACACAGCAAAATATCATTAGCAAATATAACACTGTAGGTGTTAAAATCAACCCTTTCAAAGTGTACATGCACAACCAAACAAAAAGTTTTAAATCAACACTCATGCATTGTTGGTTTCCCAACACTTCTAGCAGTCCTTTATATATACATACAAACACATATATACATCTAAAAATGTATTGTAATTTCATTGGTTTTATATTTAAATACCCAGACCCATATACAGGTCATGCTCAAAAGCACCACCACAAGCAGAGAAATAGACAAAAGCCAAAAAATATAAATAATGTGGTAGGTGACATGACTTCAATTTAGGGTAGAAAAACACACATAAATATATTGGGGGTAAAGACACATTTTACACTCAAACAATAATTGATTTACAATAATTAATATTTACACAATAATTAAGTGCTTATATTAAAAATAACACAATAAAACATCAATTATTCTGGAAACTACCACAATGCATTGTGGGAAAGTTTAGTTATTTGGTTTTACACCAGTACAGTGTTAATTCAACACTCTTTATTTTGACACCCAATATTAAAACTGACTCTCAAGATGGTTTAACTCTCAGAGTGTTAATTTCGCCCAATGAGTGTTGAAACAACACTGATTTTAACACTGTAATTTTAACATTATAGATTTTGATGATTTTGATTTATAAAAAAAATCGGGCCTTTTAAGCAATGAAGAGAATGTTAACAATACCTGAGTAATACAATTTCGGTTACAAAAGGAATGAAGCTGGGAATTTGTAGGGTTCCATCCAGATAGGAGTGTGTGATTGTCACAAAACCGCAACCAAGCTTCTCCTTGTGAATTCACATACTGTACATTTCAATGCTGAGCTTCTGTTGTGAAAGCATCCCCAGATCAAAATCAATAATATTAAAATGAATTGTGTATATATAAACACAGATGACCAATGTATGTTATTTTGTGGTGTTCTTCTAATACTATAATATCTTGAGAAAATTGAAACTGTCTCTGTTTGCTTTATATAAGTTTTCTGGTAGACTGACTGTAAATAAGCATAATGATTTGATGAAACTGGTTGAAAAAGTGTCTTTAAGTAAAATAAGATTCTAAAAGAAACATTCCTGGTTGAGCTGATTGAAGGCTAAGAGTCTTGGGTTTTCAGAAATATGTTCTGCACCTCTTTCTGTGTAGAAAAAGATCTTATTGTTTTGTACAGCAGTGAATGCTTTCACCTGCGACCCCTGAGGCTGCAAACTAACACACAGCCTGTGTCAGTTAGACTCACTCCACAGCGTCTCACTACAATGAAATCATATTAGGTCGTCTATAAATTCCCAAACATATATTAGACAAGCCGTGAGTGAGCTTAAAATCGCAATTATAACAAAACACATTCATAGCAGAGTGGAGTTCATGTGAAGCTGCATTTGTTGATCTTTCAGAAGCAACAACCAAAAAAAAGAAATGGCAGAGAAGAGAAAAAAAAAGCCAAATCTGTATTTACAGCCAGACAGATATCCTTGACTTGACAGGTATACAGTCATTATCTGCTTGTCATATGTCCCCTGCAGCAGCTGAGGAGGAAAAATCTTGTGTTCTCGTGTATTATGGCAACCCTATTAGCTTACCTGTTTTGAATTCAAAGGTGATCCTAAACCTAAAGACGTCAAGAGGACAAAACAAGGTGTCATATTTTTGAATCTGTCAGCAGCCCTAAAATCTAACATATACAGTGCTTGGGGAAGGCCTGACAAATTCTCTTTGGGGTTAAAGGAGGCTGCATTATAAAATCTTCCCTGAAATGAAATCTCCACCAGCATAAATGATGATAAATTGGTGTGAGATTGTTGAGCCACAATTAAGAGAAACACGAACTGCTGCTAAAAGAGCAAGCAAGGCGCACGTCTTTCACTGGAAGTGCCATGTTTCTGTGACTCATGCTTCTGTGAAACCATGAGTCGGTATGAATCGTGGGAGAAGATCAGGCAGTACTGGTTGCTATACAAAAGGTGAGTATGCTGTTTTTGAATCTGTGAGGAGATTTATTGCTTTGAAGCCTAGGGGTGGGGAGGGTCGGGGTCAGGGAGTGAGGTGGGAGGTAAATTGGGTTCAAATCCCATCTGTTTATGTATTCAATTATTTACTTATGAGAAGAAAATAAATTAATTCTCAATTATGAAGCATGATTTAATTCGGAGAGTAATTCTCTGCTGTTATTGTAGTCCAGAATCAAAACCACTGGCTGTTGGAAATGCATCTCACATAATAATGAGAAGCTGGGGGTCAGATATGTATATCTGTATATAAGCCATAGACTTATTAGTATGGCATGTCACTGATCTCTTTCCCTTTTACACTTCCTGGCAATCTGCCATGACAAGAGCTTTTCGGAAAATATTTGCTCGGAGAGGCTAGTTGATATGGCAAGCAACAACAAAATCATGCATTGCACAAGTTAATGCCTAAAAAAAGAGAGAGATTATGAGTTCTTTACCCTCATGCAGTTAATTTGGATTTAAAAACTTCATGAACTATGACTTTCTTGGCTTGTTTAATGGTTTTGGGCACCATAATAATGCATGGTCAGGACCGACCCACACACAGATTCCCCCACATGAGGTCTGTGAAACACTGACAACATGCATTACATATTTGGAAAGTTAAGGGAAACCACCACTGCTATGAATTTGACTTTGTAGCAGAAATGTCAGTTGCTGAGATTTCACTCATTCTGAAAGCAGACAAAGCACCACCTGTGGTCCAATTTACAGATCATATAAGCTGCAGTTCTTGTATTTATTTATTTATTTTTACATTGCAAACATTCGGCTTTTCACAGTTGTTTATGTTGCCTCGGCTTAATGTGTCCAATGACAGCTCGGGTAAGCAAACACGGGTGTCCGCTAACCCCAGCCACGAGAGCCGTCTTTGGTTTTGTACATACATAAGAAAATATTTTAAGAAGCCTAACGTAGTGCAGGTTGAGAAGCTTCAGTTCAAGCAATCCCTCACTTTGTCCTGCAGTTCGTACTGTCAATGCTCACACTGTAATGACAGGACAAGATTCTCTGTAAGGTTGCACACAATGTCATGAATGGAAGTATTATGCTCCAAACGCATTGGGAGAACAGACAGAATATGAAGCACAACCGTTAATAATGTATTTCGTCGGTTGTAAACCCACCCTCGGCCCTTAAGGAACCCTTTCGATAAATGGCTGGAGGTATACTTTGACATTCCTCCCGAGAAAAAGTTCCCAGTTTAGAGAGAGGAGTTGAACTCTGCGGTCTCGTTCTTATTCATCATTCCAGCTTGTCTCACATGGGTTTCTGTGGGATTGATGTGAAAACTCGGAGCAGGTCATGGAAGGCTTTTTGTGCAGTTCTCCTTGAACCACTGTTCTACACCTCCAACAGTGCAGGAAGGTGCACAATCTTGATAGTCAACACACCGACCCTCACCTTAAAATCCCATAAGCGGTGACGCAGCAACACAAGTATCCAAAATATTTCTGTAGATCTTCATGGTGACCCTCAGTAAAATAAACCTTGAAAGGGCACATGACCATAAAGCATCACTGATGGATGGAAAATTGTCCCATTACTTTTGGTAATAAGGTGTGTATGTTCTTGTTCTTGTGTAGTGGGTTCAAATGTGTTATAAACAGTTAATTGTTTATCAGTTACCACTGGAGTAATTGTAAAAGCTATGTTTAAACTTTATACTACAGGGAAAAATGTCCCTGCCTGATTAAAGTTAATCTGCATAGCCAGGTGCCTACAATTGGCCCCATATCTCTTAAAAAGAAAATGTAAAAAACACTTGGAAAACTGTGTTTTACTTTTCAAAAAGCGATGTTCAGATTTAATATTCATCAATCCTAACATTGAGCCAAACAAGCCTGTGTTAATAATAATAATAATAATAATAATAATAATAATAATAATAATAATAATAATAATAATAATAATAACAATAAAGCACAGTCATTATTCACTACAAATATCTTTTGACATAAATGACGTATTTAAGTATTCTAATTTACTGGCATTTTCTTTTGTCTTCAGTTATGCATCAATTAAAGCATATTCATTATGTACATAAATTACACTATAAAAAACACTGTCATGTTGAAAAATGTATTTGATCTCCAATTTCACAAATATAAATTGTTTTTCTTTTTTTTTTTTTAGATTAATGTTAGAAGTCAAATCATTTTAAACCAGTCAGGGTCATTAATTTCTGCAGTCGTTTGGGAGTAACAAATACAATCACAAAATGTGTAACATCTAGCTCTGGTGTTGCCCAAATTATATAATTATGCTCATCCATATATGTTTTATAATTGGCCCCAGACACACACTGGGAGTTCAGTACCACACTGTTTGTGAAAAGAACATCTTACATTTTTTCACTTTCTTATATTTACTATGTGTTCAGTCAATTAAAGTCAAGCACAAACATTTTAAGTTAGCAAGTAAAATTACAAATAATAAAAAGATGTTACTAAGAGGAAGACTCTTCTTACAGCGTCCTTCAACAAATAAGCTCTAAATATCTTTAACTGAAATGTTTTTCGTTTTTTTCCATCAAATTTGATGTAACTATGCTGTACAAAATGCAGTCAGAGTGTTTAAAGTAAGACCACAAACAAATCAGACTTTTTCCCATTTACTTCATGTGCAGAAGATTAGATATTTTGTGATAAAATCACTAACCTACTAAGCCTGATTGTGAATTACACGTTGACCTTAAGCTTTTCCTCTGACAGGAAACAATTCAGGTCAGTGAGCTGTGTCTCATTAGGCCACTGCTGAAGATGTCTTGTAGCAGAGTGACCACATGGTGTGTGTTGTGGGAGACAGACAGGTGTCTTGCTCCAGAGTCTGCTGCCGAAAACTCACATGGAAAAACAGGCAGCTGGCTAGGACTTCAGCCCAGCTGGAACAAAGAAGCAACCAGCCAAGTGGGGGAGGAAATGATGTATGAATGTTGGGAATTAAGGCACACTGTACAAAAAAAAATAGAACAGGTTGTTTCTAATATGTAATCTTCATTTTTCAAGTACAGACAGGGGGATGAATTATTAGTGTGTTTCTTCCTTATCACCTCCATCTCAGATGAACACATGGAATCCACAGATATTCACCTTTTGGTAGAATTCTTGAACATCTACCAATACATGTCAGGAATCCATCATTATGTTTGACTGAAAGAGATTCCAGTTTGACATATTCAAAGATGTTATCTTATTTATGACAGTATCACAATACACGAAATCGGTTGTAGATCCATCTTTTGTCTTAATCACAATCCAGTCGATAGAAGAAATATAGATAGTCCAGCTAATCCCAGAGCTGTTCTGTGGTTACCATTTTTGTGCGCAGTAATGTTCAAAAAGTGACTGGTCTTTTAAAAAGTGACTACAGAAGGCTCTGCAATTTTCTGAACTATAGAGGTAGACCACTTCCATTTTTAACAAACAACAAGAAATATTTTAAGTTATGTGTACATTAATAATAATAATAGTAATAATGACCATCATCATCATCATCATCATCATGATCGTTACTACTATACCACCGCACGTTTATTGTGCAAAACACGCAGCTAATTGTTCCTTTTTAAATGATGCTCTTGCAAGGGAGCAGGTAAGTGTGTGTACCTGGGAGACTTCACACTGCCTCGCTGTTTTCCAAGCAGGCTATTCTGTACTTGGCCATCTCTACGAGAGGCTGACGCTTGGCTACCGTGCCGCCTCACCCGGGCAGCAGCAGCCCTCCTGGGGTCCCCCGACTGCGGCTGCGTGTCGTCTGCGGGGCGCACAGTCTGCTCCCCGGCGAGAACAAGCTTTTCCTCCCCCCCCCCCCCCCCCCCCCCCCCCCCCCCCCCCCCCCCCCCACTTTGCAAGCCTGGCCCTGTAACAGATGCAGCTTTTCCCAGCTCCGCTTCAACTGGGAGAGGCGCTCCGCGAACCGGGAGCGGAATAAATCAAACGCAACTCGCTGTCATTTCTCTGCCATCCCCTTGGTGCCACACTGACTCGAGCTGAGCTGCCATAGTTTTTAAATGAAGGCAGAAGAAGAGGAGGAGGGAGGGAGGAAACTGGCAACCGCAGCACTGGCTAATTTTTAGATAATACCTCGGTGGCTTCGGCGCCAGCATCTGGGCATCGTGCGGGCAACGGGCTAAACGGGAGCGGCGATCCGGGCAAAGACAGCACCTTCATGGGTGCAGGGGTGCAGGGGGGCAGGGGGGCAGGGGGGCACGGTGTGTGTGTGTGTGTGTGTGTGTGTGTGTGGTGGTGGGGGACGTAAAGCAACGTGTTAACAGTGCCAAGTAATATGCTTGGTTAAAAATGTAATCACCTGCAAGTGCAATGCAATCATGTCGTAATTAGCGTAGCAATTAACACCTCCCCTTCTCATAGCCCGCACATCGCAGGAACAAGTGCGTGTTTTCAGACGCCTGTGCCGCTGACTGTGTTGGCCTTTTTGCGCAATATTCTGTTCTCCGTGCAGAGCTGAGTTTGATTTCTGTTACACAACAAGTCCAAGCACGACACGACCCGTTTCAAGAGCCACTCACACTCACACACGACAGCATTGTGTGTAGAGACTGAGAGGATGCATGGTGGTTGAAGCACACAAGTAGCTGGAGCTGCATTGTTGTTTGCTTTGACAGGTAGATATGCAACAGTTCGTAGAAACATAAGTATCAATTGTATTTAAGCTTACTTTTACTGTCATTCGGGTTTAGAGATTGGAGGAGTCAACTTCTGGATACACACTTACATCTTAACGTATTTACAGACTTTAATTTTGTTTTTAACATTCAAAATCATTGTGGTGCATTTATATATGTATTATTAATAATAATGTTGATAGTAAAGAAATACATATTACATTGAAAAATAAATATTTCAGATGCCTGTTATGACTTGTTGATCTGTTGTCAAGGTATTGTCATAAATAATATGAATATGAATATGAATCCCTGGTTAGTTTGTACATCAATTTTGGATACATTTAACTTTACTGATAAATTAGCACTTTAATAGAGTCAGATAAAAGCATGTGCTATGTGTGTTAAATACAGGCAACTTTATTTGCTTTAATTGTTAACAAGATTATCACTGTTGCATTAGAAGTCATTTGAGCAGTTGAAATACATCCAAGGGCTCAAATTAATTTGTGTTTTATACAATACTTAATAGTGTTTACTGCTGCAATGTAGCATTATTCATTCTTACTGTATCTAATGATTTGTATTCTCTGTGGAACTACTGTATTATTACAATAAGGATGACTGATTTTAGTAAGTAGTTTGCGATCAGTGCAGTAATGTATACAGAACAGTGCTTAAGCTGATTTCAGAAAAGACAAATGGTTAGTCTAAGCAATCAACCTATTTATTTATTTATTTATTTATTTATTTATTTATTTATTTATTTGATGTGATTGTTTTTAGCCATCTTTCATTTGAAAGCTACAGTAAAATTAAGTGTTTAAATAAATGCTTCACTAATCACATTTTACAAAATAAAAAAACAGAAATACATTAGGCAGAAAATAAGTATTGTAGTGGAGGGAGCATTCCTAATTAGGAACAAGTCCAAGAGAAACCATTACATAAAGTAATGAATTGTATTCCATCCAACAATGTTTGGTTATGATTCCATAAATTGTTGGCAATTATGATGAATTGTATGTATGTATATATATGACTCTTATAATACAAATTTTGCATTCAGGAATACATGTAAATGTGTATATAATCAACTGTATGTTGCATGTAGAATGTGTTAACTGATACGGATTATGGGTAATGGCCTTTTGATTGGCATATGTGGTAATTGATTAATGACCCGAGAAAATAATTGATTGCAATATTTTGACAGATTGACAATCTTATCTTAAAATGTACACTCTGCATTGTCAGAAATTGAATTTTTCCGTAATGGTAGAACACTGAAACACAAAGACAGTCTATTTCATTTATGCGTCAAGCAATTTTGTTGAAATTATCTGCCAGCCTCACAGACGATTACTATTGATCAGTCAGCCTACCCAGGGTTATGTATTGCATTCTCTCTGAAGGAAGATAGGGGTACGGCTATGCTTCACTGTCTGCTGCACATGTGTTATCTCTCTGGGGAAGAACAAAAAAATACTCTAAGCACCGTTTTGAAATGTTGTCAAAGATTACTTTATGGAATCAAATGAGAGATTGTGCGATTCCTAATGTTCCACTGGGCATGCTTTAATATCATTATGAAGATTGCTTTAGCATTTCTTTCTATTGTTTCCCTGTTTTGGTTTGGTTTTGTCCTGGCCCTGATTCGTGGTTTTCACACTGATCTCAAATCAAGACAAATGCACAAGTGAAGTTTCTGTTCAGATGCAATAAATGTATGGTGATGATATCAGCATTTTTGTTTTCTGCAGCTTGGATTTAGATTACATACCCTGATGTCAGAACACAGTAAGCATTAATAGGTATGTGTTATCAACCTCTCATATCAATAACAACAAAGACTTGTGAGCTGCTGGGCACACATTATTTAATTCATCCAAAGTAGCCACATGGTGGCAGCTTCAGAAAACCTCTGGTTACCAGGGCATAACAAGTCACAGGAAGCCAGTGACTCTGAGAATCGATGCATTCATGTGCAGATTCCTTATGGGCATTGCATGTTGTACGGTGATGCAGCCTTCTGTCATTGATTCAATTTAAATACAATGCAGGGACTTTAAGGATAATTTTACTTATTGTGATTATTAATAATAAAACAATAACTACAACTACAGCAACAGCAAAATAATAATGATAATAATATTAAAATTATAAGACTTTTTTGTAGGATTTGTTTTGGATAGATATATTTTATTTCCTTGTAATGAGAGCATATGTGGAAGTCTCAGAACTCTAAGGGGGATCTAATATGGTCTAAGATTAAAGTAAGATTTATTTATTTTTTAATAAAATAAATATATTATTTTAACACTTACTGAAGGTTAAATGCATGTTGTATGTACATCAGTTGCATGTTGTATGCACGTCTTTACATATGTTTTATTTTTCTCTTTTAACTTACAACTGTACATATGTTGATATCTTTTCAGGTATTAATTCCTGCAACAAACTGCAATCATGAACTGAGACAAAGCATCAAGTTAAAAGGTATGACCATTGAATGAATGCCTCTAATGTATACTCTGTAGATGTTTAAGATATGACACCCACAATATTGCAGATGATTCTTTTGCAAAAGCACATTCTTACTGCTGCTGAAGAAATCCTCTCCCACAGTGCCAGAGGGTATGTGTTCTAAATAAACACAGTCAAAACGTTATGACTTCCTAAACTTGGGGTTCAGTGTGTTCAAGTTATGCCTTTGATAAGATTACATGCTCCGCTATCAAGAAAACAAATAGATGAAAATAGTAGTGTTGTTTTGAATGTATTATTTAATCCCCAGATGGTCGCATACCAATGCAGACACTGCATCTTCTGCATCTCTTTGCAGGAGGAATAAAAAAAAAAAAAAAAAAAAATGAGTAAACGTGTTTGTACTTAAACAGCAAAGCCAATTGAAATATGTGCTTTAAGAGCCTGGAAGCAACAATATTGTCAGATTATGCTGTGAAGCACTTTGACTCATGAGCAGACCGCAGATTTGCACACTTCTGTTGCAAAAAGATTAACCCCCATGCTTTTTTGACGGTTTCTGTTTTGTTTCTTGAGATCAGAACTAACTGCTAACGGCAATGCATAGATTGTTAAGCAGGTTAAGCTATTGGGCGACTTCCTCTTTTAAGGAAAGTGGAGTCAAACTTTACTGTCACGTGGACAATGTTTCATATATATGGGTCATTAGAAGGAACAAATACATTTCAGGCAAACTCTCCATATCGCTTTGGAGGACTGTGCCACTTGTCATCTTGCCAGTGTAAATATTTCCGCTGTGAACTCGCATAACATCTCCTGCAGATGTACAATTTAAAAAGCTCTGTGTTTTTTCTGTGTCTTGTGTTCAGGTATTCAGTTTAATTTCTATTTATGGTTTGCCTCAAAGTTCTCCTAATTTGTTTAGCTACTTAGAATAAACTAGAATTTCAAAGAAAACATCTCCCTTTTATTACCATGGATAAAAAAAACTATTATCACACAGTGTTGGCAATGTTAAATGAAAACAGTGATCATTTCAAGGGGTGAACATGAAATCTTTGAGCTCTTTATTATGTACCTTTTTTTATAATATAATCTACCTCTTTAACGACAATGTTTTTACTGGCATGGTATTACATTTAGAACACTTTCACCTGGGACCAATTTTTCTTTAATTTGGAGCAAATTTGCACAAGGGAAATTACACTTTTTCGTTATGACTTCCGCTCAAGAGACTTGCCTACTAGCAATTAAGTTTACTAACATCTCTGCCAAATTAGGCTTGAGGAATGGTGATACAGAATGCAAAAGCAGTGGTATCCTTTTGTAAATAAAAACACAGCAGAAAACAAAACAAACCGTGGTGTTAATATGCGCGCCCGTGCCCACATGCTTTAAATGAATAACAGAAATTCTAAAGAATCATTTCCCAGTCCGTTTCATTTTAACCCAGTTTCAAATCTATGAGATTATATCAGATTTTGATTATTTTATAGGTGATCAGTGATTGACTAATGAAAATAAAATACAAAAGCATTCTCTGATGAGTTCAACCTTTCACATAATAACCATCTATACCCGAGAAATATGTGCTGGCTGTCACAGTGTATTGAGAACTTGCAAAACGTGAAATGAAGTGGCACATGATTCAAACTTTTCCAATTTAGCTTGGACATTTGTCACCCTGATTTGCATAGGTAATTGAATGTTTTCAAGTGTGGCAGTGCATTTGACAACATTTTAATAGTTGGTGCTTGCAAAGTATTGTCACTGGAAACTTCCAAAGAAAAATATGTATCTTGTAATATATGGCCTGACCTTTACATGATGAAACAAATACCATGGCAGGAATTGATGTTAATTAGAAATGAGTGCAGTGCAGTTTGTGACTTAAAGCAGACATAGGCAGACAACATTAATCAGACTTACCCCGTTTTCCAATGCCTCCAATTCCCCTCTATGACTCTGTTTTTTCCAGAAAAGGATAGGTGAGTGTTAACTTGTCGTACAACAAATGGTTTTCTACTAAGTTAATCTGAAGTCTCAAGAAGAACTAAGAAACACAGATGGACATTCTGACACTGCTAGGCTACCTTGGAAAAGTATGATCAAAATATGAGAATGCCTTACAAGAATGTTATATACAAATAAATAAACAGGAACAACATGAGCTGGGATATGCAAAAATAATTTTTAATGTGAATTACAAAGAATATTATATCAGCATAATGTCTGCATAAAATGTAATATTTGACAAAAATAGGAAAGTCATACATAATGGGAAAGTACAATTCCTACGTACAATCAGCACTGTCCACAGATAATACTAACACAAAAACTGCTTTTTTTGCTTTTTATCTGATTGGCCTTTTACTGATGTAAATATATGTACATAGGCAACAGACAGTCAATTTAAAATCAACGCCCTTATGGGCTCAGGGATCATTGATACTGGTATCTGCCCTTACTGTAAAAATGCTGTTGATTAAATGTTTTCATTCAGAGGGTTATTTTCCAATGGAAATGTGAAATATAATTTGTAAAGTATAGACCCATATGTGTAAGATTGTACTGATATATGTGTGTGTGTGTGTGAGAGAGAGAGAGAGAGAGAGAGAGAGAGAGAGAGAGAGAGAGAGGGAAAGAATTAGAAAAATCGATTAAACTGTATTTAGGATGATATTGTACTACATAACACGTGTGTGTTATATATCAAGTTTAGCAGGATACAGAAATCTAATTAATCACAGACTTTGTTGAGGGATGGCTTTCACAGCCAATTCAGTATTGTTTGTATGTATGAAACACTGAAATTAAGAGTGGAGATTCATTTTCTATGCCTCTTGTATCCTTTTTATGTTCACAGTGCACTTAAGTTTAGTTATACTGAAGGTCATATTTACTGCTTGCTTTGCTTTCATCTTTAAGGGAAAATGCACTACTGAAGCTACAAAGTTAGGACACACTTAACAACTGTTATATTAAAATAAATAGCTATTAGTTTACTAATTGTTTTGTAACACGTCTTGGTCTTGTACACTATGAAATCCCTATAAAAGACTCTACCAAAAGCTTCATAAACATGGAGTTTAAAATAAAACCAAAAAGATCAACTCAGAAACTCGATTCAGTGACCCCACAACTGCTGCAGTACACAAATTAAATTAATACACTTGCCAGTAACTGTCATTTAAAGATATTTGACCTTTTTTATTTTACATGCTTGACATGGACTAAACCGTTGGTTATTCTCATTGTTCTTGTTTTCTGCACCTACACTCCAATAATCCCCCCCAAAGACTATATTTTAAAGGTGTTATACATGCTCTAAAAGGCAACTTCCCAGTACCTCACATGCAGGAGTTTAAAAAAAATTAGAAAGAAAAAGTGAACACATTTATTTAGAACCTCTTTCTTTATTGCCTCATTCTTTTTTCTTCTCTTTTTTCATGGTGGTGAATGGTAATTAGAGTCAATAATCTTTTGCTGAGAGAGCACCTTGTCCTCTCAGCGTTTATAACATCATCAAAGATCTGCCTTTAGGCTTTGCCTTGTTAATAATTTAAGGTGTGCACTGCCTAGTTATAGCAGGAAGCCTACTTATTGAGTTTGTAAACCAGCTGATGATTTATGGGAACACCTTGCGTGAGTCATGCTCATTAAATAAAATACTTCAGTTTAATCAAGAACATGGAGGTAAACAGCTCTCACTTTTACAGGGTGACCATGAGGGTGGAAAATCATTGTGCAACAGAATAGCACCAATGCTCTGCTTACATTTTTCAAGGTACTTGGTAAGTACTAAGCAGGAAGATGAAAGAATGATAATAACAGGCTGTCTGTAAGCCCTGTCCACTGGCAGGGGTTTACCTGCCTAGAAAAACACCAGAGTTGTTTCATCATTGCATTTACAGTATAATGATCAGAGTGACGGATGAATTAAAACAAACTCATTACAAAGGGAGAAATCTATGCGTTTGACCAGTTTCACAAAGCATAACAATGCAGTATTGTATATTGTTGCTATGCAAAAATATTGCATAACAGCATAGATTTCTATAAATGATGAGAATGCATTTGTTTCTTATCATGATAAAAGATGTGAAGTGCAGTATAACGTAAAGAAAAAATAAATACATTACATTAACAGTTAATGCTAGAACAAATATTTGCATTTAAAAGATGACCCAAGGATAGTTATTCTGTCTAGGCATCTCACTGGCGAGGACTGAAGATCTTGGGAATATATTTACGTTCCCATTGCTTCAGGAATGACTGTGTTTGAATACTATCACATGTCATAAACACATTTCATAACTCATATCTTTAAAGTGGTCTCCCTCACCCTCACAGTATGTGAAGGGAAGGGTCGTGCCTTTTTGGGGAAAAATTACATTATTCTGTTTCTACTTTGTGGGCAGATAACATACTTAAAGTTGAATGTACTATCTGTTCAGATCCTAGAAACCAAAATAAGAATTATCCCCATGAATAAATTGCTTGGCTGTTTTCCAAATGTAGTTGTTTGCCTTCAGTTCAACGCCTGCTCAGACAAAAATTATTCCACTGTTATAATTATTATTATTATTTTATTATATTGCACCTAGCATTTTACTTGTAAGTATTGGTATCATAAATATATATTGGTCAATATTGGTTAAGCTAATTAATTCAGTTTTCAATTTGTATATATTACGATAAAAACTTAATAGAAGATTTTGCATGTAGTTAATTTTAATTCATGGGAAATATTTCATGATCTGAGAGAAACTAACTTGACATTAACATCCTCTCATCCATTTTAGTGTGTATTTTACATTGTAAATAAACTATAACATCAAAGAGTTGCTAAAACATGTACATTGAACTTGCATGCTGTGTTTTGCATTCGCAGAGTAGATTTAGTGAGTTTTTAGAATAATTGGCATACTTTCCTAAACACTTCCTTGCTATAGTAAACATTTCATTATCTGTCGCGTAATCTCTGGGAGACTTCAGGTATTATATAGGTCTTGTGGATTTATTGTGTAATTGTGTCACTGTGTTTACTTTTAAAGTGCACAGCATAACTGAAAACAGATGATGGCTCATAGTTAAATGGACAGCCAGTATGCCTCTGAGGTTGTGTTGTGTGCTGAGGGGCATCATTGGCTGCTTCAGCTGAGTGCCTTTTTTTTTGTTCCCACATTCAAATACGTGTTCTTTAATTGCAGCTTCAAAAAGGAGAGTTAACACTTCAAAAAGTGAGAATAGAAATGACTCAGCAAGGGGTAAGAATGGGTTTACTTAATGCCTGTAGATTCCCAAGGTAAATCAGAGACAACAAGGTTAATCATGAGCATCAATGAAGGCTAATGACTGCAGCTGAATTGCACCAAATCATTTCCTATTAAGTAGCAACAATATTCATTCCAGGTTATGCGGAATCAAAGTGTCATTCTCTCTGGTATGCTAGAATTGCACAGAGCCAAATTAACTTCATAATATTTCTGAAACTAATTACAACAAGTCCTTGTTACCCATTTCTTAGGCAAAGCTTGTGATTAAAACAAAGTTTCAGACAAGTTTGTTAATTATGAGAAAATGTCACATTTGTGGCAAATAATAAACATGTGCCCAAAGGGCACAGACCATAATTAAAGGAAACTGAACAAACTATTGATCCATGATCTTACAAATGTTTGGTCAAAGATCATATAAACTTTTGTGGAATGGTGGCCAGGTTTTTGAGAGCTACCAATAGATTAACCTGATCCTTAAGACATTGTAAATGATGGTTAGATGCAGGAAAAAAGTGAATAAGTGCAGTGACTGTTTGTTTTCCTGTGTGTGGGAGCACATTAAAAATGGTTATCTCTTATTGTTTGTCTCTTTTGTCATCTGTTTTTGAATTATTGTGCAACAAATTTCAAGTACTACTGCCACAAAATGCATCTACATTATATATTTTTTCTTTAATATATATATGTATCCACCTCCGACTCAAGTCCAGGCTTGTAAATATGAAAGACATTATAACATGTTATTTATAATATATCTGATCAAAAAATAGATACAGTACTATACCATTATATAATGCATTGTATATTATTATTGACATGGTGGCCCCCTTTTGGATGCAGTGCTGTTAAATGTAGTACATCCGGCAGATTATTACCAATAGAAAGCTTATACTCTCAGTATCCTGCACATCCATACCCCAGGGGTCTTCGGCTGATGGTAGCACAGGCAATGCCAAATGAGAAAGAAAGAAAAATATACTGAACAAAAGGACTGAGGAGATAAACCGCATCGATATAAATGTATTAAGGTTCTGCTAAAAATGAATCATGCATCTTTGTTTTCTTACAGATGGTGTTTAATTTATACATAAACAAACTGTATAATTTAGATATTCTCTGAAGATTATATGTTATGTTGGCTTTATGTAGAATTTAAGTTGTTTTTGTTTCATGCAAACTATGAATGTTAACTATAAATAAATAAATAATGGGGAAAATAATGTGATTTAAATTTTCTATTTAATAAAAAAACATGTCATATAATAGTTCATTCAAAAAAATGGAGGGAAGCCACAAAAAAGAGAGCAAGGGGGAAATTAAAGTGCAGTGTCATCTTCAATCAGTCATATTTCACATTATTACTGCAGAAACAAGTAAATCAATAATGTCATCCTCAACACTGGATTGTGGCTATATTGGTTATCTGAAATGGAGCTCCAAAAATTTGCAAATGATGATGCAATGAATGATTGGGGGACTAAACAAGGGTCCATACATAAATCCATACACAGATCAAACACTGGTATCCTTATACACACACTGAATAGTGAAATCTACTGGAACAGTGACTGTTTTACACCTGTGCATAGTGACTGACTCGCTATCATAATATCTGCCCTTCCCCCTTGGTTTACCTTTATGTTTATGTGCCTATTGCCTTGTTGTCATACTCATGTTTGACTGCACAACACTATCTGTTCGACTGCTTCAAACCTGTGATAGCAAATGTTACACTTCGAATTCCCTAGACGCAGCTATGGTGGTTGAATCTGTAGGGAAGACAACGCCAACACTCATTGTATGCATGAATGGGCAGTTGTGGTGGGTGGCAAGTGTTAAACACCATGATAATGCAGTGGAAGTAATTATTTAAAAAAAAGGAAATTCTCATGCAGGAATGAAAACTGCATCTTAAAGACTGTGATGGTGAGATAAGCAAGCTTTTCAACTGCTGCTCTTTCTTAGCACAGGTAAATATGTACTTCAAGGCAGCAAGGACCTCCATTCGAGCTCGAATTTAGATTCCCATCTGGAAAAACGGGCTTTTGCACTTCAAAGCAGCAGTGGAGGATTCACTAAGAATGGTTCCATATAAACAGGTCTAAACTTGTATTTTTACAGCACTGTATCACTGAGCAATGGAACTCCCCTGTTGACCTAAATGGTATTAGCTTTTTTTCAATTTTCTAATATGCCTTTTAGAAAGCTGAATCCTATGATGTTTGTAAGTTATTCTTTTGTATTCCTTTCATTAGTTGTAATTAAATAATAAAGAGCAAAATAGATGCATCTGAGTTAAATGGAGCCCATAACTCTGGCACAGTTGACCTTGGGTGCCTTTCTAGCCCAGGAACATCGAGGCTGAAATTATTGATACTAACAGCAAAGCCAGACACACTGAGACAGGAAATTACACAACAGGGATAATGTGTCGTGGTGGTTTTGAATAAGAAGTGTGTTCACCTGTCTGTTGGAAACTAAGAGAAATCAAATATGTGAAACCCATGCTGAGCTATTATAAGTTGTTAAGTTGATTGATTGGGGCAGGGGGCGTCAATTTGACATGCCCTATTACCTTTTTCATAAGCTTCCGGTAGCAGATGGGTATGTCGTCCATTGATAGAACAAAGGAAATGTGGCCACAAAACAAAAGTGGGATCAAACTCTCCCACTCTAGACATAATCCCCAAAAAGACATAGAAGTCACCCTGACAGTCTTATCACATTCCAGCTCTCCTAAGGGCATTAGGGTGCACAGATATCAATCCCCAAATGACCTTAAAGTCATCATTTATCCCACCAAAATAGTAATCTAGAACTTGATATTATTTTGTTTCTTTTTAATTGCCTATTTGCATCCTCCTGCATTGTTTCCCAAATCCAATCCTCTGGACCTGTGTTTAATCCAACTAGAATCAAATAACATATCTGAATTCTACACTCATTTATACTACATGAAAAACACAAACCTGTCCTAGATTTTAGGATAACTGGAGACAAATAAGTGTGTTACCTACAGTAAATGAAAAGGCACAGTAGATGTATATTGATATACACTCTAGCACTGATAAACTCATTTTTGCTTAGATGTTAAACTCACCGAAAAGTTGCACAATGGTATTTGCACAGCCTCTAATTTTTTCATAAGCTTATCATTAAAATATTTAAACAGAATTTAGCCTTGCATCTCTTTTCAAGCTTCTAACGGAAATATATGTAAATCATGATAATTGAGTAGCACAGAGAAATGTTTATTGTCATCTTGCCCAACACACCTGTCTGATAACATCTTATTTCATCGTAACATCTTTTGCCTTGAAGGCAACTGTGTTTATATGAGAATAATAATTTTAAAGCATATTTTGGTGTTACTAAAGAAGAATTCATGCAAATCATGTGAGGGTTCTGCTATCTAAATCATGTTCAGTGACAGATTTTTCCTTCTTTCTTCTCTTTCCATTGAAGGTAAATCTATTCTTCCCAAAGTTTCTAAAAAAAAAAAAAAAAAATCATGCTGCCATTCTGTTCTATACAAAGGTACCCACATGGAAATCAGTATACCTCCTGCTACCTGATGCACAGATAGTTTAATTAATTAAGTGTAAAATGTGTTAATTAATTAAATCTAATATGCACTGCAGTCTCCTTAGCAAAGAAGTTCAGCAATTCATTTGATGAGCACACAAGATAAGTAAAAAAAAAAAATCAGGCAGAATAACAGAGGAGAATGTTGGTCTCTGAAGTAATATGGATGAGACACAGGAGAAAGAGTCACAAGGTGTTATCAGGGTTTCTGGTTCTCATTAGGTTATTGCTTGTGATTCCTTGTATGAAGTTACTGATTGTTACTGGGTTTTCTTGAAAGCCAATTTTATGTTAAATAATGTGTGAAGATGTGCCTACGAAACATATTATGTCCAGTTCATAGGGAATGTAGAGGTAAAAAGGTTGAAGAAGAGCTGTGATTTATTTAGAATTTTTGCAGATTAAAATGTAAATCTTCACTGAATGAATATACATATTGAATATATATATGTGTGTGTGTGTGTGTGTGTACATATATATATATATATATAGGGAACAGCAGGCCAGACAAATTATGTCAATATGTTTTCACTTTTATGTTTCTTTTTAACACCACTTGTATTAATAGACAGATGGCAATCTATTGTTTACAGAAGCTAAGGTACAATGCCTCGAAGAAATATTTGCTTTTACAGAGCAGACCAAACGGCTTAGGAGCATTTCTGCTTGACCCAGCTTAAATCTGCCACCAAATATAAGGAAGCGGGGTAGTTAATAAAGATTAACAGTGCTAAATCTCTTGAATATGATTTTTTAACTTTAATTGTGCGTCACAACTAATTGCAAAAAAGATTGCTTCCTTTCCTATTATCGAATGTGCAGCAGCACTGCATGCCTCCAGGCCAAAGGCGATTTCTTTACTGTGGGTGCAATCAGCTCTGACCAATCAGTAATGAGGGTTAATCAGCTGATCGATTGGCCGCTGAGCAGTGCGGGCCTGGCTCCTCTCTGACTGGCTCTAACCTGGCCTCGGGGCAAGGGGTTGGGAACTTTTAATTATCAGCAGCTACTCCAGTGACTGAATGGTCAATGGGTTTACTACTGAGGCATCACTGCTTGAATAATAATAGAAAACAATGTGAGCGCACAAGAGTGCAAACAGAGGGGCTTCAA
This sequence comes from Amia ocellicauda, assembly GCF_036373705.1. Lineage (NCBI taxonomy): Eukaryota > Metazoa > Chordata > Actinopteri > Amiiformes > Amiidae > Amia > Amia ocellicauda. The sequence continues at coordinate 32,577,524 of NC_089851.1, read as the reverse complement.
GACACAGGGATACGTGTATCATTAGATAAGGAGCAAGTTAATTACTTTACAGGAATAGAATGCAGAGCTCACCGAGAATAATGGCCATCAGGCTTTCATAGTGGATGCTTTTATGGTTTACTCTTGTAAATTGACTGCTCAGATTGCTTAGCAATTGGGCAGTGTGGTAACCATATGGTGGCAGCTCAAAAACATACCCCGACTGACACACACAGAAAGGCTTTAGGTTTCAGAGGGGTATGGATAAAGATGTTTTGTTTAATGTTGTTCTGAGAAAAACACTGTGAAAGGAAGAACAAGTGGAAAAAATAAATACATGTAAAAAGCTCTGTTTAGTCCTGATAGTGTTTAATGGACAAATTTGTTCCAATTTTACTGAACAATTCAGTTTGTAATGGGATTGGTCAAAACACACTGCTGATTGCATTACAATAGATTGCTTTCTTTAGCAAATTACTTTTCTCCATTTTGTGAAACTCCAATGAATTAAATCACAAACACTGTATTTGTATGCTATTCATTATGTCCAATGATCGATGCAATATTTAGTAATGAAAAATGGTCAGGTCTGCTGTATGTTTTAAATACATATTTTACTTATTATATGTTTATATATAGATTTTGATTTTAAATACATATATTACATTAATTTCCCTAATTTCCTGTATCTATATTATAGTATACCTAGCATACCTTTGATCATAGAAGGGATATAATGTATTATTTCTTCAGTCCCATATTTCTTGTTGATAAGTTACTGAAGCATTGCATTAAATATGCTCTATATTTCATGATCTACTTGTTCCTAATGAACCATTTGTTTCCTTGTGAGTCCCCAATGAAATGTACAGTCAGTCAAAAAATAAATAAATAAATAAAAGGAAGCCAACCAAAAATAGTGATCAATATATTTATAACATGCCTGGAACTAGAGATCCAAAAAAGTGTCAAGGAGCAGAAATGATGTTATTTAAACCGACACCAACACAGTCCCAAACTCTTTCCTATGATCTCACACATACTATACGCTGTGTGCATCATCTTGTGCCGGCTTCATTTACTATTTATATTACCATATACTGGCTTTGTGCAGTCAATTCATAATTGTCCAGTTTTTCTAATTAATCACAAAAGATTTTTGTTTTGCCTGCAGCTAATTCTGGGGTGACTCACAATGGCAAGCCAGAGCTCATACATCAAACAGAGGCCTTCTTTTCTGCTCCAGCCTTCTGCTGGGGAATGCTGCTCTGTTCCTCCCCATCGCAGGGGCGCGGGCTGGGCATGCGCAGGCCCGAGGGCAGGGGAGAAGCGCTGAGATCTGTCCTCTGCCGTGTGACTTGTTATTTTTATCTGAAGCGACTTTCCAGGCCCAAACCAGCTCCTGGATTCTCTCTTTTTTCATCTTTCTTTTTGGCAAGGTTCCTTTAACTCCCTGCGCTCTGAATTAAATTTGTATTTACCTCTAACAGGCAGCAAAAAAGAAAAAAGAAAAGAAAGGATTTTAGTAAGTTCAGTGAAGGTGAATCTTTCTCTTTTTTTCAATTTTTGGGTTTTTTATTTTCCTTTCTGTATTTCACACATGCTGCAGACATCTCTTTGTTTAAGAAGCACCAGTCAAATGCTATGAGAGATTTGTGAAAGGTTTTATTTTTTATGTAGGCATATTTATGTATTGTAATTATTTATTTCAGAATACATAGTGTATTAGGTATAAAGTGTAAGGTGTATGGTATTTAATCGTGTTGATAATTAAACATTACCAAGAGACATTACAACAGTGCCTAACCTACATCTTTAATTATTTACATTTTTAATTTAGATGTTGTTTAGTTAATCATTGGAAATGTGTATTTCAATTTGAAAAGGTTTGTATAATCTGAATCAATACCACCACGACTACTACTACTATTACTAATACTACTACTGCTACTACTACTACTACTACTAATAATAATAATAATAATAATAATAATAATAATAATAATAATAATAATAATAATAATCCTATTATTATTATTATTATTATTATTATTATTATTATTATTATTATTATTATCATTATCATTATTATTATTACACAAATAATCTCAACACATTAGGTTTCTGTTTTACCCTGTTACTCTATGCATGACTTATTGTTTTAAAGTAGGAAATTATTATTATATATTTTTTTTTCTTGGCTCTGGAAGCCTGTTTTCTGTGTTGAAGATAGATGGGAAGGTTAGAGAAATGGAGAGATACTGAAATAAGATTGTTTTGTGTTGTTTTTGTTGTTTTCAGTGTGGCTTTCTTAAATAGAGAAACAATAATCATGCTATACTATAAAATAGGTAACCATAGTGGAGCACATAGAATCACAAAAGTCCCAGTAGGCCCTTGTTAATTGTCCAAATTAATAAACAACTTTTACCATTATAGAAAGATCTGCCTCTTCACAAATATAACATGTCTTTAGAGACCAGTAGAGAAATTTATCATTCTCAGCAGGCAATTAGAACAACGTGCAAAGTAGAAACTCTTTCAAAGGAAACTAACTTCTCTTCTTCTTCTTCTTCTTCTTCTTCTTCTTCTTCTTCTTCTTCTTCTTCTTCTTCTTCTTTTTCCATTATTACATTGATGGGGGTATGAGCGAACACCAGTTAATACTTTAAACAGCTTTAAAAAACACAATGTTTCTCTTTAAACCACAGATTTGGTTCACTTTGTATAGTGATTGGATCGTATTTAATTAACTTAACAGTGAAGCCATTAAGTTGCCTCTGGGAAATGCCTGCAGGAATAATAAAGTGGAAAGGTAGTGAACATACCTTGCTTTTGTGTCTGACTAGTGCATTCTGTGCGAAAGATGTAAATGGGCAGTGCTTGTAAAGAAGAAAAAATGAAGAAGAAGAAGAAGAAGAAGAAGAAGAAGAATAGTAAGGAAAGCTGCATAGCTCCTACTAAATCAACTGAACAGGATAAACATATTAATCTAGCCCAAAGCAAAGCAAAGCAAAACTAATTTTGCTTTAAGATCTCCAGTGTCATTATCGCTGTGATTTGTCTCCCAATAATTGTTTTGTAATACATATTCAGGGAGACTCACTGGCTATTGAGCACAATTTATAGCAGCTTTTATATATAGGTAAGGCTGTCTTATGTGAGCCCTGCATCTTAGCATTGGTTACTGTTGGTCCACCTTCAACCTGAGGAACTGGGTGGAAGTTGGAGGACATGTTTCTCTTGAAGAGTGCCAGGAAACAACTGTATCAGCTCTGTGCAGGTAGGTGGCACTGCCAGCTCAAACTACTCTGCACTGGGATGTATAGGCAGTCAAGTGTCCTGCTGGAAGACCAGTCCATGATCTGGTTCCACAAACATGTTAGAGTCCCTCTTGTTGGAATGAAATTCCCTGAACTGTCCAACATTGCACACTTACAGTTATTCAAGTCATTTTGGTATTGAATTGTCCCATTGAATTTCTGATGACCAGATCTTTCCAGCCTTCAGAAGAGATGAAAAGCATGGACTCAGCAAACTGGAAGAGGATAAGATGTTTGCAGGATACTTGGACATCTGGATGCTGGGGTCAGGATGTGTTGCTGGCTTGATGAATGGTCAGTCAGCTCTGCTTCCTCCTGTCTTACCCAAGTGTGGTTATTGTTGACTCTGTATCCAATTGTTATCCCAGCAGTAGGAGATTATTTTTTCATTTGTTTTTTAATAGTTATTCTATTGCTGTTAAGCCCACATTTCCCTGGCTTGCCACTTTGTGTTGACATATTTTGTTGCTTAGGACTAATAATCAGACTGTAGCAATTACTGACCAGTTTGGGTGCCAGGTAGGCTTGGTAGGTAAACAGTTTTTATACCTATAGCAGTGTGGTGTTCCATTTATAGAGTGCTAATAATTGGTCCAGATTACAGGGTATTGCCTACAACCAATATGTCAAACAAAACCCACCCTAATTGTTCTGTAGATGCAGGTACAGATTTGATGAAAATTATAATAATCAAGTGCATCAAGGCAAAAAGTAGCAGGTGTTTTCTTCTTTAATGACAAACATATGTTTAAGCATATTTGCAAATGATGATGTGAGAACATTCCTTTGAAGAAAAATGGATTTGGGTGGTGTAACAATTGAAGTATTCAGAAACATGGGGAACTGGGAAACATTACGTATGGTTTAACTTGATTGATTGTAGTTATGAAGATATGAGAGAGTTTACTGTGACCAGGGGTGGACTGGGACCAATAAACGGTCCTGGAGTTTTACCCAGGGGGGTGACAGCTGGTGAAGTCTGGGTCCCAATAAAGTGCGGTCCGGGGGGTTTTCCAAAGTGTGGTTCTGGGTGCCGATGAAGTGCGGTCCCGGGGGGGTGGCGTTTTTTTTTTTTTCAATTGCCAGATTTGCCGACTGGCCAGTCCGCCTATGACTGTGACTGTAAGTCTTTCCCCATATACCTGGGAGTAATCTCTGCAGCACACGTAGATGAATTGATTCACTGTGTTTTAATTGAGAATGCACACTTTGGGTGCAGGACCATTGAAAACAAGTCAACCTTTAAATGAGTCATAGTTTATGTACAGGCACACATCACAGGATAGGCCTGTAGTATATAAGTAACTTGTAGCAGTAATGAATATCAAACCACTCTTTTTGATTTATGCATCTTCCTTTGGTTTATTGATCCTATATCCAGCATATAAATGTACAGTGTGCCCAGTTGTAAGGTACAGTATAATTGTTTGATATAATTGAAAACAATAGACAAAAATGGTCTCCTCCCAGAGTATCTAGCTCATGATTTAAAGTGCACATAGTCGAGGACCACCTTTCTGTTAAAGGAAAACAAACAATGCATTGTATCAGCCCAGTGGGACACAGCCCCTGTTAAAGATCTTGCTGCCCAGCTGCTTTACCACGTTCTCCAGACTATGGCCCATTGTTTTACAGATGCCTGCTTTAGTCACATCACAGCCAGATGTGCTCACAGACATGATCTATAGCTTTTGCTCTGTCTATATACCACTTCCATCAGCAGTTTGGAGGTGGTTCTGTCTCAATGGGGTTTCACTAATTTCTGACGAATAACCTTTCAGTGCCCAGTTCCAAACCGTACTGTTCTAAGAGCTTCTATTTACAAAACCACACAACCTAAATAATAGTCCAACTCTCCACTTAAATGTTTGTACTCTTTTTGATTTCCTTTTTTCTCTAGTGGTTGCTTTTACTCCCAAGGGAAGCTGGCAGTGGCCAGAGGTTTCAGAACTCTCACAATTGTGTAAAAAAAATGGGTGATTATAATTTACTTTGTGTGGTTTACTAGGGATGGATTTTGTAGTCTTCATACAGAGGCCTCCATATAGGAAATGGGATACCCTGTTGTATCCTGAGTTTCTGCACAAGGCCCTGCTAATGTATCTAGGAAAATATATCACTGAATGTTTTGTTCCTTTTTGGCTCACTGTTCCAAGGCAATTTTAAGAAAATATAAACAGATAAAAGCTCATTTGCTTTCGAACAAAGAACTGTAGTTCAGGAAATGCTATCCATGTATTACTATCTGGGCATTAAAGGCATACTTTACTGAATATCTGTTAATTTGGTATATAACACAACCTATGTGCAGTAGAAGGGGCCATACCATGTGTTAGATTGTTTATATTGTATGTCAATTACCCAATAATAAAGCCTCCAACAATATTAAAAGATCCCATGCACAAAGGATTTACCCCAGGGCTAGCTTTAGACTTCTTTTCTTTTCCAAAAAGAAAACAAACAGTTTATATTTATGAACCCCTTGAAAAATTATTAGGGTGTTGTTTTAGATCTGTATGCACACAAGCAAACACATACACTGAGCAAACTGAGCAATGTGTAACATATTGCAAACATGGCCTAACATGACCGCTTAGAATTGCCTTTTGTATAACTGAAGATCTGATGATGGATGCTATTATAGTTATTGGAGGAAATTCTTATTTTATTTCATTTTTTTGAATGTATTCTTTCAACCAATCATATTATTATTATTATTATTATTATTATTATTATTATTATTATTATTATTATTATTATTATTATTTATTTATTTATTTATTGGCAGACACCCTTATCCATGGCGACTTACAAAACATTAGAGCAATACAAAGTGTTGTTGTAGTAGCTTCAGTACTTGCAATAGTATGATTAGGTGGTGATTTTTATTAATTCCGGAGACACACACATACACACATTAATATTTGCATGTATTTGTTTGAGATCCAAACATGTTCAAGTCTTTTGTTGCACTAAAGTGTTAAAAGGCCTCAAATTATTCTATCAAATCCTAGGGTTCTGGAACAGATGCCTCACTTTCGCCTCAATTAATGCTTATAAGTAACTTATTTAGTGCTTTCATGAAGGGAAATGGCATGACTTTAAACATGGGTGCCTGAGGGTATTTTCTCTCTCTTTGTCTTGTCATCCTAAATCTTGAAATATATTCTCTGCTTTGAAAAATGCACACAGAAATGCAGCAAATGAAAAACAAATATATTACCAGAATTACACTTTTGAGTTTCTATTTTATTTCAAAGTTCAAACTGATTAAAACCAATTGTAAATTATGAGAATGCAACCAACACAGCATTTTAGATATATGTATGTATGTATGTATGTATGTATGTATGTATGCATGTATGTATGTATGCTTGTGGACAAACTAGTGGCACTGAGTATTAAGTAGATATAGCTTATAATCTGCACAGACTTGAAGCCTTGGTACGCTTTATGTATTACAGGTATAGCTGAAAGGGGCCAAGCCTATTGGTCTATTGAATTTAGCCAAATCAGTCCATGGTACGAATATAGGTTTTTGGTACTATGTATTTTGTAATTATGAATAGCATATGTTGTGACCCATTATGTTATAGTAACTTACATATATACTTATTTTTCTGTGAAATACCTTTTTTCACACCTTCCATTCCATAATCATTAACCATTTATTTTTATTTTTTTCACCCCACTATTCCATGTTAAGCAGGCCACAGAAAATTCTCCCTCTATAATCCAGACGTGTACTGTTAGATCCTCAAAGCTTTTTGATATTGCTGTGGGGCTGCAAGAACAAAATGTGGGCGATTTCAAATTGATTTTAAGCTGCTTCCAGTGGGAGACAGAATTAAACCATAAATGTATCAAACAGGTCACTAAACTTTCATTAAAAGGGCTGGCACATGTAAACAACTTCCTAAAGCTTGTCAACACAGTTGTCTGGAGCTTACATGTCTTGGTTTTCTAAAACAACCAATCCTTATTGCATGTTTTATATTTACATTTAAAAAAACAAAACAAAACAAAAACTCAAGAGACAAACAGTCTGGTTACATAAGTGTACACATTCACTGCCACCCTTTCATGGATACAAATGTGTTTTAGAAATCAAAAGCTGTGATAATGATATATGACAATTCTTAAAACTTGGAATGTGTCAGATAAGTATAAATAAAGAAAGAAAGAAAGAAATACATGATTGTGTGTGTATTATTGAATATATATCCAGCTTGAGTTTATGTTGCTATACATATTTGGTGGTGTGGAAACAAAGCTTAATTTGTCATTGACAGTCTCCAGCCATCAAGTAAAAACTCAGTTTACTGATTGCAAATCTGTTCATTTTCCCCACACTCATTGTTACAAGTTACAGCAGATTTGTCTAGTAAGTATTTGAAAATCTTGCACAGATTATGTTTGAATGATGATGATGATAATGATGATGATTTTTTTTTTTGTATGATTGTTGTTGGTGTTATTTTACTTGACATTTTCTGGTTAACTACTTTTTTCAGTGTTTGACCACAGTTTCTCTTGAACAGCTGGACTGTTTCCACTGAAGGGGACAATTTTCAATGTGGGTTAAAATCCACCTTGGAGTGACATGTTGGACTGATCATTTACTCCCATCAGTCTATGAAAATGAACTCTATGTAAAAACCAAATAATCCCCATTTGTCTTTCTCACACAGTTCATATTGATCCACTTTGTCTGACCCTCCAAGGCTGATGTAGCATAACAAACTTTTTTGGACACCAAATAAATGCACTGAGTCTCCATTTCCAGCGGTTACACATTTGGATCTTGCCGTAGTTTTGAAACACATGTGGTAAAATGTTGTGCAATTCTTCCTAGAGATTCTGTGAAGTGATGCAGAGTATCCCAAGCTGATTGATTCAGCTTTCCATTAGAGCTGGAGTACTCACTGTTGTTTATACACTGCTGTATCTTAGGGTTGACAACATGCCAGAAAGGAAAGCATACTGGTAATAGGATGAGATCTAACTTCACAACAATATCAAAGCATTTTAGCTCTAAAATGGCACACAAAACGATTGCATTTCCAATACTGTTCAGGATGTGTTCAAAATGACATGTCTGCCATGTCCTTGTTTTACAAGACAAAGTATTTCAGTCTTTAATGTATAATGTGGGTATGGGAATCTGCATATTCAAAACAAGCACAAAGTATTCTTTCATACCAGCTAGTATACATCTTCTAAATCCAGCATTGTGGCTAATGTTACCTCAATTTACATTTTTTAAGTCACGCATTAAACCATGTATCTCATTGGTTATTGTTGGTGCAATAGTTTTGCATAGTTTTGTCTAGTGTAATGTAATGAGGTGCAATGTGTTTTATGGTGTTGTATGTTGATTTTGTCCATCATTGTTAACCAGCAGTACATTCAACCTATTGTAAATCACCGTTTGTGTTAATGCAGTGGTTTTTGTGTGGTGTTGTAATAGGGTTTAATGTACTTGTGGTGAGTTTTATGTTTATTGTTATTAACTTTTCCTTGTGTAATAACATTGCTGAGCCGTTTACAATGTAACCCACATTTCCTTAAGGAAAAAGTAAAGTGATCAGTGCGTTTGTCCTCAAAGTCACAAGCATGACTGCCAGCAGCAATTAAAAACCAAACTTCAGTCACTCAAAGTCTCTAAAATGTTGAATAGCATAAGTGTATTATAACAATTAAAGTCTAAGAGGGAAATACTTGTTTATGATTTTGTTGATGGATTTAATTGAAAGCATAATTTCAGACTGACATTTAATAAGGGTTTGCTAATGACATTGTATGTCCCAGAAGAGAAAAAAACTAAACATTTTTCAATAAACATTTCAATCAAACATATTAACTGTACTATGTGAGTGAACTCCAATACAGAAGTTAACTGTTAAGTTAACTATTAAACCATTAAAGTTTTTAATTAAAGTTAATGTATTTCATGGACTCATCTACACACTAGCAAAAATGGACATTGGGATGTTTTTTGTGAAAGCTACTGCCAAACAGCTGGCGAAAGATGCAGGATTACATTACATTAACGTAAGAACCGTATTTATATATTTAGACAATGTTTATGTATGTGTAACACTGTTGAGACATGATTAATAAAGAGCTAGGTTTTGTTCATTTAAGATTTTGTTGTTATGCTAAAGTTGGTAAGTGGTAAATGTCAAATTTGTTTGCCTCCCCCATCCGGTCGACAATTTGCCAGCAACACCCCATATCGACAATTCGCCAACTGACTTTCACTACAGTAGCTGATCTGTGTTGTGTTTTCCTGCTGGTAAATGTAACGAAACTATTAAATACAAATGCACATCCTGTGAAACTTGCACTACTCACATTAATGTCCTGAAACGTTGTTGGTAAGCGAGTAATAAAGATCATTGAATTGTTTAATGTTGTCAGTCTCTTGTTTCTGAACCCCTGCTTGACAGTGAAGGAGAAAACTGTTACAATATGAACAGGATGACATTTATACACAATATAAGAGGTATAGCAATGTTTTGGAAATGCTGCTCAGTGATTGGCTGGTTTATGTGATTTAAATTTACAATACAGCACACAGTGTAAATGATAATGAACTTAGACCAGGCTGGAAAATAAGTTGACATCATATGGTCCCATGAGGCAATACCTAAAATGTTTCCAGAGCTGCTACCAAATATTTTGTGGAGGAGCCTACATAGAAAAAAGTTTTGTGTGGGTGAATGACTTACAATGCAGCAATTTACCAAGACATGCACTATGGACTGAACATTTAGCTGGTGAACATAGCCTATTAAGGCATCACTTCATATTTCTGATCTGAATTCTGACTTCTGATTCGTCAGATTTGAAACACATAGCCAATTCAATAACAATCTCAAAAAAGGAAAAGCTTCACAATGCTACACTGGTCATTAGTGTCACAGAAACATGGTTGCCTGGAAATACATATGTTTGATTGCACTCAAACTTACTTGCATCAAAGTAGGGGAAACATTTTCAAACTGTAATGTAGCCAAACGAGGATGCATTAAGTTCAGCCTTAGGCCTGGACTAAATCAAAGTTTGGCACACTTAAATATTTCAACTGCATTAGCCTATTGGCAGTGATTTGTTGCTTGACAGAGGATTCTTCCTTCTACCTAAAACAAACCCGCCACTAAGGGTGGTTTGGATTTGGTATAGGCATTAGTGAGCTTGCATTTTGTTGTTCATGTGTGATATCAAATTGCAAGTTTTGTTCAAAATTAGTACACAAATACAGTGAGGGAAAAAAGTATTTGATCCCCTGCTGATTTTGTACGTTTGCCCACTGACAAAGAAATGATCAGTCTATAATTTTAATGGTAGGTGTATTTTAACAGTGAGAGACAGAATAACAGCAAAAAAATCCAGAAAAACGCATTTCAAAAAAGTTATAAATTGATTTGCATGTTAATGAGGGAAATAAGTATTTGATCCCCTATCAATCAGCAAGATTTCTGGCTCCCAGGTGTCTTATATACAGGTAACGAGCTGAGATTAGGAGCACTCTCTTAAAGGCAGTGCTCCTAAACTCAGCTCGTTACCTGTATAAGAGACACCTGTCCACAGAAGCAATCAATCAATCAGATTCCAAACTCTCCACCATGGCCAAAGACCAAAGAGCTGTCCAAGGATGTCAGGGACAAGATTGTAGACCTACACAAGGCTGGAATGGGCTACAAGACCATCGCCAAGCAGCTTGGTGAGAAGGTGACAACAGTTGGTGTGATTATTCGCAAATGGAAGAAACACAAAATAACTGTCAGTCTCCCTCGGTCTGGGGCTCCATGCAAGATCTCACCTCGTGGAGTTTCAATGATCATGAGAACGGTGAGGAATCAGCCCAGAACTACACGGGAGGATCTTGTTAATAATCTCAAGGCAGCTGGGACCATAGTCACCAAGAAAACAATTGGTAACACACTACACCGTGAAGGACTGAAATCCTGCAGCGCCCGCAAGGTCCCCCTGCTCAAGAAAGCACATGTACAGGCCCGTCTGAAGTTTGCCAATGAACATCTGAATGATTCAGAGGAGAACTGGATGAAAGTGTTGTGGTCAGATGAGACCAAAATCGAGCTCTTTGGCATCAACTCAACTCGCCGTGTTTGGAGGAGGAGGAATGACCCCAAGAACACCATCCCCACCGTCAAACATGGAGGTGGAAACATTATGCTTTGGGGGTGTTTTTCTGCTAAGGGGACAGGACAACTGCACCGCATCAAAGGGACGATGGACAGGGCCATGTACCGTCAAATCTTGGGTGAGAACCTCCTTCCCTCAGCCAGGGCATTGAAAATGGGTCGTGGATGGTATTCCAGCATGACAATGACCCAAAACACACAGCCAAGGCAACAAAGGAGTGGCTCAAGAAGAAGCACATTAAGGTCCTGGAGTGGCCTAGCCAGTCTCCAGACCTTAATCCCATAGAAAATCTGTGGAGGGAGCTGAAGGTTCGAGTTGCCAAACGTCAGCCTCGAAACCATAATGACTTGGAGAGGATCTGCAAAGAGGAGTGGGACAAAATCCCTCCTGAGATGTGTGCAAACCTGGTGGCCAACTACAAGAAACGTCTGACCTCTGTGATTGCCAACAAGGGTTTTGCCACCAAGTACTAAGTCGAAGGGGTCAAATACTTATTTCCCTCATTAACATGCAAATCAATTTATAACTTTTTTGAAATGCGTTTTTCTGGATTTTTTTGTTGTTATTCTGTCTCTCACTGTTAAAATACAACTACCATTAAAATTATAGACTGATCATTTCTTTGTCAGTGGGCCAACGTACAAAATCAACAGGGGATCAAATACTTTTTTCCCTCACTGTATATATAGTACACACACATATTAAATCTCTCAGTTTATAAATAAAGGCAATTAATGCTGTTTATGAAAATAATAAGTTTTGTATGTAAGATACTATACCTTTTAACAGATATGAAAACAATTACGAATCGCTATGTCCTTGGTTTCCTGCAAATGTGCTATAGCAATGTCTTTATTTGCAGATTTGTTTTGACACACCTTTGACAATGCAAAACCATTTTCCACAACACAGAAATACATTGCGTGTTGAAGAAGAAAAAAACAATAGGTGCATAACTTTCCAATGCCTTAGTCTTTTCAGTAGCTCTATACTGCTTTCAAAGGTAAGTTATGACTGACTGCTACCACAATATACTTGCAGAATACATTTTAATGAGCAATCAGAGGTGTTGGTTTTAACCTTCAGGGAAGAGTGAGAGTGAAGGAGAGGTGCAGCAGTATTTTAATGTCTAAAATTACAGTTCCCCATTTGCAGGCTTCTTTTGGGGGGGGTATGAAACTGACAACACATATACCTTTTTCCCTCTCTATTTTTTTTCTCTCGTGAAATTGATTTCTGCTTGTTTGGTTTGGCAGTAATAAGATCAGCAGAAGGATTACATTTCAATGGCATAACACCCTCATCCTCAGGCAAATGATTTGTCCAAACTTAATAATAAAATACTTAGGATGTATTGTTTGATGTAAACAGTAGTTCTAATAAAATGGTGCCTGAGGTAGAGTTCTTTAACTTGTAAAACCCTATTTGTGTTGGCCTGTACATGCTGGTTTCGAAACCATTATGATAAAATATATCCTATTTAGCCTGACAAAAAGTCACAATAAAAACCCTGCACTAAAAGGGTACGCAGTGACTGCAGTATGTTTACTCCCTTGAGAGTAAGACCAAAACAAATAAAGCAGTTAGATATAAACGGAGAGAAACTCAGTATTTGTGTTAGATTGCAGAATTTTGTCTCTGTATTCTGACATGGATTTGACTAAAAACGCTCTTTGTGAGGAACAGCCCAATTCATGGTAACAGTTCAGAAAATGCCATTTTACACCTCCCAGTCTTTCCGATACACTTCTGTAAAGTATCCTGGTTGCGCAACTTTGCAAGTGATAGTATTAGTCAGGGTGTGTGCTCATTGTCTGAATATTTTGATAGCAATTAGTCTATATATGGAATATTGCAACTTGAAGAAGTCTTGTTTATCTGTGGAAATGTTAACAGTTACTGAAATGTACTGAAGGTTTGTAAGTTTTTGTATTATTAGTATTATTATGATTACTCCCAAAATGTACAATATTCCAATGCTCTTTTTCTCCAAGTCAAAATTTGCACCAACAACAAATTGAATTACAATCAACTTGAATGGCTATCTTCAAAACTCAGAAGGGTCATCTCAAGTTGGGAGACTGTAATTTGTAAGACTCGCTGGCTTCATTGAGCAGAATCACTGATAAACTCCTGTCGTTTTCACTGACAGGGAAATATTATATTTTCAAATATTATTATTGAAAACAATTTCAAGAGAAGCACACAGTTCTACAGATACAGAAGCTGACCTAAAATGTGTCAGATTTTATGTTCATTTTTCTTTTCTCCTGGTCTGCATATTTTAAAGTGTATTTTTGTCCTGGATTTTGTTTGATGATATGAATTGACCAATCAATTTACTACGAGCTTAAGACAACAAAATCTCTTACTGCAAAAACTGAACAAGTATTCATATTCTTGTTAATGACACTCGTAGTTCAGTCCAGTCTGATGGCATATTTCTCCAGTCTGTAACCTAGTTTTATCACCATTATGAAGTATGTTTGTTTAAAGTCCTTGTCCAGAACATACCCTGTAGGGAGTGAATGGATAGCTTTGACCTAGTGGGAACTTATTCATCAAAGACTGGATCCAGAACTGAATGTTCAAGGACTTCTAACTGCATTGCAGGAATTATATGGGGAGCCCTTTTACATTTATTAGGAAACAGATACGGAACTCATAATAAAATTGTTATGGACAGGCTTAACTAACCACATACGACCAAAATAAGCATTTTCTCATTTTCCACCCTTGTGCTTGGCTTACCAGCGCATCTCACATTAGACCTCAAGAAAGGACAGACTGTGCAAAAGAATCCTGGCAACAATAAAACACTAGGCTGAGTACATTATTTCTGACCCTGTATAGTAACCTTTGACATCCAAAATCAGGTATATAGCTATAGAGGATTTTAACATTGACTGCCAGGTCCACTCTACTACAACTCTACGATTAGTACTGCCTTGTCCTATTGAATGTGCTTCTGAGAATGTTCTGAGGGATTCAGTGACTTCCAGTGTTTAGAAAAGCATTAGTAACACTCAACTTCTTGACCTAGAGGAAAGACTGTCATAAAGAGACTGTGCAGGTAATGTTAGTCCAAACTGAATTACAACAACAGAAGTAGTGGACCAGTAGATCAGTTATACATATATGAATATGCCTGCATTATTATTACTATTAATAGTAGTAGTAGTAGCAGTAGAAGTATTAATAATTAATAATACCAATAACACATTTAAACTATTGATAAAGAACATTACTAATATTACATATTTAGGCATGTTAAGACAAAAAGCAAATGAACTGATGTGGTTAAAATGAATTCTACGTCAATAGTGTTTGTTGAATAAAGCTTTAGTCATGGCTAGATTATTTAACGATTGTGTGCTTATAGTTTAACACTGTGATTTGGTGCAACCTGGTTTGTAAAACACCTGTTTGAAATGGTTGAAAGCAGTAGCATTTAATAGCCTGTCATAAATCTCTCAGCCCATTGATCTGTCATCAAGTTGCAGGTCCACATTCATGTGTATTGCTTAATTTAGACAGTTGCTCATAGAAACAGTTGCTGTTTCATATGTCTGCTTCCTTTTTCTCTTATTTTGGTGTTGTTTGTTTCTTTGTTTTTGTTTTTTAACAAAGCAACATCACATTTTCAAGAATCACAGTGCTATTAATTAGTTTCAGGAAATATGTGGTTTGTAATTGCTTGAAATCTCTAAAGCCTGTGAGAAATGTTCCTCTTTACATTGGCTCTCTCCTGATTAACTCCTATGCTATTCCACATAAAAGTATGAATTCAAGGCTGTTTGGCTTTGAAAATGAAGGTATTTTCATCAAAGAACTGCAAACTTTCTGTGCCATCTACAATGCCTGCCTTTAAACCTCTTGAAAAGCTGCCCTTTAAAAAGCTAGAAGATTTTCACACACTTTGTGGGGTTTTACATGAAGCACTAATCACACAGAACAAATAGAATTTTTATCAGAATTAAACTTCTGTTGCTCCTCTTGTGATTCATTAAAACAGAAATCCATTAACAGCAAAGGGCTCCTTATTGATCGTTCTTTTGAAAACAAACAAAATCTATTTTTGCCAGGAAGCTTGGGAGAAGGAACGGAGGCAGCTAAGCTGAAAACAGTGCCGAATTCCTGGATGTTTTAGAAATAAACCAGAGGCTTTGAATCCTTCCAGAGTGATTGGTTTCAGGTTAGGGTAACAAAAGGGGAAGCAGCATTCCCAAACAAGCTGATAAAAGTGTTTCATCTACAAGGCAGGTGGGAGTTGACCACTTGAAAACAACCCTGCAATAAAATAAGGGGGTGGGTTCTTTCTGCTGTGCATGAGAAACAACAAATTGAAAACATGATGAGAAATTAAACCAAATGTAAAATAGCTATGTATCAATATCTGTATTCCTCTCTCCCAAAATAGTGTCCATCAAGACAAAGTCAAAGTTTCCAAAAAAGGCCTCCCCAGCTTTTCTGTATTCTCAATCATATAGCGAGCTAGTTATTGTTGAAGTCTATAATAAAAAAGCCACCATGTGCCAATTGAGGACCTACAATTAACAGATTAGGGTGATAAAGAGGTTGAATGGCTCGGAGGCAGGCAATTGTAGGACCACCTCCCCAGGGCCCTATGGGCAGAAGTGGGATGTGCCATTGATGGGGAGGCCAGATAATCTCCCCTCTCCCGCACTCTGTGCCCTGGAGCACCTCAGCAAATACCTGCTCAGTATTCCAATCATAGGGGAGGGGGTCTCCAATGCGTCTGCAGAGAAGAGATACAAAAGCTGCTGAAACAAAAACCGGAACAGCTGCTAAAGCGATTGCGAGTAAATATGTTTGACAATTATTGTTTACAGTGACAGTGGTAACTGTTAAAGAAATCAAACCACATTTATATTTGCTGTGAAACAGATGGGCCTACAGCTATCCATTAAAAACCTGTCAAAAGCTTAATTTTGGAGTTACTTTTATGTCTTTGCTTGCAATTTTTATGAATCGCTATTTGGGATAATGATTGTTATGAATTTGCAGGGAATAAATCAGTTTGATACCCCCCATTGTCCTTTTTGGGGGTTTATATATTTTTTTCTTTTATGTCTTTCAAGTTCACTGGAATAGAAAAAGTAAAACATAATACTTCATATTTTGTATATATTTTCTATTGTGTGTATCTATCTGTCTATCTATAGATATATGTATGTATATATATATATATATATATATATATATATATATATATATATATATATATATATAGCCTATGCATTAAGGATACAAAACACATATATTTGGAAACTATACTGTGATTTATTTCTTGTATGTATGATTAGAGTAACTAGTATAAAGACAGCAGTCCATACCTCATTAGCTAGTTTAATTATCTTTTGCCATTTATTCAACTTGTTGATTGTTCAGTGTAATGACAGAAGTCTGAAATCTGAAATCTTTCATGTAAAAATGTAATGTTATATAATGTATGCAGTGACTCAGACTCTTAATAACAGGTCCCAGTGAATTCTAACAAGATAACATCTTAGATATAGAACCTTAAATTATTGGATCAGAGAACTGCCCTTGAAAATGTTACCTAGCTTTACTTTTCCCTAACAATATTACATTTGAGACAAATGCAAATTCAATATGTTGTAACATCTCACAGTGCGGCCCATCCCTGGTATGCCATTCAGGAAACTGTGTGAAAACTGTGTCAGCTCTGGTCAGTTATTTTTCATTTCAAATGTTTAATGTGCCCAAGAAGGCCAACAGCAAGTTGTCTGTCATCCCTTATAGTCCTGTGTTACCTACTCATCTGTCTGTTTAATAACTGGCAACCTCAATAGTGTACTGCATAAGCAATGGTTATATTTCAGTAGTAGCCTTCAATAACTGTCAATGCCAAATGATTGACATTCAACAGAACTAAGTATGAGTTCTCCACAAGAACAATACATTGTTGCATTTCCTATAGGTGTTTCTTGTTGGAAATCTAAACGTTTTTCTGACTAGAAAAGTATTTGATCAATGCATACTATCACTGCTCATTAAACGCAAAATTGCATTTGGAAATGGAAATGGAAAGATTAAATAATACATTTTGCAGGTGTGACATAGAAAATGGGTGCTATAGATCAATGCAAGTGGAAACATCTTGGGGATAATTTAAGTTCATGCACCTCTCTATGTTGGTGTATAAAAAAGGTGTGAAATTCGTAAAACCTAAAGGGATCAAACTGTTACGCAATGAAAGTTGTATCTATTTCTGGCTAAATGAGAGTGGCTTGCTGCCCTACATTTATCATTAAATCTATGGTAGAACATAACCATACATGTTTCGTATTTATCAAACATTAGGTACTTCATTCAAAGTGTTTTTATGTCACTAATTAGGGCATATCATATCAAGTCTACATCAGTCTCCTTCCCTGGGATTGACATTTTCATGGAACAGAAAGTTAAGTTGAATCAAATGTCAGTCCACTAAAGGTTAAAGCAAGTGGCTGCATGGCTCTTTCTTGATGTGGCAGATTAACTTTCAAAGATAACTTCCACTAGTGTTCATTTGCAAATGAAGGGCACCACATTTTCTGCCATTGTTCCTCTCTGACTGCAGTAAAGCACTGTAACCCTAATATATTCATTCAAATGTGTTAAGTTATAATTAACCCCATCCCCTGCTGTTCTAATTGCAGCTTATTAGAAACCATACGATTATATTATAAACACCAACCGAACTGGAGCAGTTTGATTTGTAAGCACATAACAGGAACAATACAAACAGAGTAACCAACTTTTAATTATCAATGAGGTTTTGCAATACATCCAGTACCCTAGGGCAGTGTTCGTTTGCAATAGTAATAGGCTATTTAATGGAACTTCTGTTAAACACTGTGTTCATGTTCATCTGTACCAGTTTGGGCTGAAATGTTTAATTAGGTGATTATAAAATTGCTATCATTTTGCAGTTTGGATGGCATTGTCTGTTCCTCATATTGGCCACATTGTGAGGAAAACACACAGAATGTAGAAGAAAAAATACAACCGTGTATTTAATATAAAAGCAACACAGTAGTGTTTTTTTAATTATATCAGTTTAACTTCGCTACATTTCTCGAGGATTGTTTACACTCCTCCCAGGAGGGTAGGTTCTCAAAGCAAAAAATGGTAATCATCATCACTTTTCAAGAGTTCCTTGTATCGTACAGGTACCTATGACTGTCACCGTTTGATTTGAGGATGAGTACAGACAGCTGTGACAGACACATATGGGCATGGAGGGGCTATGAATATTTCTTGTCATCTTAAAATAGCTTTCTTCTTGTAATATGTGTTAATTAACTAACTTTATTTGAGTAACCAAAGAAATCAGATGAAAATTAAACTGAAGACACTTCCAAAAAGTGTCAGAATGGTCCTCAGCTTGTGTCACGTTGTCACAACTTAGCACGAGTCATTCTATAATGTCCAGCACCTTGAATCATCCAAAACAACATTTGATATGATGCTGCATTTCCAAACCAACAGATTGGTGTTACTGGGAGTATACGCAAGCAGTAAAAGTGGTAAACCCAGACCTGGAAGAAGAACAGAAGAACAGAAGAGAGTTTCAAATGGAAGGATGCTGAATAGTCCATCTTGCTCATTCATGAACCCTTTCACAACTCTTCTTGAAACCACAGTGACTCAGCAGCACAAGCAACAGCCATTTTGTTGCTTGCATCCACAACCTATTTGTGAAGAATTGCCTTCTATTCACAGTTCTTGACTTTAGGTCTTTAGTTTTTTTTTTTTTTTTTAAAGCTAAGAGCGATAAACAGTTTTAACTTATACACTGAGCTGCTGACCTTCTAATAATCTGAATGTCTTTATTTTGACCACACAGGTCTCTCCCTGTCTTTGTTCTTTATTTTCCACCCATAAGTTCACAAGTAATTAAAGCACAGTAAGGCTATTAGGTCTATAATTATGTGTTTCCATTATCTCTGTTCTTATGTATGGGAAATATATTTGTGATTTCCGATTCTTCTTGAACTACTGCTACTTCAGCAGTCAATGAATCCTGAAAAGTGGAAAGTGTCTCATGAATCATATCCTACACCTCACCTGCTTTTCTCAGTTTGTGCCTCTGATTCATTTCAGCCTGTCTGTGTTCACCCCCGACCCAGGATCATCTGAATATCTGAGCTATACGTTCTTCACAATGTTTCACCAACTAGGTATATTGCAAGAAGATGATAATTCTGTAGTATAGAAGTGGTTCCTCAGCTTCATCAACCATAGCAAAGTGAAAATATAACAAGCTAGGATACTGTCCACATAGAAAACATACATTTAACAATAAGGACAGTTACAAATGAAATGATCATATATTGTGCTTCCACTTGGTTCAAAAGATTGAGTAACCCCGGCGACCCTCACCAGGATAAGTGGTTTTGAAAATGGATGGATGGATGGATGATACAGTAACATTTGTTTTTTTTTGGTTTTCACTTTTTCTTATGTTTTTAACCAAGATGGCAAAAAAAGAAAACAGAAAATATAGAATGAGAACACAAAAGCTGTGCTGTTTAGTAGCAGAACAAAAACAAAATAGGTAAATTATATGCATTCATCACTGGATAAATGAACTTCAAGAAACTTAGCAGGAACAATCACCTGTGGTCAAAAACTCAATCTGAGAAAACAAAAATGAGTGATAACTATTTACACTAATAGGTGTAATTGTAGACAGATTAATGTATGAATGCCACAGGAATAACAACTGAATTTCACTTGCAAATCATGAGTTCTTATGTTGTATCACATCTATGAGACCTAACCCTAAACCTGGTCTATAACCCAATCCCATACCCTAACCGTAACCCTGTTGTACATGTGATTAGCATCTAAACATTGGAAATGCATGAGGTATGCATGTGATATTCATGTGGAATTTATTTGTGTATTCAGTACATATTTGGGCACATTACTGTAAAGTGTTTTCAATGGAACTTTGAAACATACATTTATGTATAGCATTGTGTTTCTCGCAATCACTCAAGAAAAGTTCAGTAACTGAGTGGAGTCAAACATCTATAAAAGGGTATAAAACAAAATAAGGACTAGTGTCACTGCCAGTGTTATACACATATAATATATATATAAACTAAAGCTGGCATTGTATTTCACATAGATGTTCCATGTATTTTCCACCAAATATAGTGAATCTCTGTCATACAGAAGTCAGGCAGTCATTCCAATGCGTAAAAGTCTAATTGAAGGGTTTGTGATAAGATTTGGTATCTTAAGTTGAACTCAGATCATGATTGAGTTCTGGGTGTGCAGTTTTCTATAGTATGCAAGACCTCGCCAGACTCACAATGCATCATTGCTTCAGAATGATGTGATAGTGGAGTTAAACAGTAGATTATGTAAGCAATAAGAAACAGCACAGAGGACACTTCTGGGTATTACACACTGCTTGAGTTGTAATGGGTCCCCAGACTTACTCTTATGCCTTATTATACTGTAATACCTAATAATGCTTGATAGGGAAGATCTTAATCATTTTTTGCTTCAGTGGCACAACCCTCTAGTAATAACAATTTTGCTATTTTGAATTAGCTTTAGTTTACTTTGTATTTACTTTTTAAATGCATCCATCAACCAAAGCAGTCTGAAATTAAGTTTAGAAAGACAGTCTTTGTTTATAAATGTTATCTTGATCCTTGTAATGTTTTTAACTGATTAACTGAGAACGGGAACTAAAAAAGTATTCCAGAATTGCTGCATGTATGCGGTGATAACCGTTCAATAATAGGATATTACTTGAAAATAATTAAATAAAATTAAAAAATATAAATGGATGTGTTTGATCTGAAGGTTGTGGAAACAATGAGCCACATTATGGTTGGTGCATTCAACAGGGCAGCTTGTATTGCTTGCTGGGTTGTTGAGTTACAACAGCATAATAAACAGCACTATCATCAGTTGAGTTCTGTGGCAATGCTGTTCATGTATGCAATGTTCTTGCTAGGAGAAAGACCTCAGTATATCACACATTCAATAATCTATTTGAAAGATGTACTTTATTCAACAACAAAACAGAGGGGGCTCATGGTATTAGATGCATGACAATGACAGTAGCTTGGTGGCATTTCAAAGATTGTTATAAGAACAGTTGTGGGATGTCACTCTTAAGTAGTCACTGACTGCAGCAGGCATGGTTCGATACTTTCTTCACGTAATATTAGCACATGTAAACAAAGACTTGTGTGGCACAGACTGCACAATATAAGCACATGTAAAAATCCACTACTGCAAGCTGTATGTAATAAGAATTAAATGTCTGTATCATCTAATAAAAAAAATCCTGTATTGCATGATCTCGGACTAATTGTTTATTTTAAAATATGCTTAACTAAGTTATAAAAGCATTTATATTAGTAAATAATAATAATTATTAGTATTAGTATTATTATTATTATTGTTATGAAGAAGAAGAAGAAGAAGAAGAAGAAGAAGAAGAAGAAGAAGAAGAAGAAGAAGAAGAAGAAGAAAATCTTTTCAATAGCTCAAGCTATTTGTTTTCAGATTATTTCTTATGGTTTTTATTTTCGGTTTAATCGTTTCATTAACTAAAATACGAAACTGTATTGTAATCAAAATCTGGTAGATAGATCGATAGATAGATGGTCTACCTGCAAATGTGGCACCCACACATTTCAAATTAAGTCCACGATTTTAATTTAATGTCAGCTTGTTGTTTGGACAGGAGCCTATTCGTGGCGTCAAAGCTTTCAGTCGGCCATCCCATTTATCTGCATGCGAAGTTTTAATATAAGGCTAGCAGCTATTGTGATTTCACCCACCTCCTCAACACAATATGTCGAGTTTGAAAACATATAAGGTGTACTCGGCAGCATTACTTGTATGAGTTCGTTTTGACACACGCTTAGTATAATTGCATTGCACTATTGGTTATAGATTGTTTTAAATTTGAGAAAAAAGATGGTTAGATGTATAGGCATCACAGTGTAATCAAAAGTTATTTTTCAACGCAGCTTCTTTGCGGTTTGTGTATCTGTTGGAGGCTAGCAATTACACCCCAGTGTGGAAATAAATCATTGATGGGTGAAATTACACATGCTCACTTCAAGTGCAATGTGATTAAGAAATGATGGGATTGTGGTTAATATATTGTCTCGCAGTTGCTGGACCCCAAATCCTTGACACCAGAAATCCATCAACTACAATTGCCCTTAACTTCCCAGCCTTTGATTCTCTTTGACACCAGATCGGGTCCCTAAAATATATTTCGTTATTTAGCAGGATAAAGAGAGGGAGTGGGGAATAATAAATAAATAAAAAGATCCAGTAAAAATGTGATAAGAACCCTGAGCCAAAAGTTAGCTGTATATATTATTAAAAAGAAGGGGAAAAAGAAAAAGAAAAAACTGAGCTGGTGAGGCCATGTCTGTGAGCTGATTATGTCTCAAGTGAAAGCTGCTCTCTTTCCTTGCACACAGAGTAAGTCCTTTATCACTGGGCGGCACTGGCTTAGCCTGCAGCCATTGCTTGCCCCGAGCTAGGTGCTGGGATGGCAAACGGGATCCTATCATCAAACTTCATAATAACGCGGGGTGCGCCACAGCTGCGGTGTGACCCTTTGTGATGGAGCAGATAACAGCTAGATGAAATACTGTTCTTCTTTGGTGTGAAATTATCATGTCTATTAATTCAGTCAGACACAGGCGTCTCTTCTTTTTTTTTTTCTTTCTTTTTTTTTTTTTTCATTCCCAAGCCGTGAAAATATGCGATTTTCCAAACAAACGGTCCATTTTTCCCGACGTATTGTTTCATTTACAGAAAACAAGACCATCTTTTCCAGCAGGCCAGCGTCGTAATACAAAGTAAAAGACTGTAAAGCCCCAACAAAGCATGTGATGTACAATTTCATTATTATCATTTTTAAGTATAGTAAAATCATCTTAACTGCACCCATGCATCCATCAGAGACAAAAAGACTATACTCAGACTATATCGATTTTTTTATTATTATTAAATATCAGGCTATGAGAACAGACTGATAGGTTTTAAATGATTCTCTATTGCATTTCGGGTAGTTTTTGAAGTCAGTCCACTGATAAAATAAATAAATGAACAGCCATGTGATAAGCATTGCATTCCACAGTACACAATTTAACACTTTAAACATTGTATTTGTATTTTCCCATGCCTCTACTTGTGTGACTTTTCGTTGAGCTTTATTAATATCAACTTTATCTAAGTTCTGTCTCTACTGTTAAGTCTATGTTAGGGGTTTTGTTTTTTCCATGTACATGTGTGTAATTCTAACTCTAATAGGCTATAGTCTATAGAGCGAATAATACATTTCCAAAAATGTATATGTACATGTATATTTTTTAATTGTTTTTGTATAATGGATGAAACAGACCTCCTAAATGTTACATCCCGCCCTATAGTCAACTTAAACCGTTTTTCCTCTTCAATACTTCGTGCTGACACATCAATGTTTCAGTGAGAAAATAACTTCTTCACTGAAGCACTTTAGTCATATACAAGTATTAAATTACAATAATTCCATGGTTTAAATAAATAAGTAAACACATAATGGCAAGTGTATGTATATAGATGTATGATTTTAAAATTACCTGTTTCATTTTAAATGATTACGAGACACTGCATATTAACCCATTTACACGTTTTCTAAAACTATTATTTCCATCTACAAATGCTGAAACGCTAAACGTGTATACACGAACCAGACATAGGCTATCAATCTATAAATGTACTGCAAACCGTTTGAATCAAATTGAAACAATGGATAGCACATAAAAAAAGAACAATGTGCTGTATTATAACATAAAATAAAACTTCCTTCTTGGGTTTATTATCAGTTCATTGTGAGGTGTGGAAGGGGGTGGAAACAGCTTTGCATAAACTACATTAGGAACGACAGATTAAAACTTGCTCAGCCAACTTCGGGGCTGATTACCATAAATTAACCCTATGAAGACCTCTACGCCCTATATGGGGTTAACATTGCTTGAGGGTTTGGCTTGTTCGGAAAGTATGATATCTTGAAATAGCAGATTGTTTAATCATGCACTGCAAGTCTAATTACTCGGGCTGATAACTTATAAGAGGATACTGTTGCTACTGGTTTCAGCATCGTGATATTGAATCAGAAAGGTGATTGATTTGATGCAAACGCCAATGTTTTCGAAAGTATTGATAACATATATTGCATATATTGCTACAGGTATTATGCGTGCACGTCCTACCAAGTCTATGAAGGGGGATTTATTTTTTAGTTCGCATGTGTGAAATATTTTATAGGTATCTCCATTCAGTCAGTATGATCAGCCAGATGTCTAAGCTACCATAAATGTGTTCAATTTGAACTTGAAATGTGCCTTTTTTGTTTACGAAACTA
The DNA here is from genome assembly GCF_036373705.1 of Amia ocellicauda. Classification (NCBI taxonomy): domain Eukaryota; kingdom Metazoa; phylum Chordata; class Actinopteri; order Amiiformes; family Amiidae; genus Amia; species Amia ocellicauda. Next base: position 32,552,618 of record NC_089851.1, on the reverse strand, counting down.
TATGCTGATTGCTTAGACATTAATGTTACGAAAAGCTCTCAAATAGTTTAACTACATGTGTTACTTGTATGGCATACGTAATATAATATGACAGTAACACTTCAGATACATTAATACAGTATTGTAGATACAGATTAAATACCTTCGGAAAGGTAGCAATTTAGCACAGACACAAAGATGATACCATGATCAATTAGGAGATCGTGTCTGTCTTCCTTTACAATACATTTACAAAAGTCAAAATATATTTTACAATCCCAAATCCAATACTCTGTTTAACATAGGAAAAACATTAGGATCTGTGGGGAAAATCAACATACAAATGTGATTATAATAATAATAATAATAATAATAATAATAATAACTTATTAAGTTTTGTTTTTGCTCTTTGCTTCTAGTCGTAGTAGTGACGTAGTTTTACTGTGATTTACTGTTGCTTTAAGAAATGCACTATGTGTCCTGATTTAAACTGATTTTATTTTAATTGAATTTAATATCTCTATCTTCTGACAGATAGTTGGGTTATGTTGGTACTTCTCTGTATCTTTTCTTGTTGATTGTATTAACCTCAAGACTTACTAGTAGCTCAATGCATTCAGGTCAAGACAGACAGGAATAAAATGTGTTGTTTTCTTGTTTACAGTTCCTGTCTTTTAAGAAGGTGAGACGTCACATTTGCTTTCATGAACAAATATGTATAGTGAATATGGAGTCATGGAATTAACTCCGGCGCATTTAGGGCACTGACTGTATCTGACTCAAAGGAGTATGGGAGAATTCCTAGTATAATTAAATACAAAGTTAAAACATTTGTATGTCCAATAATTTTAGTTTAGATTAGTTATAATAATAACAATAATAATAATAATAATAATAATAATAATAATAATAATAATAATAATAATATAATTAGTAATACCACGAATTAATATTATTGTTATTATCAGAAACTACAGTACTTTTTTTTTTTTTTACAGAATTGTGGGATGCTTTCGATTTAGGTTTCATAAAATACCTTATTAATCTGTGAAGAAATATTTTTCATGATTGCACTTAAAGAACACAAGCACAGCAATTATAAAATACTTAAGATGTTACAACTGGAATCGTAGCAAATATATGTTAAACGTATTACATAATTTCAAAGCATATTCGTTTTGTATTTATTCTGTTCAATTAGCTAAAACAATTATTTAAAGGAAACCTCCAAGTTAGGGGAATTACCTTTTCTGTTATCCTGATGTCATCATACACTGTCAAAGAGAAAACCACTGAAATGTAATACCTCGCTAAGGGCGAAATTTAAAAGCTGAAACAACAGCATTGATATTTCGGGGGCAAATACTCGTTAATACCCATGAATGATAATAAGCACGAATACATTCTTGACCAAAAAAGGTGAATCGGTACTTCAGTATAATATGGTTATTTACTTCATTCCAAGGTTAGAAAAAAAAAGCAAAATAACTGTTAGTCTATAATATAAAACCATTTGACCCCAAAGTGCCAACTCCAAACGTCCTTAACCTATAGAAATACAAGGGAGTCGCCTATATTTGAAGGCTATTCATGACTTTTGACGGAATCATTCAGCTTCATGTTGAGACCGTTTTAGAAACATTTAAATGAAGTACAGAGGTGCATACGAGCAATATAACAGCTCAATAAAAAAACGTACTAATTCCCAAGAAAATTCCCAATTGCAAGAACACGCACAGAGTTCATGTAGCCTACATACACACATGCACGCACACACACACAGAGAGGTAGACAGATAAAGATCAGTGAAGTTAAGAAACGAATTAGGCCTATATATTTTTTTTTTCTAAACAAAATCTGCATATAAAAAAAGTGTTGTTATTTATGGAGCGTGAAGTCGTTTGTTAAATGTTCACATCATTTGCAAGGTCTAAGGTTTGATAAAAAGAGACAGCTCTCTAAAAAGAGTTGATTGAAATGGCGTGTGCCTGGCTGACGGGAGCCAGCGAGGGACAAAGCCCCGCGAAGCCATGGCCACTCGAGCAATTATTCCTCCACGCTGAATTTGGATTAGTGCAATGGAAAGAAGCATATGTTTGGCCCGGGGCGACACTCCCCCCGGCTGGGTTTAGAGAATGAGAGGAGAGAAAGAGACTGAACCCAGAATATAAACTATATTAAGCGAAAGGAGAAACATTAACAAAAACATGTGTATGCGTGCGTGCGTGCGTGTGTGTGTTTGTGGGGGGTGTGGGTATATACAATTTAAAGCGGGTACATGTGCGCCTCATGATTCAAAATGTGCAGGTGATGAAACGCATCGAACATCGAATTGTGGTTAGGAAGAGCACCAAGTAAGTCGTGACCAAATAAGTCATTTTATATGACCTCTGATGAGTCCCAATGAAATGTATAATATTAGGCCTGCATTGCGATACAACATAATGCCAGTCGTATATAATTGTCCCATAGGTTGTTCTGTAAATATTTCTGCCCAATTTGTAATCTGGGTGAAAAGATGATTTTGTTGTTGATGAGATGGTCTTTTTTAATTTCAACAGCCACATAGGCTTTGATTGGTTTTATTTTGACGGAATCTGAATCTACAAGAAAGGAAGATTTTATTATAGGCTAGGCTACACCTTAGCCCCTGTAATTGCAATTCTCTAAAACAAGACAGGTCTTTACAGGGCAACTTCGAAGCATGTCTTGTTGTTTGTCTGCTTGCTTGCTTGCTTGATTGTTTTTTGATTGATTTTTGGTTGTTTTTGCTTTTTTTTTTGTTTTTTACCTGAAGTGATATGGAGATAATTCTATGTACACCTAAAGTATTTCTTAAAATAATAACACAGTTTGTAAATACCTTTAAACTGATATTTAAGAAGCATGTCAAACATGCATGTTCTCGTCCTAATCGTGTCTAAAATAAATACATACATGAATTGATGTAAGTTTATGTATAGTAAAAATTTAAAATGTAGATTAAGGTCATTCGAAATATTTAAACTATAATGCCGTTTTTTGATTATTTTCCCTTCTTTATTTGGCTCCGTAGGCACTTTTTTTTCCTTTTAATGTCCAAATTTGCCCTTCCTTATGCCCACCAGAAAAACAAACTCCTGTCATCACTAAACTGTAAAAATCTAATATTTATTTTGTTAACCGTTTTACATTAATACAGTCCAGTGTCTCGATATAAAATACAAACGTGTGTGTGTGTGTGTGTGTGTGTGTGTGTGTGTGTGTGTGTTTGGCGGAACTTTAATACATTTCGATTTCACTGAATATCACACGGTCTCATATTCTTCAGTCATCAGAAGGCTAATGCATGTCTGAGTGTGTGTGTGTGTGTATATATATATATATATATATATATATATATATATATATATATATATATATATATATATATATACTCGTGTGTTTAAGTTCACTGTGTCTTTCTTTCACAATTGACAAACACTGATTTTATTCCATTTATTCCATTTGTTTTCCTTGCCTTGGTGGGCTACTTAACAGTTCCTTCTGTGAGTCGATTCTCTGGTGCCTCAGGTAATCATAAATGATGTGATGATGTCATTGACCTTTTCCCAGTCCTGGACTCGTGTCCGTGAAGAGGGATGAGGTCAGTGAAGGGGGTAAAGACCGCAAAGAGGTTGATGTTAGAGCTGAGGATAATTAGTCACTTTGCCGCTTCACTTACAACTTGCGGAATCGCCTATTTTCTACCGCATCTATTAGTTTAGCTAATTTGTCTTGTATTGAAAGAAAGGATGTGGGTAGGAATTAAAAAAAAAAAACATTTAAAGTCCTTGTATATAATATATATGATGGTGTGTGTGTGTGTGGGGACGAACCAGTACTGTGCACACATATATGAAATACCAACTTACACCAAACAGTTTCACGACGACGAGGACTAGGCTACTACTACTAGAATTAGTAATAAATACATTCATACATAAACATGATGTAATGTATTGCTTGGATGGAACATGTATTTAGTGAAATAGAAAGACTAAAACATATATTTCAGAATCTGGATATATAGGTTATTAAAAACAAAAGAACAATATAAAACAAACCAAAATATTACAAATCCTAAAGACAAACCTTTCCGATATCACGACGTGCGGATTCTTCGTTTACTCCAGTTGCATGGGGTTATCATTAAAGAAAAAGCACCCTCACCTGGTCTACATTCTCAAAATTCAATGTGTATCAGGCCATCTTTGGGATCTCTGAATGCCTTTTTTCTATGTGCATTTGTAGAGCCATTTGTAAAAAATATATTATAGGCCAGATTTGTATAGATATACAGACAGACAGACAGACAGACAGACAGAGAGACTGATGTGTGTCTGTTTCAAAGCATATATGATTAGGCCCTATAATATTTTGTGAAATACTGTGTAATACAAATCAGGCTTTGATCTTCCATAACAGACTTTGAGTAGATTGCCAACGCAAACGCACAGTATTGCTCTAACCTTGACACTGTTTTTAAACCTTTAATTAATAGCATCGACACTGATGGCGTTTCCCACGCCTCCTCCACATTGTTTCGCTAAGGTTCCTAACTTATACTTTATGTAGTTTAAGTCTCCTCACTAAAGATATCCCTTTGGAAACAATGGATATTGAGATCAATTCAGCATTACATCTTCAGCCGAGATTTAGCAGATGTTTACTCCATGGAGTTCTCTAACTTGATTATAGTTTGGACACATTAGACAAGAATGAGCGATTGATAACGACAACGAGATGCCCCTCCTCTGTCTCAGCATGAGAGTGATCCAGCAAATAAATACATGACACGTTTAGCTTTTGTTTTCTTGGATGACAAAAGTTTAAAAAAAAAGAAATCCAGATTTTATTTGTACGTTTAGATAAAATTCATCTGTATTTACCTTATTTTTTCATTCTATTTCCTTCAGTGAGAACGGTATCAAAATAAATTAATAATTACACATATTAATTCATCTTGAGTTCATTGTTTATTTTAGTTTTGTGAAGGCGAATAAACGGGTTTAACATTAATGTCGCATTAATTGCAGTTTTCATGGCACCCAATAAGCACATTCAAATTACGTATTACTGACTACCTGAGTTCTTCCTTATTGACTCTAAAAAGTGAGAATTAATATAATGATATAACGGTTATTTTAACCTCGAAGTTCTATTGAATCATATTCTCAACAAAAAATAAAAATAAAAAGATTTCCAAAGAAAAAAGAAATCCAAATGTTTTTTTCTGAATGACGAAGTGCTTAGATTTGAGGTGTAAACAAATAAATGTCTGGTCCTGTTGAAAAAAGTAACAATCAGATTAATTTGCACTTCGAAACATTAAATACTTTAGTTTGGGGAAAAAAAAAGATGCACTTGTGAATTGAAGTGGAATCAACTGTAATTGATTTATCTGAAACTAGGGGTTAAGGAGTGAATTAGCCAAGTACAACTGGGTATTGCAAGCCACTGGCTTCTCAAATGTCAGATCCCTTCTTTTTTAAATATTATTTCAGCTGCGGGGCATTAGTATGTTAATAGATGTTCCACCAGTTAAATATCAAATTATGTTAATATTACAAATTTTTGAGAAAAAAAGTGTATATATAGATAGATAGATAGATAGATAGATAGATAGATAGATAGATACGTTAAAATCAATTAACACGCAGGTATCGTTATGTAAATTTACTCATTTTGATATAGATATAGACGGACAATAAGTGATATATATTTGCAGATACATTAAAGGGTGAATGTTTTATTTACTAAAGACTAACTATATTAATTAACTAAATGTCTTTGACACCCAAAAAATAAATTATATATATATATATATATATATATATATATATATATATATATATTATAATCACAAGTATCAGATATGTTGCATACCCTCTTTTAAGTTTCACTGTTGCTTAGGAATAGTATCATTAAGCGACAATTGAATGAAAGTAATGAAAGTACATTTAAACAGTAATATCAACTGGAACTCCTAATACAAATGAATGGTAATTAATAAGATTGTTTTCCTTTAAAATTAACATTGGTGTTTTGCTATAGAAAATGCAGTCGTGTATTCCTGTTTATGAATGCTATTGTGCCTGAGGTTAGGATCCCACACACAATCTGAGATGCAGCCAACAAAAACAGCCCTGATAGACAATGCTTCACTTCACCTGCTACATCACTGTGCATTTCATTTATGCCAAGAATATGTACACTTAGGGTTCATTCACCTCATTATTTTAGAACAACTACTTTACAGATAAGTAGTCTCTCTTAAAAATGAGAAATGGCCATTCTTGTGAGATTTTTGCTTTGCATTAAAAGGCTCACATTTCATACAGTTAAAGCCCTCCTTACAAACCGACTAGCCATAGAAAATGAAATCCTGAATCCACCAGCAAGTCTGCTTCAGTAGAGATTGATTTTGGAGCTCATGCTATCAATAGACAATCAACCTCAAATTGAAATGTATTATATAATGCTTCAGTTCTCAGGAACTACTGCACATCAAAACTACATTACATTGCATCAATTCAATGTGGAAATTTTAATTTACAAAATAAATAAATACAAACAACGAGGCTGTATCAAAGATGCGTATTGATTAGCTCAGGGCAAATAACGAATATAAAGATATGCTTATTCAAGGAAATTACAAATTAAACAACATGTTTGTATCAATAAAATGTCAATTTAACTTATAATTAAACGATTTTTGATTGTTTGCTTGTTTGACCTTTTCCAAAAGATGAAACTGCAATACATTAGTATAAACATAATCAAAAAGCATGTGCATTTTACCACCCATTGGTTTAAAACGTAACATAAATGAAACGATACTTTTAACGTTTAACATTTAACGATTATTCTACTTAACTATATATATATATATTAGTTATTATTCGCACATTAACTAAAACACTTCTATTAATGACCTCACATATTAGCAGAATCTTAAACAAGCAATGGAGCAGTGTAACGCATCGTTTGAAGATGTTTTTTTACTAATCATAATCTTGGGTTGAAAGGTATATGTAGCGCTGCTTTGCTTCAGGGCATGACACTACACAGGAACACTTCAAAATAGCCTAAATAAATTAAAATATGCACTGTTTTCTAGCGTCATTTGACTTCGCAAATGCTCGGTGGAATATCTGAACCATCCCCTTCTCTGAACTCCAAGTTGAAAGTAAGTTTTTATTATACTTGAGGGAAACAATGGGTTCAGCTGCTTATTGCAAGGAGCAATTGTCAAGGGAGAGTTAAACTCAATTACTGTAACCATACTGAATAAAAAATACTGCCAAGAACGAAAATACGCCCGGGTGTACCAACCAATGAAAAAAGAAATCGACATAAAGCGTATCAAATATTTATTTATCTGGGCAACAAAGGACTATGATACATTGACAGGCATGGGAACTATTGCCAGTACAGCTCTATACAATACAGCTAAAACCGCCTCCAATTTGGACATTGGACATACAAGATATCAGGTGGTCCCAAATGTTTTGAACTTCTTTAAACAAGAAAAAAAAAGTTTTCAAAAGACAATATCAATTTATTGCTCTTATGGTGCTTCAAGGGAAGAACAGGAGGTGCAACGTATTCTGTTTGGCACAACACAAAGGTTTGTATAAAAAAAAACAGGGAAAATAACACAGAACAATTCAGTTTCTTGTCAGGGTCCCGCTTTTGCTGTTTTCAATATTCTGAATGTAATAAGAATGATATATGATATATATAGAGAGAAAACGGAGGTTTATGTCTATTTAATTTGTTCAGTTGCTTAGATGTCGCCTCAACATGCTACAAGAGGGCTAATGTCAAATATCCCAGAGAAAGAACCCCCCAAACCTTTTTTTTCGAAGTACCATAAAACCACATGATGAACTAACCGAATATTAAAACCCACTAAACAGGAGGCAGACGAGATCACCAGATAAATAATAAAAAAAAGGTTTAAACAGACGCACCATATTTACAATTCCCATTAAATTACACATAAATAAATATACACATACATGAACACTGATTCCCTTATATAACCGTGAATCGTGTTGAATTCAAAGTTCAAGTTGGTCGCTTTACCTTAGATGTGAAAGACTACAACTGAAGTCATGACATGGAACTCTGTGATTTTTTTTTCAAGTTTATTATTCACAATACTGATAAAAATTCATCCTCTTTACCTTCTTTTTCATATGGCTACAATCGTAATTTGAGATATATAAGGGTTGCTGTGATTCAGTCCGATGCAGCTCATAAAAAAAGGTGGAAGTACATAAAAAGTCCACAAAGTTGCTGAGACTTTTTTTGTTTTATCAAACGGCTCCTTTTCTCGTTTCATTTAATTCTTTCATTCTTAAAAAAAAAAAAAGAAAAAAAAGAAAAAGAAATGCTCTGCTCCCCATGAATCCAGAGTCGAGAGGTGGTAAAAACAAACTTGTAAAATCGCGAGATCAGGAAGTGGCAAGTTGTCATTCTGGATCATATTTATATATATTTATAATATTTATATTTCTTAAAAAGAGATCACTTTCTGTGTTTCTCGTCTTTATCTCCACTTTTGGTGCCGTTGTCTGTGTGGCTGTTGGGGTTGTTGTTGAGGTACATTTTGTCCATAGCTTTAATGGCCTCAGTCAGATAGTTCTGTAAAGCGGTCAGTGCGGCGCACATGGCGGGGGTCCCGAATCCATGGGAAATAAGACTGAAGTGGGTCAAACAACTTTGAATCCCTGGCTCAAGAATTGGTTGTGGTCGAGAATTCCCCAAGGGTGATCGGTCCTGGGAAAGCAGGTCTGTGAATTCTTTGCAGATTTGTCTAAAAGAAAGACAACACATGTGTAAGGTGTCGGTGTCATTGTTTTACCTCTATACATTGGATAAGCATTGCTGTTTACACCGAGTTGCTGCTCGAAGGATGTCAGTTACTCTAAAATGAAACAGCTCGTGTTAAACTTAGGCTAATTGACAAATATGATTTTGTTGACATTTTTTTTTTCTCGTTTTAAATTAGGCGATTTAGCTTGATGCAAAACTTGTGCAGACTCAGGTAAAATATGGCAAAGAACAGCTAAATATAAGATTGCATTTTCGTAGTGTTTTTTCTATAGAAATATAATAGCCATTTCCACGTATTTAGATTATTCGACACTGGCAATTTTGTCAGGTGACAGTCGATTATAAATTAAATAAACATAAAAGATATAATATATATGACGTCACTTACGTATATGCTATATATACATCAATACAGTTGATAGGATCTTCTTTATATCCATTCACGCAATAAGCCAACGCAATAACAAAAAAGGAAAGCTCTTTACTTACAAGTATACTGTATACTGCCTATATAAGAAAAATGTTGCATAATTCGTATTTGATGCACATGAATGATTTGAGAACTATAAACATAAATAACAGAAAAAAGTATCAATCGAACACCTTGATGTTCACAAAAATAAGAATCATTAAAAAAAAAAAAAAAAACATGAAGCCCTACCAAGGGGTTGTGGGCAACTACTTCAGTGTACTCTTTTAAACTTTAAAATGTAGTAACAGTGGAGTAACTTACTTCGTTGCCAATAACATGTTTTTTCTTTGGACCTGTTCGTTTGGGTCGGAATGCTGACGGTTTACATATTCAGCTACTGCCTTGGCTGGGAACTCTGTCTCGCATACATAACCAAAATCCCTGGCAAGATGCACTGCTTCGCCTAAGAAGAGAAAAAGGGGTTGAGTATTTAATATATTACTCTAAATTACTGACATCAAATATCGAGCAATTAACACTTCCACTTAACACATTATCCATCTAATTAACGCACAAGTATTAGGCCTATAAGAAAAGCCCTGAACTTTGATAGATCAATTTTGGAAGCAGAAGTCATACCTATACTATTCATTGCAAAAGGGAAACGGAATACAAATTATGCATGTAACAAAAAGTGATTTATTTGAATAAGGTTTTAACTATTTAAGGAAAGCATATCTAAAACTTGGTCCAATGGGAACTGAGGAACTTTCCTAAAATACGCAGGGTGCTCTGCTGTAAATATATTTGTTGTGAGTTTTCCATACTGAAGTATATAGGGAAGTTATTTAAAGAGGCTACATATAAACCTCACTCTAGCATACTTTCACTATGAAAGTTTTAGGGTCATTCCATTGAGGTCTGCATGTTTTGTTGATTTTGTCAAGTCTTTGGTTTTAATTTCCTGAACCAGTTGGGTTTTACTGCAGGGTTTCCTGCCATAAGCTGCCACTCCGGAAGAACGCATGCGCCAATTAGGGCATCAAAGCTCAAGCCCAGTAAACTCGTTTCCATAAAATGGAGCGGATCATAAACAATAACAGCACTCCAGAAACTCACTGTCCCTTCACTAAAATACTGCCTGCCTTTTCATCCTAACCCCCCTCCCTTTCTTGCAGCGGCATCATACATTTCTTCCACACTCATTAACATATAGTACCGCATTACAATAAAGCCAAATGAATATTACATTCCAGTCTTAAGCTGTAATGATTAACAAGAACCAGTGAACCATCTCAAGCTTTCACCTTTAAAAACCCACAGCTCACCAAATGCCACTGCACGGGATAGCAATGTTCAATTTGCAACCATAATGGATTTATTCTACAATACATTAATGTTTATTTTGTATTTTGTTCTTGTTTGTTTGTTCGTTTTGTGGGGTTTTCCCCACCAAAAGTTTTCTTGCAATCTTTAAATAATTTACGCACAATAGAATACTACAATATCCCGATCAACGTCTAATTCATTGACTATGTTAACAGTGTTATACAAATGCCGAATAAAGCCACAGAAGGCTACCTTGAGAGCACACATAGACCGATAATATACAAACCACACACATACAAAGATGCAAACCTCATACCAAGACCTTCATTTCCAACCAGCGTTTAACTTTATAGTAACACTGCAGAAATCATTTCTTAAAAAATGATCTGTGAAGCACCATACGGGATACTAAAAAGAAACAACTGCTGTGGCAAACTGTAAAAATTATATATATATATATATATATATATATATATATATATATATAGCGACAGATCAGAACTCAAGGTAAATTAATATTTCTAAAATTATTTTCCCTCCCTTCGTCATCATCCTCATTATCATCATCATCATCATCACCTGCCCTTGTTTATCTTAAAAGCCTCTATACAAGCGGAATTTAAATCCTTCTCAATTTGGCCCATGTTTCCTGATGTTATTGCTTTACTAGCTGTCCATCTAATGCTGGAAACCACGGAAGTCAGACCTAAACGCTTAACAATGTTACTTACCTTCCACTAGTGACGTCAGCAGTGTAACATTTGCAGCCTTGCGTCTACCTGCCGGTAGGTTTAATCCGATTTTGTCCAATTTTTCTCTTAGGGACCTTCCTCCATTTTTAGATTTCGCCCTGTGATAAAATAATTATATTATGTTGGAGATATCCTTACAATGATCACCCCTTTCCAAAGTGATATCAATATACTCGCTCCTGCAAGGACATTAAATATGCACTTCAGATTGAACATACACACAGAAACGTACAGGCTGGAGTACCGTAACTTGTGAGCCACAATTTCGACTGATGTAGCTTGGGAGAAAGGCATACCCATAGCACAAATCACACTGGGTATTCTCCAGATTGAATTTACTGCGAGAATTATATTTTAACGGTAGATAAAATGTAATAAATTAACTGTATGTAACGTAAAAATAGGTGGTAGTCTAGTAGTAGTAGTAGTAGTAGTAGTAGTAGTAGTAGTAGGCTTCTGTTAAAAAGATTTTAGTACTTTAGTAGTATAAGTTTAATTACTTTTTATGTATATCTTTGAGATCTGTTTAATTCTAACTGTATATATACACACACACACACATTTATATCTGTTTGTGTGTGCTTGTGTGTGTATACAAGGAGGCATTGCTACTTGTGTTTAATGTATTTAACACCACCACCACCTGCTTCTACTACTACCACTAAGATCTTTCATAGTTCCCCAAGTTCTTTATACTACTACTACTAATCAATGATAATAATCATAATAATAATACGGTTGTAATAGTTGGTGTTTCTTTCGATTTGCATGCACAGATGCACTTAGTTGCACTTGGTCTGCCTCACCTCCTCAGCACTCCCCCCAGCAGAGACGCATTGAGGCACTCAGGCGGTGAGAGGCGTCGCTGCACTTCCGCCACCGTCACCTTGTACTTGGATGTGGAGCTGAGGAGAGACAGGCGACCCGGAACAGAACAGAAGACCTCGTTGGGGTTGACAACGCCGCCGAAGAGACCGTCCTTATTAATGGGGACAGCGGACACCGCGCCGCTGTTATTCTTCGATAGGGATACAGGACCTACAATAAGATCAAGGGAAGGGTTCATTTAGAAAACACCCTGGATTCATTGGGAAAGGAGTCAGTGTGCCTGGGGTGAACTGTGGTTAAGTCACAGGGTCCCAAAACAAGCTGGACAGACAGCATATATATATATATATATATATATATATATATATAAGCTTACACACACTCACAACCACCAAGGATGTTAGGACTTTTGGCATTTATTTTAAACGAAATGCATTATTAGTATTATTAATAATAGTAATAATTTTAAACAACACTGAGCAAAAGACTTTACACATTTCAAACACACCTAGGCTATAAATATGACAACTAATATGTTGAGTGCATGACTAAAACTTTAGAGATATCCTACAGTAATGTATAATCTAGCAAATTAGTGTATAAAGCGCCTTTAGTGAAAACGTCGCTAAGTATATTTTAAGCTATACAATTATTAAATGAATGCCGACTTTTTATTAAGATGTTATTTAGTTTGCTAAGTATAAACACCAAATTCCGTATAACATTTAACAATATATATCTGCAAGGTGAATATGTTGGGGGGTTTTCACCACAGGTACCTCACAGCAAACTACGCATAACCGATGACCACTAAAATGCAGATACGCGTGAACAAGTAAATAATCCCAGTATTTATTTATTTTTTAAAACACACACACACACACACACACACACAAAATATATCAGACTGTATTAAATATACAGCCTAAGCACATTATAAATACAATACTCAATATACATTTGTAACCGTTCAAAGTGCATATTGACCACTTGATCTATTAAAATATGAATTGTATATCAATATAAAGAATTCGCGTTTATTTTAATTAGAGATTAAGTTACTTATGGACTGTAAGGCGTCAAAAAAAAGGCCTAACACAGAACTTGAAGTACAACTTAAACATATGTGCCCCGTGTTTTCGGGGAGACAACCTTTTTTTCTTATTTTAATTTGTGGAGGTTATGATTTTCTAAGAGTAACCGAAGACAAAAGGACTAGCACTTTTGGATAGATCACTTGTGACATTAATAGCTCAGGGGAGGCTAATAGAGACAATAGGAGTTAAACGAACTCTTGAGATTACTAATATAAGAGCCAATTATCATGTTGACGTGGAAAGAGCATCTCTTAAGATTTATCCCCTGCACATCTAATTTGACTTGACAAAGGCTCCACATGCAGAAAGATGTAACATTAAACCTGATCATCCCACTACTGACAAAGGTTTTAAGAATAAATAATTTAATTTACATATACATACATACATATCATGTTTTATATATCTATATATGTATGTATGTGTTTGTGTGTGTACACACATACACACCCCTATATTTTCACAACAAACGAATGTAAATACATTCGGAGCGTTATTTGCGTTTTCTGAATTAATACAACCTAAAAATAAAACTAAGTAGTAAGTAGATGCTACATGATGTTTAATTAAATTAATGAACTGACACCACTAACAATAGAGATGCTATATACAAGTATATGTTCATAAAATACGACCCAAGCCAGACACTTACAACAAAACACACACACACGTCACACACACGTAAGAATGGATATTATTCCACAGTGAACGACTGGAATTGTTACCACAGCAATAACGATTTTACTACCTTTAATCTATATATAGCCTATATGCTATATGAGCATTCAGGACTGAACATTTGCATTTGTTGTTTCAGAAAATGAAACTGAAAAGCATTGCACCATGTGCTCCCTTTGGCTTTCTTCCGTTTTTCATTTAGTTCGTATTTTGAAACACTAAGCCTCAAATAAACGACACTAGAGCACCGCATATGCTTTTTGAATGGCTTGCTGCTTGTGGAAACATGTATGGTATTTTGAAGGAAATTGCTTACCTTTCTTAATTACAGTTTGGTCTGGGATGTTAATTCCTTGATCTTCAACATGCTGCAACATAATTACAAAAGAAAAACAACGTTACAAAAACATGGATGCAGAAATCAGACTATCAGTTTTGCTGGAGCTTGTCATTTACGCGACCTTGGTAACAATGTTATAGGAAAGGGAATGATTTAATAACTAATAAAATTATAGAGTACTGGGTAGTAGAGCCATCTGCAATACATGCAGGTTTTGAATATATATTTGAATAAGTTATAGTTTGCCTTTATTTTATCGGTTTTGCTTTTCGTTTAGATTTTTTGTTTCCTTCAACCAATGCTTGCTTTACTATTTTGTTCAATGCCAATAGTGTCTGTCTAGTTGTGTACACAGATTAGTAACTTGAAATGGGAGATGTATTGGTGCTGTAGAATGATCACAATCCATGGGAATATGACTTATTCCTGATTTACTGAGCAATGGGAGAAATAGGCTACATGTTCTCTATTCCACTCTTCTCTGGATTTATGTCCCTGCTAATTGCGCCTGCTCTCAATGATTCCGGGTGGATTGGACTAACTTGCTTTATTACGGTTTTATTATGCTCCCTGCTCGCATCTGCAGCTCGCCTGACTTTCTCTTGAATGAGCATAATTACACTGAGGGAGAAAAATACCCAGAAACGATGGCCAAAACTTAGGTGGAAATCTGCACATGTAACATAGATCACTCGGCCGCAATTCAGACATATCACAGCATGTCTGAGCGTATTATTCAGAAGATCGTCTTTCTTTTAAAACTGCATATCTATGTGTGTGTGTAGTTGTTCATACATCACCAGCAAGTAACATGTTACAAAACGAAATATTACAAAACAGTTCGTAAGATGATTGTAACCCTTGGTCTACTGTCCACCAAAACAATACATCAATAATATTGACCAGAATTCTTATAGTATTGCGTCATTTTGATCGCCAGTCATTTTCCAGCAATATTTTCTTACATAAAATGTTGGAAAATTAACTTAATCGATAACTGGAACAATAGGCAAAACTAATTATATTTGCTAATGTATACCTTGAAATTATTAAAGTCATAGCCACCAACATCAGGATCACCATACAAGATAAGTGAAAATAAATATTTGTATTTAAAGATCAGCTTTGTTTTAAAGAAAAAATGAATGCAATCTAGATAGATGTGCGCACAAAACAACAGTAAATGTTTTTGCGAGCCTCCGTGTAAATAAAAACTACCACAGTTTATTATTATTATTATTATTATTATTATTATTATTAATAATAATAATAATAATAATAATAATAATAATAATAATAATAATAATAATAATATCGCATTAGAGAAAATTATATTCGCCAGATTGTCATGCTAGGTCACTGCATGCAT